>NW_026562376.1:1002500-1447500 GCF_027474105.1 Poeciliopsis prolifica | reverse complement strand
GATCCAAATTCAGGTAAAATCCAATCATTGATGAAAGGAAGACCAGTGAGTTGCTTTTTGCTCTACATGAGAAAGCATGAGGCGACAGTGGGACAGGACAGACTGAACCTTTTAACTCTCATGATCTGGTGCTTTGTGGTGTTCTTAAAATGAACAACAATTATTGATAAAAGTCCAGATTTTATGTTTAATTAAAACCCAGTAGAGTCCAAAATGTTACATTTTCTGTTTTAACTCTTTTTTTTTCTACATCAATAAATGTTGATAGATTTGAATATGAGAATCAATTTAATTATCGTGGACTGCTATGATGCATTAAGTCATGCTAATGAAAAAGTATGTAAACATTGTCAAACTATAATAAATGTCAGATGTGTTTTTACTGTTTCTGCTCCGTTAACCCTTGCTGCTGGCAGAACAACACGGCGACAGGAATGTGCAGAGTTGACCTTTGCTCCCTCTGTGCTGTTGCTTCACACAGAGGAGGAGATGATGATGCGTTTTTACTAAATAATGCTCAATCATTCTGGTTTTTCAGAGCTGTAGGTTTGAAACGCAGCTGCTTGTCTTCGTCTGTTTGTCTTTCGGTTTGACGTGTTTCAGACAGGAAATGAATGATTGGAATGCGTTCTGGTCCGACTGGTTCCCTGAGGTGTCATTCCTTCCTCACTGAGCAGGCAGGTGTCATGTGAATGTGCAGCAGCATAAACACACCTGACATCCATTCAGCTGATTCACAACAAGCCTTTCTGCCCCGTCGTTTCTGTTGATGTGAAAGCTTCCGACTTGTGGCGTCGCTGTCGAGTTTGCTTCTTCTTATTCATAGAACGGCTCAGAGGCGACGCACTGCCACATGTCCGCTGGCAATTCATCTACAGTGCAATAAATGCATAACGACTGGCACCAGGAGCAGCTGCAGAGCATGGACAGGTCAGAGCTGGCTTCAGTTAAAGGTACATGCCAGACCTGCTGGTTTTATAATGTTAGATTTTCACAGAGTCAGCATTTACAAAGTTAACAGAAACCGTTTTAGTTGTTTGCTGTGATGAACTCTGGTCAGGTTTACACTGCAAAACAAAAGATGTAGAGAAGCTTGTTATAGATCATCATTTCTTAATATCGATTATTCAGTACAAGAACAAATTTCCCGAAAACTGAAAAAGAGCTGAAACACTGAGTTTCTGTGAATCAAGACTAAAACCCAGCTGGTTAGAGCTGCTTTTGAACAATAATAACTGGAATATTGACCAACATAATGTAATGTGCCACTGGTTTCTCTAAATAGTGACTGCTGTTTTTATGAGTTTTAATTTTTGTAATTTTTATGAAGTAAAACCTTTCCAGCTGCCTTGCTGCTGAAATTGTGCTATAAAATAAACCTAATTAATTGATACTTTCACTAGCAGAATGTCTTCATAATGTCTTGCTATAAGTGAAAAAGTATTTCTGAAAAAGTTATGTGTAAGTTAGTTTGTCTTCAGTGTATTTAGTATTTCAGTATTTAGATAAAAACTACCTGATCAGACTTTGTGTTTTTGCAGTGCAGAACTGTTTGTCAGGCAAACATTAGTTTTCTGTTCTCTGGCATTGATCCGTCTGATTGGGTCTCAAGTTAAATATTTTTGCTCATTTCATCGAAAGTCCACTTTTAATGTCCTGTTGGGTCTAAAATCCGCCGGCAGGTGGAACATCTGTCATCACATCAGTTGGATCATTTTGTGTCTGCAGCTCCTGACCCGTGTTGGTTGTTGTGAAAGTTTCCTAAGTGGTGTGTGTGTGTGTGTGTGTGTGTGTGTGTGTGTGTGTGTGTGTGTGTGTGTGTGTGTGCGTGCGTGCGTGCGTGCGCGCGTGCGTGCGTGCGTGCGTGCGTGTGTGTGTGTGTGCGAGAGAGGGAGGAGTTTAGTGCGTTTCTCTCAGCCTCCCTGCTGGGCTGATTCACTCAGCCTGGAAGATTGCATGGAGCCTAAACTTAGCTTCCCTGTGGGAGCGAACGGCAGCGTCTCCTTACTGAAGCCTGGCTTTGCATCTGTTTGTCCTGCCGGTCTGAAACTCGCGTGAGTGGATTTACTGGGATTCTCTCTTTGAATGTTTCTTTCTCCTCCGTTTGTGTTTGAGCTCGGCTCTGCGTCAGACTTTCCGCTCAGTATCTGGAAAGAAAACAGAAATCTCATGCAGTTTTCTGCTCATATGTTATCTGATAAGTTATGAGACGCTGATACTGTCGATCTTTCGGATAGTAAACAGTCTAAATGTAAACAGTTGTTGGCAGCATGTCAATCACCCAAATTAACGTTATTATCATGATTATAGTTGCTGTGACTGAGTAAAAGTCACCTGTTTGTCTAGAAGAAGGAGAATCTGTACCTGAGATTCCTGTGGAGCCACAACGCCTTAGTTTCAGGTTCTGACACTCCTGGGCTCGGCGCTGGGCTGCCCTGTGGCAGGGTGGGACCCGCTACATGGCTCACACAGGTGTGTCTTTTGTTTTTCTCACCTGCTTCTCTTGCTCACGCAGCTTTCAGCACATATTTTACCAGAAGGAACTGATTGGGCTGCTGGTGGGGAGGAGAGAAGAATCTGAAAAATGTCCTGACTGAGAGGGAATCTCAGAAAGACCTGTCCACCTGCATAGCTCAGGGAAACATCAGTTTTCTGCTGCTCTCTAACTGTTCTCTGTTTTTAATTTTTTTAATGGAGGCATTTTAAATTTTTATGCGAGCCAAATCCGACTGTTTCCCGCAGTCTGAACAGCCCGATTCCGATCTTTTCACCCAAAATCAAATCTGATCTGTTCCACTTTCTCATGTGGAAATAAATCGTGTTCAATGGTTTCCAAAATGTCTGCTGTCTGAACGGTTGTGTCGCATTTTATCCGACTTTTACATCGTTGATGTGAGACATTCGTTATAATTTTGCACCAGAAGAAGTCAGACATCCTAAATAAATGATAAACATAGGCTGAAAATTATAATTATGAAATTATGAAAGTAAATGTGTCTGTGCAGCACATCCAATGACATAAGGGCCTAGTCAATGTCTAGATATAAATCTAATTGAAATGTTGTCACAAGCCTTGAAAACTGAAATTCTGGAAGAAATGTTAGATGTCCACAGCTGGCAGAGATGAACCCTAAAAGGGTTTTCATAGTTTGAAATCATGGAGGCTGGATACAAATGCATGCCACACTTTTCAGATCTATATTCTTCAAAACATTTAGGATCTCAGGATTTTTAAAGTTATAACGTGACAAAGCATGAAAATCTTTAAGAGTCAAGAAGGTTTTCACATTGAAAACAACAAATTGGAAAATGTCACATCAAATTTGTCTTTATAGACTCACTTTCGACACGATAATTTCAGGTCAAAACAGAAAACAAAATGTTTTACTGAACTGAAATCATGTCAAGATGATGCCTGAACCCCTGAAGGTTCCTCTGTAACTTCCTCAGATGCAAGAAAACAAAAGAGGATGTGATCTGTTGCTGCAGATTCATAAAGTAAGACATAAGGAACAAAACCGCTTCTGGCTTTTAAAAATAAAATGATAGCAGCAACACGAACTCAGTGAGCAAAAAGGAACCTGTCACATCTTCAGAGTCCAGCCAGCATCGCTTCAGACCCACGAAGACGTTAAAGATCAAAACGTATGAATTTGTATTAACAGAAATGTCATTTTTCTCTAAAGCTGGTTAGAAAAGTGAAACTGTAACTTCTGAAACATCCGTTTGATCATTAGCTGTCTGAGGTTCTGCAGGCTCAGCGAGTTATTTTAGGCTCTACTTTGGAAAATTCTCTACTTTTAGGGACATTGTTTATTTTTTGTTGCAGAAATAGTTGTTTGTACTGGGCTGATGCATTCCTCTTTACTGGTTTAACAGGCAGTGTGAAAACTGCTGCAAATTTTCAGTCGCCTGTAACCGTCGCTGTGCTGTATTTAGGCACGTGTTTGTAAGAGTGGTGGTGGCCGCTGTAATGGGTGTGAAAACTAAAGTTTACTTTGAGATCTGCACATTTCATGCATCTGCTGCAACGATTTTAATCGTCAGTATTTCCTAAAGCCGCTGGCTGAAATCCCAGGTCTGCTGCAGAGCTTCAACATCGGCTGCAAGCTGCTGCAGGGGGCTGCAGGCGGCTGCATGGGGCTGCAGGCGGCTGCATGGGGCTGCAGGCGGCTGCAGGCAACTGCAGGGGGCTGCAGGGGCTGCATGGGGCGGCAGGGGCTGCAGGCGGCTGCAGGGGGCTGCAGGCGACTGCAGGGGGCTGCAGGTGGCGGCTGCAGGCAACTGCATGGGGCTGCAGGGGCTGCATGGGGCGGCAGGGGCTGCAGGCGGCTGCAGGGGGCTGCAGGTGGCGGCTGCAGGCAACTGCAGGGGGCTGCAGGGGCTGCATGGGGCGGCAGGGGCTGCAGGCGGCTGCAGGGGGCTGCAGGTGGCGGCTGCAGGCGGCTGCAGGGGGCTGCAGGTGGCGGCTGCAGGTGGCGGCTGCAGGGGGCTGCAAACTCAGTTTCAAAATAAGCTTTTACAGCCTTTATTTAATCTGCTCAATAATAGACTCAAGGAAATTACAATTTTATTGAAATCAACAAACTAATTGTAGAAACAAACTTAATAAAAACAGTTTCTGCAAGATTTACTTTTGAGATTCAAGATTCTCCAAAAGTAAAATGAATGCAAAGAAATTATTAATGAATGTGATAGCTAATATTCTTTTTTGAGAAAATGTCATCCACATGTGAAAAAAAAAAAATGAAAAAGTGTCTATGCGTCTATGCCGGATTTAAAGCAACTCCGTGTTTCAGCTTTTTTTCAATTTTCTGGAAGTTTGCTCCAGTTTGGTGGAGCATAGAAGCTGAAAGCTGCTTCTCCAGGTTTGGTTCTGGTTCTGGATGTGGAGCAGAACCAGAAGACCAGAGAGGTTTGGGACGGTGATACGACAGCACTGGTCTTTAATGTTCTGAGCCGTTCACTGATCCCTTATAGAAGGCTGACTTTGTAACTGTCTTTATGTGACTGTGAAGGTTCGGATCTCCACCAGTTTTCAACCTGCTCTCTAGTTTCTGTCTGTAACAACTGAAGCTCCTGCTGCTGACTGATCGCTCCTCTTAACGGATCGTTTCGCTGCTGTTTTCCTCTGGTTGTCAGAGAATCAAGCGTTTCTGCGGGTGGCGGCGGGGCTGCCTGTAATTTTCTGAATGCAGCGGTCTGACGCTCTTCCCAGACGGTTTTAATAAGATGCTGGAATAAGTGTGAGACCAGGAGCAGCAGCAGCTTTCACCAAACTCTCCAGTTTGGAGAAACAATTATTTTAATGTTGATGGATTAAAACAATCAAACATTTTTGACTAATTTTGACTTTGTCTCGGTTGGTATTGCCCTGGTCTTATCTGCAGCAGCGATTAGAGCAGCTGCAGTTATTTCAGTCCAGACTGAAGCTGACTTCCTGGACCTCCGGTTTGTCTCAGGATGAATACATTTCCTGCAGTTGTCCAGGATGAAAACGATCGGTTCACAGGAGGAATTTGAGCTCCGTTCCTGTAATAACACACACTTGTTGACTGTTTTCTTGTGATGGCTTCATGTGGCTGCGAGGGAAACCAACCAGCTTATCAAGAGAAATTTGTCGAGGCCGTGTTGGTAATTAATGGGTTATTTTTGGAAGGTGGTCGTGCTGAACGCGGCGTGGGATCGTTTCCAGACAGACAGCTCCTCCAGCTACTGCCTTTAATTTAGGGCAGACTGGATGAAATTAAAACTGTGACTATGTGATTCTGTGGTTGTTTCTCCCTCTTTATGCTCCAGGGCTGGCCAGATAAAGATCATGTTAAGAAAAATAAATATGGTGCTTTAAGCACCATTTTGGCCCAAACTAACAATTTTTAGTAAACAAACTTCATCCTGAGAGGCGCTCCACACGTAGAGCGAACAAGAACCTCTTCATGTGGTCTGTGTTTAGATGGTGAGAGTTTCACTAAATAAAGCACAAAGAATGGAAGAAAATGCTTATTGGTCTCACAAACCTCTTTGTGTAGTTACGCACGAGACAAAGTCATAGATGTATAATGCAGAAATCATCAGAAGCGCTTCAGTTTTGCAGATTTTGTGAATATGCAGTAATTGACTGTTGCTTTATTCAGTTCAGTTTATTTCTGTAGCAACAATTCCACCAATGCACGGTGGAGTGGCTGC
Organism: Poeciliopsis prolifica; assembly: GCF_027474105.1. NCBI lineage: Eukaryota > Metazoa > Chordata > Actinopteri > Cyprinodontiformes > Poeciliidae > Poeciliopsis > Poeciliopsis prolifica. The sequence continues at coordinate 1,441,314 of NW_026562376.1, read as the reverse complement.
AGGTGATTAATGTTTTTAACAAATTTTCTTCTAAAATATTTGAAATAGTCAAGTTCAAATTCCTGGACCTCCGGTTTGTCTCAGGATGAATACATTTCCTGCAGTTGTCCAGGATGAAAATGATCGGTTCACAGGAGGAATTTGAGCTCCGTTCCTGTAATCACACACAACTTGTTGACTGTTTTCTTGTGATGGCTTCACAAGAAAACCCCCTAAATTAAAAGTAATGATGGTGTTTTTGTAATTTGTGTTTTAAATTGTTGAACTAATCCGTGTGTGTTGCAGCATTTCATTAGTAATCAATGACTAAATTTGAAATTACTGCTCTGACCTCATGTGGTTAAGAGTCTCAACCTGCAGTAATTTTATTCCATCTGTTTAGCTGAGTTATGCAGATAAACACACATCTGTCATGGCTGAATTATATGTTTGCTTCTTTTACAAATGAACCTGTGTCACATCATATATATGTCCTGTAGAAACAGGAGGTCAGAGCTTATTGATTAAAGGTTTTCAGCATCCTGCTCAGATTTAAGAAGGAAAACAGCCAGTAGGGGGCAGAAGATGAGATTTTTATGAGGATAAAATAATCACATCTCAATGTTCTTAAATATTCACTGAGATTTGGCACTATATCAAGAGATGCATTTATTTTCAGGCTTTTTACTCATCAATAAAAGCACCAAACTCACACTGTCTGCATCTAAACGAAGTGGCCCCTTTAAATGGAAACTAACGAACAAACTTAATAGTGTGGAACTATTTAGAGCTTGTGGAAACGTGACTCCTTATTAGGACATTTTCTGTGCCGGTCGGCTTGACAAAGCAACATGTAGTGTGTGTGTGTGTGTGTGTGTGTGTGTGTGTGTGTGTGTGTGTGTGTGTGTGTGTGTGTGTGTGTGTGTGTGTGTGTGTGTGTGTGTGTGTAGAGGTCACAGTGAGGTTGGTTTAGTCTCCAGTAAACTCTGCCCGTCTGTGTCTGTTGCTCCATCTAAACAGTCATGCTGGCCCAACTGGGACCAGCTGGTCGGGAAAAGTCCCATCAGGTGGATTATTGGTGGGATAATCGGGCCAATATTTGGTGTTAGTCTTGATTTTGTTCTTGTCTATGGCTGTAGTGGAGCAGTAAATGTTTTTCAGAGCTTTGTTTGTCATTTTCAAACTTTCAGTTGGTTCACCTGCTTGGCTCGGTGAAAAAGATCCGGTTTGTTCAGCCGGTTTGCTGCGGCTGAGGAGGCTGTGAGGATCAATGCCTCCCAAAACAACCCCAAACCCTGCAGAAGAACCCGCCAAACTGCTCCAGGCAGAAATGCCTCATTTTCAGAGTCAGATGGAAAAATCCAGAAAACCTCTGAGAAAACTTTACACAGAAAGTTTAGCTTTAGCTTCTCTACAAATTAAGAAAAGTATAATAGGCCAAGATGAGAGCTGCTATGGTGTTGCTCATTAATATTTACAACATTTAAAGACAAGTTGAATAAATAATGAAGACCAAATCTGTAAGTTTGGTCTGCAGACAAAGAGAACAGCTGCACCAAACATTATTCACCAAACTCCATAAATGAGGTTTTTAGGTGAAATTAGGTGAAAACATTCAGGAATGTAAAGATTTGAAACGGTTTCCTCTACAGTGATGCATTCTGGAATAAATGTCATCTGCATGGAGAAAGTGAGGAGATTCATTCATTGCTGTGTATTTCCATGCAGAAGTGGGATCACTTCTGCTAATGCGCTCATAGTGGAGATCATTTTTAGTTTTGTGCTATAAAGTTTCTGGTAAATTTAGAAACATATTAATCAAACTTGACTTCCCCTGAATCTGCTGATGCGCTAATAGCAGAGCTATTTTTTTAGTTTAAGGCATTTGGATTCTCCTAAATATTTTTTCTGGATAAATTTTAAAGTGCTAATTTACTTGGCTGTTTTGCAGACTTTCAGTTGAATAAAGTCTGTAAGCTTCAGTTAACTACTATAACTGACGCTTATGCTTTTATTTTGACATCTGTTCTGTTTCATTGTCTTTTTTTTTTGAAGAAACTTCATTGAGCAAGAGCCAAATATGCAATAAGAAATAAGAATAATAAAAGAAATATTAACATTAACAACCAGGCCTGTAGCAAGATCACTACAGTGCTAAACCAAATATTAGCTCTGCTATTAGCACATTAGCTAAAGTGTGCTGCTATCAGGCAAGATTTCTTAACACATCAGGACGATTAGAGAGGCTTTAATGAAGTGGTTCTGGCCGTTTGGACCCGTTTCAGGAGATGAAAGTACCTCAGCAGATATTGTTCAGCCTCAGCATCATCTGAGCAGCTCATGCTGCTGTAACATGAACTGCAGTGTTTCCTCTGGTGTGCTGTGTGGTCATCTGGAGCACCGCCACCTCCAGGATGACTGTGTGTTTTGGTCTGTGTCGCGTCTGTGGAAGTCCTGATGGATGTGCATTCTTTGTCCCTCAGCTCTTGGCTGCGGCTCGCCGAGGAAAACCAGCGGCGGCTCGCCCATCCTGCAGGAGTGTCTGAATCGGGCAATTGGGGGGGCAGCTGACAGGAGGAGGGGAGGGGTCAATGGAAGAGTACCTGGAAGCAGGACTCTGCTACGGTCTAAACCACAAGGTACCTGTCGGCATGCCGTCCATAACTCATGCTGAATGATTTAGGATCACAGTCCAGAGTGTGTTGTGTGATAAGTCCTTCAATCAGTGAACCGTGAGACCGGTGAACCTCTTCTGTTTGACTTCAGTTAATCATTCTACAAAGATAACAATGAAGAACTTCCTTCTTCTCATTGCTGTAAAAGCAAATTATAAACCTGTGAACAGAGCTAACAGTTTCTGTTCTCACTGCTATTGGTCCTTGAATAAATGTTAATATCACAGGAAAGTATGCTGAGCAAATCAAACATCAGTTTTCAAATAACTTAATCTATTAAGGGAAAAACTTTAAACCAACTCAGCCTTGTTTGTTGGTTGATTTAATTTTGGTCTTTGTGTTTTCATAAACAGTGGTTTGTTTCTGAGCTCTTTAGAAACCGGCACACACAGATTGTTTGTCCTTCGTTTTGAACGCATCCTTTGCAGACATTCTGCAAAAATATGGATCTACTGGCCAAGGGACAGATTAAACCTACATCGTCAATTTACATTAACAAATAATGTTTGTTTTACTGGCGAGGCACCAAACAGACTCCAGCCCAACTGATTCTTAACACAGGTTGGTTTGATAAATTTGTTTTCTATTAATTAAAGAAACCATCATTAGAAAACTGCTTTCATTTTTACTCCAATTATCTTAAAGTAAAATATTAGACAAACATCTTTTGTTGCTGTTTTTAAGTGTCTCTTAAACAAACTGAAACTAAAATCAAGTTAGTTTTTGTTTCCTTTTTAAAATTTCTGGAGTGTTTTTGGTTCACCTTATTCTGCTGCTAATGTTTTTATTTTAGTTATTTTCTTGGTATCTAGAATGAAATAAAAAGAGGAAATTGAGATGAAAAGCAGCAACAGATATAAAGGTCCACACAAAAAGCACTGAAAGAGTTAAAAACAATATATAAAGAAATAAGATTAACTAAATTAATAATAATAATAATAATAATGCAATACTGTGCAGGACTGTAACAGGAAGTTCTGTGCAGTTTTTAGAAATTGGCAGTTTGGGCTCATGATCCAAGGGATGAACAACTGAGTCGGATCACGTTTTAATAACTGCATATAATGTGCATGTATACGAAGTATCCTACCCTATTTACAATACATTTCTGCTCCAACAGAGGAAATGTTATTTAAAAATGAGTAAAAGCAGCAGGTGATTCTGCAAAGAGCAGCATGGATGAAAACAATTTTCTGTCCTTGATGTACAGCATTTGGGGTAAACATGTTGTTTTCTAAATGCGCTTTGCAAATCAAATGAATTGGATGTTTGTCTCATTAAAATTAATTTGATTTGATTTAAAATGTGCCGAAAAAACAAAGACAAAGAAAAGAATCAGAGAAGTAAGGCCCGTTGTCACATAGGGTAGATTTTGCTGCCCTCTTCAGCTTCAGAGTGGAACTGCAGCTTCATATTTCCTCCAATGGAAATCATGAATGCATCCATCAGGACTCAGGCATGTTTTGTTTTTTTGCTGTTGTTTCTTTAGTGCCGCCAAAGCCGGACCACCTGCTGAGTCCAGTGTCTCCTCTGCAGCCTTCGCCGCGCAACGTCCAGAAATCCCCTCTGAGATTCATCATGGAGGACGGAGGAGCAAAGCCGACCGCCGCGCCGCGCGACAGGGTCAAACCGTCCAAGGTGTCGGACCTGATCAGCCGCTTTGAGGAGAACCGGTACTGACTCTCTGCTCTCGCTGGGCTTTAACAGGAAGTGTCCCAACATGGGGCAGGGGGGGCAAAACGCCTCTCAATTATTTAAATAAAATAACAAATACAGGTTTATATTTAGAAACATTCATTTTGATCTATTCATTTGCTTTTCCTTTTTTTCTTTACCTCATCCACAAACATCAAAATATATCCATCCTGAAAAGATTTGAGTATTTCTTTGATTTAAAACCTAAAAATAGGATAAAATGTTTGGTATTTAATAAAGTACACCTTGTAAATGACTAATACATATTTATAGAAATGTTATTAATTAAATTGTAACCACTTTATAATCATTAATAATACATTAATTAAGAGCCAAATAAAATGTTCTTTTCCAATAACGAGGCAAACAGTTGCTGCAATCAACATTTCAGACTCAGTTGTTTCCTTGTCCTCACAGTGAGATTTATCATAAAATATCATCACTGCATCATAAACATCCACATCTATCTAAGGGAGACTTTTTGTTCTATGTGATATTTATTTATGAGCAGATCAACATTGTGCCATTAACTTTTTCTCTGCGCTGACATTGACTGTGACCTCAGTGACATATAAACCATGAAACAAACGATTAAATTATGAACCTTTCATCCGCTGTGACCTGAACGCACCGTCTCAAATTCTTACTGAGAATCTCAAAGTTTTGCTGTTGATCTGGAGGATGAATCTGCTGCTGCACTGAAACCTGGAGTTACAATCAGGGAACATTTGATCAGGAGTGAAGACAAATTAAAACCTGTTTTAACTGTTACTTACTGTCACACATATTCATAATAAATAAAACAGCAATAAAACAGGAAAATCTCTTATTTGTCCCAGGAAAGCTTTGAACAGTCGGTTTCCACACAGATGTGAATCTTCTAATTGGAATCAGAAACTTCACACATTTATTTAGTTCTCCATCACCTCAAACCTCACTTCACATCTCATTGTGCCAACAGATTAATCTGAGATGTTTAATTACAGTTTTGTAATTAACGCTTTATAAAATGTTTACAGAATAATAAGTAAAACACAGTTATGAACTGTTTACTAGCCATTTATGAGGCATTGTAAAGTGGTTGCAAAGGTCTTGTTAGTTTTCATCTTTAGTTAAAATGAGGATAGAAACGTCTCTGAATCCTAAATGCCTCAGATTCCTGATCTAACTGCAGAAATGCTGCTCGGTTCTTCTTGGCTAACTCCATTTTTGACCCTCTGGTGCTTTTGCAATATAAACCCTCAGTGTTGCTGTTGTAATCAAAGTGACAGAAGAGTTTTTCTTTCCCAACACCTGAGTTTGTTTCAAGAAAAGGAAAAGCAGAAGACGTCAGATGAAAGTCCTGAGCGTGTTGGATGAGTGTAGCTCAGACGGCAGCAGATTAGTCTGTGTGACAGGCGAAGCGTTAGCGAGGGGATGAGAGGAGATTTGTTCAGGCGAGGGGAAACTCTGGTCATCATTCAGCCGGCGGAGAGCAGGACTCACTGCTGCCGGATTAAACCCAGGAGACAAAGGTAGGAGCTGCTGTCGCTCTGCTGAACGGCCGTTTGGTTCCCACTTCCAACCCTTTGGTGCTTCAGTGTTTGGCTGCGTCCAGTTTGGTGAATTATAGCTAAATTGTAGCTGCAGACTTACCTGAAAGACAAAAATGATGTTTTTGAACCAAAAGAAAACTGGATCTCATAAACCAGTCTAGACTTTTTTAAATTTATCATGATAAGAACCTTTCATATGGGTCATTTTTATTAGTTTTTGTTTTAAGTATCTGAATGTTGGCAAACTGGTGGCGTTTTTCTGTTTTATCCACAGTTTTTGCTCCAAGCTGTTTTTAGGTTTTTATTTTTAACCATTTATGAGGCAAAACCTGAAATTGTTGCTGCAAAAGTGACTCAACAGGTAGAAGCGGCTTTGTCATCCGTCGCTGCTGTCAGATTGTGCGTCAGATTTTCGGGCGTACCAGAAACAAAAGGAAACCACCGCGTTTTTTTTAAATCTCTGTAATTAATTTATCAAAGTTAATGCTTCAAAGTCCCTGATTTCCAAATAATCAATCATGCCTTTAATGCCACTGAGGAAGTAATAAAACTTTGGGATTGTGCAGCAACAGGCTGGGGAGGGGCAGTGCTGGGCTACACTTTTATGTAATAAGATTTTACACCACAAGAATGTCAATTATTAATATATGTGAGACCGTATCTTCTTGAAGAATCAGTTTATTGTGGTGCCACAATTACCAATCCAATATTTGATTAGCTTTTAGTATAAAGAGCAAAACCTCATGTTGGGCCCACTACAGTGAGTCTGCGTGCCACCACTGGTACATGCACCACAGTTTGAGCACCCTGTATTTTATTCTCCTGTTCCTGTCTTGTAGCCAGTAGGTAGTTTTCAGATGCGCATCAGAGTGAATTTCTCTTTACTGCAGGTTGTAAGAACATCAGCAGACTTCCTCTGCTCCTGAAGTTCATCACCTCAGTTTCCACTAGCTGAGGGAGATTAGCTGCAGCGCTGCAGAACAAAGATAGGAAACACCCACCGCTTCTCAGAGCAGAATTAGCCACTAATGTCCTAATCTGATTCACATGCTGCAGGCCGGCCAGCTGGTCGGTCGGCCTGCTTTTAGCACATCTACAAATGAAACTTCATTCTCGTTTTGTTTGTTTCGGTGCTTCAGCCGCAGTTTGAGACACAGAGCAGAGGAGTTGATGTTTTAACTCGACACGTTTCACCAGCAGATACTTCTGGTTTATTTTTGCGTCTCTGGGTTCGTCCTGTCAGACTGTAGTAGATCTCAGGTGGCATGCAGCACACAACTGATTCATGCAGACTGCTCACAACTGCCTGTTGTTCCTCTATTTACACACTTCCTGTTTTTATGAGCTGTAGCGCTCATTGCAACACAGAAACTGTTGTATCGGTAAAGGTTATGTAGCACAAAGGAGTTTAAAGAGACTTTAGTTTTTAAAAAGTGTCTGAGCTCAGCTGAAGAGATTTTTAGCAGCTGTTTGCAGGTGATTCATTCAGACGGGGAAGCAGCTGCAGGATGTGGAGCAGCTGGACTCAAAGTTTTTAAAAAACCTTTTTCTACATTTATTTCTGAGCTCAGAGGAAAGTAGGTTTCCTGTGTAGAAGTAGGACAGCTTGTACCTCCTGGGAACACCTCTTTATTACTGTACCTCTGTTGCACTTCCTCTGCCACAGCAAGAAGTTAGTGCACCTCCTCTGGATTTATTTTTAACTCTTGACGCCCACGTGCGAACTCGCGGAGCTGCCGAGCCCCACACTGGCTGTGAAAATGTCAGCCGTCTGCAGGCTCCTTCCACTGTCTTATTTAAATGAAAGTCCTTCTATAACTTCTTCTGCACTCTGACACACTTCCTCCTTCGCCTTTGCTCTCTCCCTCAGCAGCGCAGACAACAAGAGAGACGGCTCGGCGCTCAAACAGACCAGCAAGGTGTCCTGCTCAGCTCTGCGCGTCTGCCAGAGGGCCGACATCAGCAAGATTCAGGAGAAGTTCTCGTCCGCGGCGGCTGCGACGCAGGATGCCAAGAAGCCAGCGGCTAACGGGGTGCTAGCACAGATGGAGCAGGACAAGGAGACGGAGGAGGAGACGCACCACAGCGTGAGGACAGAGACTGCTGAGCTCGTAAACGGAGATTTGGAAAAAGCAGATGAGCTGGACGATCATTCAGCTTCACAGCACTCGGACTGGACCGGTGCTGAGAATGAGCAAACAACAGTAGAAAGGGAGAAAACAACAGAAATCCTGCAGAAGAGTGAAGAGGGAAACTCTGAGCAAAAGGTAGGTTTTGTTTTTACAAAGTAAGCAAAGATAATCAGTCGTTCTGTGAGGGGAAGCAGTTTGTGCCATAGTAACCAAACCCCCCGGGACGCTGCGTTGTCTGAGGATTAAAATATCTGCTGCTCTGCCTTTTCAGGGAGAAACACATCTGAGCAGAATGAGCTATAATTAAACACTGAAATGACTTTTCTGTGTTTTATTCAGCATTTGCAGAAATATGAGGCGTCTCCAAACAAAACTTACATGCTTTAACTTTTTAAGCGGGTCGGATGATGCTGGCTCAAGCTTTGAAGCTATAAGTTGGTCCAGGAAGGTTTTCCAGGAAAGTGAATGAGTGACCAGTCTTCCAGAAGTGCATTCACAAGGTCAGACACTGATGTGGGATGACGAGGCTCGCAGTCGCAGCTTTAATTCATCCCACAGGTTTCTATCCATTTCAGGTCAGGATTTTGCAGCCTGTTGAAGTTTTTGACACAAGTTAAAAAAAGTCAAATAAAATAAGTTATAACAATAATTATTACTTAATAAGGTTTGTAATAATAAAAAAATGAAAAAAATGAGAGAAATAGGACGTCGCAGACTTCCTCTGTGACGTCTGCAGAGGAAGTGATCTGAAATTTCAAGATCTTTTAACTGATCTTGACAAGTTAAAACAATAGTACATTAAAGTTGAATTTTTTTGAGTTAAAGAGGTTTTAACTTAAGTTTGTTTCTTAAAAATAACTTAAAGAGGAGATTTAATATTTGAATTGGACGAACAGACATTAAAAAATGAAAAGTTTTTCATGAACCTTCTCAAACTCCCTGGTCTGCGTTTTGAAGGTTCTGGCTTTTCGCTCGCTGCTCAGAAACGTTGGAACAGGGAAGGAAATTCCCTGAACTGTTTGCAGCTGTAAGGAAACTGAACGCTTCAGCAAGCAGAAACCTTTTGGACAGAGTTCCTGTCACTGCAACTCACAGACTGGGACTAAGCTCTGACGAACAGATCCTCCTTCCACCAAACTTTACACATAGCAGTTTAGTGCTTTTCAGCATTGTAATCCATTCTGTTAAGAAACCTGTGCTTTGTCCTTGAGCTGATGTTGACGTTTGCAGCTCTGCAGCTGTCGACTCCCAGCTCTTGTAGTTTTGGAGACCCAGTCGTTTTTTCTTCCTTTTAAAACACAAACAGCCATTTCTGGAGGTGTTAGACAGGTGATCCTCATCCTGAGCTCCTCACAGCGACTCCTTGTTTCTGGTTCCAGGTGCTTTGCCTGTGACCTTCGACCTTTACTCTGGATGTTTTTTTTGTTTTGACTGAGCGATGCGTCTGCGTGTTTGGAGGCTGGATTTATACACCTGTAGCTCTGAAGGCGATCGAAACGCCTGAGTTCAGTGATTCAAAGGAGCTGAAATAATTACTGTCTTGACTCTCAGTGTAATGTGTTGAATATGATTCTAGTTGCAGCTTTATAAACAACCACCATCATAAATTTCTTATTAAAATGAGATTTTATTATTATTTATTTCAATTGATGTTTAAAAACCTTTAAAACTGTTTTTTTTTTACTGCTGTTTTTTCCCATAAAACTATATCAATTAATAGTGATACATTTGGAAATATGATTAAATTCAGTTCCTTGTTCATGTGACTGTTGTCCTAAAGAAGCGAATCATGAATAATTTGTGTTTGTGTGGCTGTGACTGAAATTACCTAAAAAGTTTTTAAAAAGTAATAAATAATTCTTATATAGCCCGACATCCTACATTCACTTTAATCCAGTTATTCTTCCACTGATGCCCATTTTTAATTTAAACAAGTTGATTTTATACAAAAATTCAGATTTTTATGGAAGAAAAAACAGATTTTTCTCTATTTGAACTGCAAATCTGAGCCAATAGTGGAAAAATGATTGACGTCCGAGTGAGAGGAAGAATTTTCCAGTGAATTCAAAGTGAATTTCTTGTACAGACCTTCCTGAAACCAGTAACCTCACCGGGTTTCACAGCAGAACAGACTCCATGCTGGACCTGCATGGATGTGTGGAAGTGATACCAGATAAGCCGTTTGAGCAGCGACAGTAAACAACAGGCTTAAGTCGTTCTGTTAGCACCAAGTCAAGAGGTCAATCAATGTTCAGTGGGTTAGCGCTCGGCTCCAGAGTTAATTATGAGACACAGATTTCACTCTGAAACTGACAGAGTCTGATTCATAGAGTATAAGTCATATTTTCTAATATTTCCTTCTACTTTCTTCAAGCTTGTATTTTATGGTGGTTAAATAATTTTTTTAAGTAAAAACAAGAAGTGTTTAAAAGTGTGAAAGGCGAGAAGCAGACGAGTGAAAGACGTTACAGGCAGGCGCCGAGACGCCTTATGAAAATATACTTAACATTTTTTATCTCTGTCTGAAATTAGACCAAACGTCACAATAATGAACGATTCATTCAACATCTTCTGAATCGTTACTGTCTCTTTAAACAACAAAGCCAAGCCCAGAAGATGATGTCATGGCTTTGGAGACGTCTGATAGGTTGACTTCCATCTGTGACCTCAGATTGACCTCAGAGCAAAAGGCTGAACCTCAGTGAGGTGCTGCTGGTTTATCCTCAGAGTAACGATGTGGGCCGGCAGGCCGTTCAGCGAGGAAGAATCAATCCCTCCAAAAGAGTCACACATTTCAGTTTGTCAACAGAAACAAAGGCATGCATGTCTGGAGACGTCTCTGGACGTCTCTGGGCGTCTCTGGACGGCTCTGGGCGTCTGGAGACGTCTCCAGGAGTCTCTGGGCGTCTGGAGACGTCTCTGGATGTCTCTGGACGTCTCTGGGCGTCTCTGGACGTCTCTAGGCGTCTCTGGACATCTCTGGACATCTCTGGGCGTCTCTGGACGTCTCTGGGCGTCTCTGAACGTCTCTGGACGTCTCTGGGCGTCTCTGGGCGTCTCTGGACGTCTCTGGGCGTCTCTGGACGTCTCTGGACGTCTCTGGGCGTCTCTGGGCGTCTCTGGACGTCTCTGGATGCTCTGGACGTCTCTGGGCGTCTCTGGACGTCTCTGGGCGTCTCTGGATGTCTCTGGGCGTCTCTGGACGTCTCTGGGCGTCTGGAGACGTCTCTGGATGTCTCTGGATGTCTCTGGACGTCTCTGGGCGTCTCTGGGCGTCTCTGGACGTCTCTGGACGTCTCTGGGCGTCTCTGGATGTCTCTGGGCGTCTCTAGACGTCTCTGGGTGTCTCTGGACGTCATGGCCTTCGCTACATCTGGAGGAAATGCTGCTTCCTTCCTAACTGTGACGTATGAGCAGAATTATCAATCACTAATATAATCCTAAAGTTTTTACTGCTATTGAAGCAAATTTGCCAAGTTAACAAATATTTTACTGAACATCATTTCTCGTGTTTAAGGAAGTGCTTTGATTATTTATTTATCAGCAGTGAGACGGTTGATAATATTTCATGGGTTTAAAATGAAAACTCTTGACCTTTCCCACTTGTTGCTGTTTCCCAGCAGAGAAGTTGCAGTTTAGTTTCTTTTGCACGATAAAACCAGCAGCTGTTGGTTCATTGAAATGTGTTTGAGCTGAATTCACGACAGACCAGTGGTTCTGAGGAAGCGTGTGGCTCGTTGTTCTCAGGTTTCTGACCAGCTTTAAAAAGGAAGATGGTTCCTTTTTGTGGCTCTGCACCTTATGAAATCTCCACTTCCCAGAATGCAACACCATCACTTTGTCAGGCCTCTGTTGTTGTCTGTGACAGCAGCTGACTTCTCACTCATTGTTAGCTCGTTGTGTTTTTGATGTTTCTGGTGTCGTTTCCCTTATTCCCTGTTTTCATTTCCTGTTCTGAAAGAACCAGAACTTATTGGGCTGCTGATTGGTGGATCTGGCTCAGCTGGAGCCTCACAGCAACGCTTTCAGAAACAGATTCTACTTCCTGGTTCCTGCAGGGCTGTGATGTTTAAACTGTCCCATTAATAGAAATGTCTTCTTTCTTCTCAGGAGACGAACGAGCAGAAGCTGTTTAAGATCGCCAGCGAGTTGCTGCACACAGAGAAGGCGTATGTGGCCCGACTCAACCTGCTGGACCAGGTGAGGAACTCGCCCAAATCTCCGTCTCACTTCTGTTTTCAGTCGACAGAGAAACAAAGTTGTTGATCCCTAACCGCGTGCGTGGCTCTGCAGGTATTCTGCACCAAGATGATGGAGGAGGCGAATAAAGGCACTTTCCCTCTGGATGTGGTGAAGAACATCTTCTCCAACATCACCTCCATCCACGCCTTCCACAGCCAGTTTCTGCTCCCTGATCTGGAGAAACGCATGGGGGAATGGTAGGTTCCCGCGATCAGACCTGGACACACAACAGGTCAGACAGAAACCATGGCCTGGAATTTAAAATATTAACACAATTAGTCACATGTTTTGTCTTTCTTCTTCTTTTTTTTTTACATCTTGAACCTTTGTATTTGTGTGTTTCTGGTACGCCTATTAACCTGACGCACAGGTTGCATCCTGCAACAGCAGCGATGGAAGCTGCTTCTCTTGGCCACAAGGGGTTAATTACTATTTTAACGATCTGATTACGCTGGAAGAATGAAGCTATTTAAGCCTAACCTCAATGCTAAACATGTAGCAGCTAATGCTAATGCTAGTGTCCTCATTTGTAAAGAATCTCCATGAATCATCAGAGAAACTTTGTAAAGATGAACAGATAGAAAAACACTTTGCTCCAGGCTGATAGCTGAAGAACAGATTAAAATGATGTCTTTGTTTGTTGAGCTCATATATCTATTTAAAAATGTTTTTTTCATTGAAAATGTTGCTTATTTTGCCAATTAAAATATGATTAACTAATTACAGACCCTGAAACTAACTCAATTCAAACTGCTTGAGTTTTTGTCACTAACGGCCCAAACCACTCCACACTTTGGACACCCATGTTTACAAAATGTGGTGGAGATATTAGTTTTTATAACAGCCAGACTTATTTATGTCTGCGAAGTGCGTAAAGGTGAAAATGTCGCCACCTGGTGGTCAGAGTGTGAATTGTAATCTGTCAAAATATATAAACAAACATATATTTGGTTATTCTGAGTGTGATCTGATCTGGAGCGAAATTCAGCTTCACTCAGTAATAATATGAAAACATCATTTTGCATCATTTTGGTAATTATAAAATTCAGTTTGATTTAGGAGGGAAATGCTTTGGTGTTTGTTGTGTTTTCCAATAATCTGAGCCTTCCTGCTGCGCCGCAGGACGTCCACACCGCGGATCGGCGACATCCTGCAGAAACTGACCCCTTTCCTCAAAATGTACGCCGAGTACGTGAAGAACTTCGACAAGGCCATGGAGTTGCTGAAGCAGTGGAGCGACCGCTCGCCGCCGTTCAAGGCCGTCATTCAGGAGATTCAGGTAAACCTGCGCCGCTCCGCTCTGGGCGGAAACATTTCTGTCTGACGTTAAGAAGCTTCCTGTTGGTTTGTGGACAGAGTCTGGAGATCTGCGGCAGCCTGACGCTGCAGCATCACATGCTGGAGCCGGTGCAGAGAGTTCCCCGATACGAGATGCTGCTGAAGGATTACCTGAAGAAGCTTCCTCAGAACGACCCGGACCGCAGCGACGCAGAAAGTACGTTAAAATCCACCTTCATCTGCTGCAATCTGGAGAGAACGAACGTTCAAACTCGTCCTGATCAGAAGAACTTCAGACTTTCTGATCATGTTTCTACATTTTTCTGTTGAATTATTATTCTTCACTTTCAGAGGATTCTTGTAAGCAGGGGTTGCATTTTCTCTCTATGGGTATCGGCCAGATGAGTACATTTCTTTAAGGAAGCCCATTTCTGCCATAAATGAAAAAATAAAAGGCACACTGGAATTTTTTTTCAAGAATGAAAGTCATAATTTCAACTTTGAAAATCATAATTCTGAGTTTTAAAGATGGAAAGTTTTCATTCTGAGGATTAAAGTCAATATTTAAACTTTCAAAGTCATAATTATCAGATAGTCACAATTTTTCTCTTAATATTTTCAAATTCTGAATTTTGACTTTTTTGTATCAGAATTTAGATTTTTTTTTTCAAAATTTTAATCAAAAATCAGAATCTTTTTTTCTAATCGTAGGTTAGAAAAATTTGGCACTTCTTCGCAGAAGTGCCAAAACTGGGCCAATATTACTAACAAATGTTTCTTCCACCTTGTTGCTGTTTATGAATGTGTTTCTGAGGAAGGAGGAAATGTTGAAATGCAAATTTTGTTTTCCAGAATCATTAGAAATCATCGCCACAGCAGCCACCCACTCCAACAGCGCCATTAGGAAATCTGTAAGTAGCGGAGCAGGTTTCCTACTCTGCAGGTAGAAAATCTGTCCAGTTTGGAGCAAAATCAAACTTCCTTTAACTGTTCAGGAAAACCTGAAGAAGCTGATGGAGATTTACGAGATGCTGGGTGAAGAGGAGGACATCGTTCATCCATCCAACGAATTCATCAAGGAGGGTCACATCATGAAGCTGGCAGCCAGGAACACCTCCACCATGGACAGATACCTGTTCCTGGTGAGGACACACACACACACACACACACACACGCACACACACACGCACACACAGACACACACACAGACACACACACATACACACACACACACACACGCACACACACACACACACACACGCACACACACACACACACACACACACAGACACACACACACACTCACTCACACACACAGACACACACACACACTCACTCACACACGCACGCGCTAAAACTTTTTTTTGTGAATTTTCATCTTTTAAATTTTCTATTTTTTTTTTCAATGTTTGGCTTTTTGAATAAAAATCATCTAATTTATTTCCTAAAAAGTTTCTGAAATCTTTCCTGAATTTCAGAACTGCCTGTTTATTCTAGAAAATCGTTCAACTTTTCAAGCTCAGAAATGTCCAAATTTTTTATATAACATCAGTATTTCAGATTTTTTGGGGTGGAAATTTACTCCTCTTTTTTTGAGTTAAAAAGACTCTAATCATCGTAACCATAGTGTATAAATGTCTTTAGATTATATCTACACAACAATAGATTTGTGCATAAAATCCTGAACATGAATTAGGAGGATTTGGTCAGTGTAGCTGCATGCAGGCGTGACGCCAGGTGCAGTTTACTTGCAAACAGGAACAGCAGACATTCAACTTCAACGTTTTTCAAAATCGATTCAGAATTTGTTGGAATAATAATTGCAATTCTCTCCTTATTTATACCTCTAACACACAGATACACACAGAGTGCAGCAGGAAAATATTCTTCTTTTAAAGTAAATAAATGTATAATTTCATAATCGTCGCTCCTTTCTGTGTGTGGAAAACCTGTAGAAATGTCCCTGTTATTGATATGAAGCAGTTATTATCAGGACAATAATTCACTCTGTGCTTTGTGCCTCCAGTTCAACAACATGCTGTTGTACTGCGTGCCTAAATTCAGCCTGGGCGGACCCAAATACACGGTGCGGACCCGGATCGGGATCGACGGCATGAAGGTTCTGGAAACGAGCAACGAGGATCATCCTCACACCTTCCAGGTGTCGGGTAAAGAACGGACGCTGGAGCTCCAGGCCAGGTGAGCGAAAAACGTTGCAGCTCCTCACAGCGGGGGAATTCATTCAGTAATTCAAATATGAGTGAATTAAAAGTCTGGAAACTTATGGCTGTGTTGATGAATCCGGCCTTTATTTTAAATCATTTTAATGAAATGTATGCTTAAAGGTTGGAACTTTTGCACATTTTAGAGATGCTATGAAATTCTCCTTGTGTTTCTTTTGCAAAAACAGCTCATGGTATTACATAATAATTATGATTATTAATGCAAATCGTGAAATATATTCAAAGGGTCTGGTTGCTTTTGTTTCAGAAATGTATTGTCGTTGCTGATTAAATAATTATTTAAGTGCTTTTTGCTCAGAATGTTATCATTTGTTGTTAGAATAACAGAATATGACAATATGTTGTTATGTAGACGGTCAGGGTCACTGAATACACAGACATATGTTTCATACAGCATGTAGGAACCGTTTAAAGTAAAACGAAGCTTTGGTTTCACATATTCTGTCCTGTTTTCTTCCCTCAGCTCAGAGCAAGACAAGGCGGGATGGATCAAGGTACAGACTCGCCTCTCCTCCTCTCTTTGTTTTGCCATAACTTTTTAAAAGCTCATTTGGTTTGTTGTCTTATCGCTCAGGCTTTCCGGGAGACCATAGACATCTTCCAGCAGAAGAACGAGTCGTTCAAGAACGCTCTGAAAGACGTGGAGGAAGTTTCGGTTAGCGCAGCATTGAAAGTTTTCTCACTGACGCCGTGTTGTTTTTATTTTTGGGTGTCATGCTGACTCCTTTGTTTTGCAGAAAGCTGAGTTGGGGAAGCGGGCTCCTCGCTGGATTCGTGACAATGAAGTGACGATGTGCATGAAGTGCAGGGAGCCTTTCAACGCCATCACACGGCGGCGCCATCACTGCAGAGCCTGCGGATATGTGAGCTCAACGTTTCAAGAACATTTAATGTTTCCTGATTATCTGGTGTCGGAGTTCGACTGATGATAAACACACTGTTTCACTTCCAGTTAGCGCTAAAGCGCTATTTTTAGCACATGCTCTTCCCGCTTATCTTCAAGATACAATGAGAGGAGAAAGTTTTCAGTTTAGATTCAGTTCTTCAGAATAGAAACAAAAAAGGAGTTGAAAGGCAGAAACTGTTTGCTGGACAGTTTCTGCCTTTTACAGCAATGGATAAAATAAATGATTAGTCGAGTAAAAATAAAAACATTAACGCTTTCCTCCTGCTATTTTTTTTTCTTCTTCTTCATTCCATTTCAAATAATCAAAATTTTAACAAAGAATATTCTGCAAAACAAAACTTTTCGGTTATCCAGTCCTGTCCTTGAGTTCACCTTCAAAATGCTAATTAAATGGATTCATTATGTCATCAGTGAACAGTTTGGGACAAACTGGTCTGTTGTTCCAGGTGGTTTGCTGGAAATGCTCAGACAACAAGGCACACCTTGAATACGACAACTACAAGATGAACAAAGTCTGCAAAGACTGCTACTCCATCCTGACCGGGGACGGGGTCACCGAGGGTCGAAGGAAGGGCATCCTGGAGGTGAGGACGGATCCGATAGGTTCTGATGTTGTTCGGTGATGTTGTTACGCTCAGCTGTCTGCTCTCCTGTGTGCAGATCGAGGCGGCTCAGTTCACAGACAGCAGCATCATGTCTGGCTTCCTGCAGCATTCTGAGAAAGGAGGCAAGCTGTGGCAGCGGGTCTGGTGTGTGATCCCAGAGAAAGAGTGTCTGGTGCTCTACCTGTACGGAGCTCCACAGGTGACAAAACCACAACTACACATAGTTCCCTTAACCACAGAATCAACAATAAGGTTGATTAAAGCAACAAGGTTCAAAGTGCTTTACAAAATAAACACAAGAATAAGAAACAATAGAGAAACCAGGGAGAAACATTGCATCACAATCATCAATACACATTAAAGATGTTTCATTTAATGTTTCAGAAGCAGCACTGAGTTTACATTGAGATTTAAACTCGGTGTTTCAGCTGTTTCTCAGTTTTCTGGAAGTTTGTTCCAGATTTGTTGTGCATAGAAGCTGAAAGCTGCTTCTCCATGTTTGGTTCTGATGCAGAGCAGAACCAGAACCAGGAGACCTGAGAGGTTCTGAACGGTTGATACAACAATGGCAGATTTTTATGTATTTTGTTGTTTTTAATGACTTACCCCATGAACAAGCTTCTTCATTTAAGTTTTATTTTTTATTTAATTGCAAAATGTGTTTCTTTGACATTATTACAGAATCGACACAATTTGTGCACATTTGTAAAGACAAATCACTTAATATCATAAAAAAAGCATTTTATTAAACTCTTCTGGGCAAATGTAACTTTGGAGACAGAAACATTTGGTTCTCGCTGATTCATCAGATGAAGTCAGTTATCAGTCAAGCATAAGCAGCTGTGCATCAAACAGCATTTTGTCTCCATGGATGACATCACATTTGTGGCGTTTCCTGCAGGACGTGAAGGCCCTGTGCACTGTCCCGCTGCTGGGCTACACGGTGGAGGACGCCGACACGCCGGCCAGCTTCCGCCTGTCCCAGTCCAAGTTTGTCCACACCTTTGCTGCTGAGAGCGAGGAGATGAAGCAGCGCTGGCTGAAGGTCATCCGAGTGGCGGTGACCGGAGAGATGCCGGCGCGGCCCGAAACCGACGAGAACAGCGGCGCGCAGGAAGCTACTCCTGACGACACCTAGGAGGGTCGTCCGCTCACTTAGCCTGCTGCGGGACTTTCCTCCGCGTCCAGGACCCAAAGACGTCCTGTCCTCCAGGACGCAGCGGAACGACGGGATAAGCTGCCGTCTCCAGGGTTTCTGTCTGTGCTGGATTACAAACGTTTCTGGCACAATCAACACTAGAGCAGAGGCTTCGAGACGCACCATCTGCCCTCAAACGAGCACTATAAAGGAAAATTCAAACTTTCAGGAGGCGTCCAGGATGGGACTCAAACTACGTCTGCTGGTTCTGTAAATCTCTTCTTTGTACAGAACGCTTTTTATATATAGAAAAAAACTTTCTTCACTTATGTACAAAAATTCAGTCTCCCGCTTTTCTGCTAAGAAAAGGAGGAACATCTAAACATCATGGGAAATATTCCCAGCATTCCCTCTGATTGGAGCTGGAGAAGAACATGAAGCTGGATTCTCATCTCTTCACTCAATCTGCTGAAACGAGAGACAAATGTAAACAGGATGTGACGCAGATTAAAAACTATATTTATCACGTTATTTGAAGCATGTGTGCTTTAAATAATTAAACCTTCATTAGCAAACCAAATGGAATTTTTTTGCTGTTAAAATCTTGTTTCATTTTCACGTTAAACATGTAATCAATCACATTGTATTTATTTCGAAATCCAAGTGAAAAAATGTTAAGATCAACATTTCTGCTGCAATCAAAGCTTCTTCACTGTAAAATCTCCCATTTTTATGTCACTAAAGTTTAATGAGGTGCATCTTAACTGCTTTTAGCGCAACTTGAACACAGCAATAGTATTTTCCAGCGTCCAATCAGATCAGTTTGTTGGTCTAAATGAAGCGAGCGGCGGCTTTGTTCTCCAGCGCTGTGGTTCTGATCGACATCCCAGAAACATGTTCTGCTCGGAACATTTGTATGTCAAAAATGTAAGTGATTAATCACGTTAAAAATGTTCAAGCAAAAATACAAATAGTCAATTAATTGAAATTACTGCGTTAAAGTCCCAGCTGCATGTTGAACATAAGTTTGAATAGAAGTGAAGGCCTGATGATGACAGCCCTAAACAAACCACATAAAATGTGTAAAATTTGTTTGCTCACTTATTGGATTCATGTTCATGTTCATTTAAAGACTTATTAACTTTGAAACTAATCCAGTAAATATCAACTCTGACATTGAAGATCTCCACAGATTACATCATTTTTCCTGTTTGTCTCTCCGATTCACTCGAGTTTGACCGGAAATGACGCAACGACTGCGGAAATGAACCTGTCCACGTTACTAATGGCAGAAAGTCCTTTAGAGAAATCATCAGAAATATTAAATGTATTTGATTGAAATTTATGTTGCCATTTGTGTCAGAACAGTAATTTAGTATTTTAACCATGGCTAGAGGAGAGAAATGGTTTGTCCTAACGTTTCGGAGTGATGATGGAGAAACAGCACAATCAGACACAGCCAGCCGATGAAACAAGTGTAAATGTGTTTTTACTGCTGTAATTATTTTTTATTTAAAGTAATTTATATACTATAATGGACTGTTGAATGCAGCACAAACTTGTTCCTGTGCAGTCAGCTGAGGAATGCAACCAACTGGTCAAATGGCCGCCAACATGGAGGGGAAATGTGCCAATCTGTTATTTTTGCTCGTCTCTGAACTGTTCCCCTCTGCAGTGTCCAAATAAAGCAAAGACAACTGAGCACAAACCCTGTGATGAATCTGAATGTAAATCTATATTTCTGTCTTCATCGCCTTCCCAACCGTTTAAGAATCGACGCACTTTACACCCTGGAAGAAAACAAACGTTTACCTGCAAAGAAAATAAAAGCCATCCGGTGGTCTGTGCTGATCTTGTAATATTTAAAAAGCATTTCTGGCTCGTTTAGTTTGCCAGGCTCTTCACACGGTTTTAGTTCCCCGTTTTGCTTCAGCGACCCGACCCAGACGACGACCCGAGTGAAACTGGTCACCTTCGAATCGGTGCAAAATGCTGTCAAACGTTTGTGCTGCTATCATTTTAAAGATATGGTTTCCAGGGGTCATGAGAGGTCAACCAGCCTTCCACCACCTTCTTCAAATCAGATTTGGTGACGATCAACTCGACTACATTTGACGATATGAATAAAATTTTAAAGGTAATTTTGATTTTGTAAAAGTGGTGGGAACAAGTACTAGTTGACCTTTTAACCTTTAAACTTTAATATCTTCAAAGTCAAAGCAGGACCAACAAACTTTTTGCCTCATGTCGTCGAGTTGATCGACATCAATTCTGTAATTTAATTTTTCAGAAGATCTTAGTCTCTGTAAAAATTTATTTTTCTTTTCATGTTCTAGTTTTAAGTAATAAAACTAACATCTTACACATTTAGAAAAGATTTATTTTCAGAAAAGAAAAACATTGACAAACCAGAAGAATATCAAATTTCATAGTCAGTAGAAATATAGGTGCATCTTTCAAACAATCGTCGACATTATTAGAATCGTCACAAAGCGACGCTGCATCAGAAGCATCGTTCAGTCTTTTGCGATGCCGCAGCGCTCAGCTCTTGGGATGCCGCAGCGCTCAGCTCTTGGAATGCCGCAGCAAACCGCGGATCCTGCGGACCAGCGCCTGGATGAAGGTGTAGCGGGAGTGGACCTGGCTGTATTGACCTTCGACCTCCAGCAGCTTCCTCTGCAGAGCCTCGCCGAAGCCTGCAGCCATGTCACCTTTCAGCTGCAGCACGGAAAAAACGGAGTCATGGACATCATATCATTTGTTGTTTACGATACATTATAAGAATATTTATACTTTGTTGTCACAATAAATGATATTCAAAAACTGTAGTTATGTTCTGAAATGGTAGTTTTAGTATTTTCTCCAGTTTGTTCAGCAATAAATACAAATCACTTAAACTTTTGCGTTTGTAAAATGCTTTAACGTTTAGTTTTTTTAAAAAGTTGTTCTTGTGTTTGTGGGGTTATAAAATGCTGTGACAAACAGTCACCTAAACAAAGACCTAAAAATGATGCAATAAATAATTCTTATTGTCATCATACAATATTTCATTATATCACCTTCCCCATCTTAGATTAGGTCAACTTTATTGTCCTCAAGGGGAAATTTGCTTTGCAGACAGCAAGAAAAATTTCAAATACATAAAAAAAATAAATAAAACAGCATTACAACAATAGTAAAATAATAGATAGTAATATGAAAGCTCTAAATGTTTCCTACCAGATCCAGATCTTGCTGGCTGACTCTGGACCGTCCGATTCCACGGCCGCCAGCCTGCAGCGCGCCGAGCGAATCTGAAACAGACGAGACGCAGAAATCTGAGTGTACGGAGAAATCTGAGCGTTCTGTACGGAGCAACAAGACTTTTTTAAAGCGTCTATTAAATCAGACGGTTTAATACACAACCAAAAAACCAAAAACCTGCTTCCTATGGAGTTAAAGCCTCTAGAACATTTCAAAACCGACAACCAGAATCCAAAACCAAACATCAGAACAACGATCGTGTTGCCGTCTCACCGTCCGCCAGCCGGGTTCTGAACAAACTGCTTCCAGGCAGCAGGGAGTCTTTCGGGTCGCTGGGAGTGCAGTGCAGCAGGTAGTACTCCAGATGGCGCCACAACACAAACAAACAGGTTTCAATAACATCTGAAGAAGAAGTGAGTTAAGGCATTTCTACCCCAAAAGATTATGACCAGTTCTGTTTCTCTGACATCACCTGCAACCAGCTCACAAATGATAAAACTGATCTTTTAGGGAACTATTTTCACAGCGCTTGCTCCTTCCTGGCCATGTGGGCGGAGCTAAATGTTGCTGTGTGAACAGAACTGCTGCAGCCAGAAGGATACAGGAGCACAAGGCCAGCAGTTTGGCTCTGTTGTTGATGAACTGGACCAGCCACCGCCTGGCGAGGAGACTCCTCTGGACCGACGAGATCTTCTCCACGCCGCCCGGACCCGACACCAGGCCCTGGCACAGCTACACACACCGCAAACACAGTCAACTGACACAAGCGTCTCTGAAAAATAGGACTTTAAAAGCCTACAAACATTATTTTGTAGCATCTTAAATGTTCTGAAACATTTCCAGGACAAATAAGACTAAATTTTGATCTACCGATCCCTGCATTTGTTAATCACACCAACTCATAACTAAAGTTATTGCAAAAGTTACTTAATTGATATCCAGATAAACTCCGAGATATAGTGGGTTAAAAATGTATTAATAAAAAAATAAGTTGAGCCATTTAAATTCTCCAATGTGTGTCTGATCTGATCTGCTTGTTTGTTTTTTTCCCAGGTAAATTTTGGAAATGAAAAAATATTGCAAAGATCTATTAAGTAGCAACACAAATAGATTTTTTACACAAAAACAACAGATTTTTTTCCAATTTATAAACATTAAATTGAATTTTACCCATAAATGACTTTCATTTCACCAGCTCCTGTGACTGTGGTTTTTTTACATCAATGCTCAAATCAGACAGATTTTCTGTTTTCTGTTATCAAAGTACTGTCTATTAATGGCTGATATCTGAATTTATAACCTTTAGTTAAAAGAATAATTAGAGAATTATGAGTTAAATTTTCCCTCTGGAATTAAATAACTGAATATCATCAGTAAGAGGTTCTGGCAGAGAGAACATATCAGATGTGGTTTGTTCTGATTTAAGCCTGTAAGCTGGTTGGCTGCTGACCTCCTTCAGCTCCTCTGGAGGAAGCTGCTCCAGGCTCTGCAGCTTCCCCAGGCTCTGCCTGTGGCTCTGGAGGAACTGGAAGAAATCTGCAGTGCTGTTCTTCAGCAGGTACAGAACCAGACCCAGACTGGGGACGCGCGAGTGAGCAATGGACGGCACGGAGGACGACAGATCTGTAAAAAAACAAAACAAATCAAGACGAAGAGCCTCTTTAAGCAAAATGAAGTGATTCCAGGACACATTTCACGCAGTAAAACACTGGACGGAGCGATGTGGCCGACCTGAGCGCGCTCCGTCTCTGCCGGCTGGCTCGCTGCCTGACGGACTGAACAGACAGATGCTGAACTGGGCCTGGGAGGAGCTCTGCAGCAGCAGCGTCTGGCAGTACTCCATGATGTTAGCGCACACCTGCAGGACAGAGCAGACGTGCATCAGCAGCGAATGGCCTCAGACCGGACAGGAGGCGGACTCTGCTTCGGGTGGTCGGACCTGCATCATGGCCGCCTCCATTTCCTCCCGTCGTTCTGCCGAGTCTCCGGGTGAAGAAATGTCCGCCTGCTTCAGCAGCCGCTCCCGTTCGCTTCCTGCGAGGCGACCCAGCAGGGACAGGCACAGCCGCTGAGAAACCAGAGCCCTGTTACTGCCACGCAGGTTTTATACGGGTTTCACAACTCAAGACTTTTATCAATGAAATTTCACTGGAGCCGACCTCATGAAGCGCCATCTTGTTGCACAACATGCTGCTGTTAGCACAAAGCTAACAGCAGCGGTGACTGTTTCCTGGGAACTTTAGCCACTCTGTGGTATTTCTAGGTTTGAGGCTCTTTTCCATTTTATTTATGGTTCCTATAATGTGTGGCTTTATTTGAGTTTTACTTGTTTTTATTTGGGCTTTTTAAAATGCATCTCAGTTTTAGATTGTATTTGATGCCAGAGTCAATAAATTATGTGAACATAATCTCAAAACAACAATAAATTCAGTGACAGGCCACATTTCACTTACATTTTATAACATGACTTTAAAAGATTTTAAAGATGCACAAACTGCAGCATGGAATTTAAGGACAACATTAAAAATTGTTGCAAAGTTGATTCTGATTTTCAGCAGATTTTTGTAATGAAACTGGCTTCATGTTTTCAGATTCTGTTAGATTTTAAAATGTCTTGAGTGGAAACATAAATGCTTTCAAGCAGATTAGAAACTTTTTTAAATGTATCTGCTTCGTTTGACATTTTTATATCTAGTTAGTTTCAAATCAAACATTTTTACCAGATTCATCCAGACCTGGACATAATTTAATGTCTGTATGAAGGAGGTCGAACCCCAGGAACCTTCATGATCGACGTGATTCACCTGAAATCTGGTGATGTGACCCTGGAACTCCATCAGAGCGGCGCTGTTGATGTCTCCTCCCATCTCCAGGACGCCTAGCAGAACAGAAACATCATTTAGACGCTGAATCAAAGGGAATAAACTGCAAAACATAATGAAATGAGAACAATGTAGTTAATGAAAAGATCCAAAAGGTCTTTTCTGCTCATGTTGAGGTTTTTCTACCTGGCAGAGCCGTTTTACTGATGATGGCCGTGAGCAGAGAGAGTTCCTTCAAAGCCCCCATACTCAGATCCTGACAGCGCAGCAAAGACTGAACCGTGTCTGCATGGACGATCAGCCACTGGAGGACCTACACACACACACACACGCACACACGCACACACACACCCACACGCACGCACGCACACACACACGCACGCACGCACGCACGCACACCCACGCACGCACACACACACGCACGCACACACACACACACCCACACACACGCACGCACGCACGCACGCACACACACACGCACGCACGCACGCACACACACACCCACGCACGCACACACACACCCACACGCACGCGCACGCACACACACACACACACCCACACGCACGCACGCACACACACACACATACGCACACACACGCACGCACACACACACGCACACACACGCACGCACGCACCCACACACACGCACGCACACACACACACACACACACACGAACGCCCACACACACACACACACAGGCCTTTCTATAATACAGAGCTGCATCTTTTACATTATATTATTTGCGGCTCACACAACAGATCGGATCAATCGCAATGTATCAATTATTGAAATTGAGGACAACTAATGTAATAATCAATTAATTGCCAACTGGAATATAGAGACCAAAAAAATGTCATTTAAATGCAACTGTCCAAAAAATATCTAACTGTTGCATTTGAGATGGTCTGTGAATAAGTTTTAGTTTTACGTCGCCTGGTTCAGGTTCACTGAAGGAATGCTGTGTATTGCATGTCAGGTGATAAATGTTTATGTTCTTAATAAAAAAGAATTCAATTATTTGTTATTTGCATCTTTTTCTAATATTGCATCAAACAAGCTTAAGTGGTTAAATAAAAAATCTTTAATCTGTAAAGTTTTTTTATCAGATCAAGGACAGAATCGATGGTTGCAGCCATAAAATTATTCCTCGACATTTAACGTCTTATAAAGAGTTGTGTCTACCTGCGCCGCCCTGCTGGTGGTTCATGGATGTAGACGTGAGTATGACCTGAAGAAGCTTCAAAGTTGGTAGGAGAATCTGCCTGTAGCGGTCTATCGGACTCGGGATGAAGCCCGACGGATCCCTCATCATCCTGAGTTACCATGGCAAGAAACACAGCGACACACCAGACAAGGATCATCGCTGAGCTGACATCAGGGCTCATAACATTTTCAAGCAAACTTTATTTAAATATAATAAAATGTAATGAAATCTCTGCACCTGAACAAAACACAAATAGAACAAAAACAATCCCCCAATAGTTGATTTAATGTTTAAGTCATGAGGAATAATAAATATTCATTACATTGAAACAATGCACGTTGCGCTCGGTACCTGTGGGAGTCGGAGTCGGGAACCATGTCGAACACCTGGCACTCGATCAGCTGCGCCACCAGGCCGCAGCGCAGCAGCTCCACGGCTCCCTGCCCGCTTTTCGCCACACGAGTCAGCAGAGCCTGCAGCCACAGAGTCCGTTAGCTTCACCTGCACACATCTGGAGCGTCTGAACCACGCCGCTCACCATCTTGCTTTCGTAGATGTAGAGCGGCTTGAGGAGGGGCGGCTGCGGCGCCAGCAGGCTCTGCAGGGCGGCGTCGTCCTGCCGCAGACTCTCCACCAGAGAGCGCAGGTAGCCGCTGTTACACACGTAGAGCAGCCACTGATTCTGACGATCGATGGACAGGATGCGGTCCAGAACGGCTAGAGCCAGCATCTGACCGAAGCAAAGAGAACAGAACCAGAAATCAGTGGCAGGTCGATCTATTCAGGGCAGCTGGAGATGGAAACTAAAGTGGGATGTACAGATCCACTTTTTTCACTTTGGTTCTAATAGAACCCAGACTGCCGGACTATCAGGAGGAAACAACCTTGAATCATCTACTTTTAGTGGAAAACCAGCACACTGAGGTAAATGACTCAAGTTCAGAAGCGAGTTCTCTCACTCTGCTTATTTCGTGGCCGTCGCAGGCGTCCCTACAGACGACCTCCATCAGCGTTTTGCCGTAGCTTTCGATGATGGCGAGGTTCTCCCTCTGTAGTTTGGAGAATCCGTCTTCGGGAGCCGTGAGTCGCTCCCACATGGCTTTTCCAGCTGCAGAAACAAAGACAAGTTCTGATCAACTTTCCTTTCCCTTCAAAGATCACCAATAACTTCAGCTGGAGTGGTACCGGTCTGCAGAGTGTCTGGTTCCTCTGGTTTCTGGGCCATTTGCAGGTAATACAGCAGAGAGCCATACAGGTGCGCACGCAGCCGCTGGTATCCGCCTCCTTCAGAACGGAATAAATGGCGTCTTAATCACAGACTTCCTGTCCGATAGAAAACAAGGAGGAATCGACGACCAACCGGTGCAGAGGATGAAGTCCAGCAGCTTGCGGAGGATGAGGTGAAGGGCGGAGTTGGCGATGGAGGCGAAGCCAGAAGATGCTTCTGATCCTACGCCCTGCTGCTGCTCCGAGAGCACCGATTGGCTGAGCTGGGCGGTCAGCGTGAAGACGGCGCCGGCGACGATGGGCATCAACTCTCCTGCTGCGTCCTCCGATAAAACCTGGGCAACAGGAAGCAGCAGTCGGCGGTCACCATCACTAACGCTACTGGACAATAAAATGTCCCAGAAATGATTGTGATAAACGATAATATTGTTGTTTTGAGACCATTTTAAAATCATGATGTTAATGGAATAATAATGCAAGTTTTCCCTCTCAAAGACCAATAACATTTAGCATTGGAGCTGGAAAACATTTCAAATATACAAAATAAAATAAGTTTAATCTGATTTAACTTCAGAGAAAAAATGTTTCCGTCTTTTCTGAGCTGTATGTAAATTTCTGGTTCCAGCTGTAAATTTAGGCTTTTAAACATGAGTTTGTAATTCACTTAATTACAAACTCTGCAGCACTTTCAAGGACTTCAAATCAAAACCTTGACAACACCTAAATGACTTTCAAGCAAAAGCGGGTCAGCGACCTTATCGAAGAGGTCGAGCAGCAGGTCTCTGATGATGAGCTGCCGGTCGTCAGCAGGAATCAGGTCAGCTGGGCAGGCGGTCAGCAGCGTCTCCACCAGGCTCCTCCAGGACTGCAGCGCGTGCCGCTTGGCGCTCAGGCTGCGGCGGACGCGGTTTCGCTCCACCACCTGCTGCAGGATGGAGTTCACCTCCTGAAGGAAAAACAACGCGGACACGAAGGACGGAGTCAGAAAAATGATTCTGATGTTCAACCAGATGGATGTATGGGGGTTGCACTTACTTCCATGAGCAGCGGTCTCTGTCCGATGGCGGCCATGCCCTGCAGGGCGTTCACCTCGGCCACCAGCACTCTGTGCAGCAACTGGGAACAAAGCGGGAAACCAGAATGAAACTGGGAGAAATCCAGACAGAGAAGCAGGTGAATCACAAGCCGTCGTCCTCCATCTTCAAACTGACCTTGACGTTGCAGACGGTGTGGCCCTGTTCGTTCACGTGCTCACAGTTGGAGATCACCTGTTCGATCTGAGCGCGCTCAAAGAAGTCCAGCTGCAGCAGCTCCGGTAAGTCCTGACTGAAGTCGATGGCGTCCAGAACGCTGAGCAGCTTCCTGCGCACTGATGGAGGAAAACAGCAGCACACTCTGACATGAGGAGGAGTCAGCATTCGCCGAGGTTCACACTTCTACACATGACTGGAAATAGGGTCAAATTGATTTTATAACTTAATACATTTTTTGGTTTTTGAAGATTTTTTTGAAAATCAGGATTTCTTTTCCAGCAACGCCTCCTTGAGTTTTCATAGTTCAGTGACGTCAGAGAAATTTTCTGGAAAAATCTGGAAATTCTCTGAGCACCAAAAGTTGAACATTTTTGATTTTTAAAACTCCAATTTTGAAGATTTTTCTAGAAAATTTTGGTATAAATTCTCTCCCTTTGTATCTCCGATGGCCGTAAAACACCGTCGTTTATCTGGTATGAAAAACACCAGAGGTTTTATGGTTAAGCCACATCGGCTCCACTCTTGAGACTGAATGAGAAAAATGAGGCACAAACCTTTAGAGACCGTCTCAAAGTGGAAGGAAACCGCTGACTGATCTGCTGTCTTCTTCCATGCCAGACTCTCCATCAGCTGGGGAAAAAACACAGCTCTGAGGTTGACTATGCAGCACAGCACTGCAAACATTTGAAAACTGATATTTTTAATCATCATATTGAATAAAACTTCCTTTAATGACTCAAGAAGAAAAGCAGCAGCTGTGCTTTAATGCCCGGCAGACTGGGCCCAGGGCGTACCTGCGTGCTGCGGGTGCGGCTGGTCGTCCAGCAGGAGGCTGACGAGGCGCTGCGTGTGCGAGCGCTGTCGATTCAGTGAGGTCACCCTCAGCTCGATGGCGGCCGTCTTCATGAGCCACGACATCTGGGACAGCGCCGCAATCTGGTTCTCTGCATCACAATCAGCAAAATAACACCAACATTCACTCGCATGGTTATTATGGGATGGTTTCGGTCAGTCATCTGAATGAGCTTCGTGCTTCACTGCTGTAACAGTTGCGATCGTCTGAGCAGGTATTCTGAACTCACCTGTCAGGACGAAGGGGAGGTGCTGCAGGTGGGAGAACAGGAAGTCCTGGCTGGTCCTCAGGTAGCGCATGGTGGGTCCAGATGTGTCGGGACAGGCACACAGCTGGTAGATCACCTGAAACACCACAGAAACTGTGTAACTCAGAAAAAGCATTTCAATCCAACAACATTCCAGTGACCAAGGTTACCTGGTAGCAGAGCTCCGCCAGGTGAGGCGCCTGCTGGGTGAGGACGGGTCCAGACCGTTTCTCTGTGCCTCGCTGCAGCAGACTCAGGATGGCGTGCAGGCAGCTACGCGGACACCCCAGCACACCTGCAGCGGTTCAGACAACGCTCACATCACCTGGTCACAACCATCAGCAGGTGAGCTCGGCCCGCTACACTCACCTGGATCCTGCAGGTTGGTGGAAGCCACCGGCTTCTTGACTTCATAACCCAGAAGGTAAAGCGCCAGGTTGGGCGCCTTCAGCTCCAAGGAGGTGATGAGCAGGTTCAGGATGTGGATCTGGGTTTCGTGTCGGATTCTCGCCACTTTCTTTGGTCGATCGACATCTAAAGACCAACAACTCTGATTGGTCAGTTTGACTGCCTCAAGTTTATCTCTCACAGAACTTAAAATGGACTTAAGACTGCTTTTAGACCAATAAATCAATTAATCACGTGATAAATTATAACAAACTCAATCATTTCTGTTTGCATGTTTAACGTTTTCTCTATTTACCAAAAATTTGATGATGAAAGTTTTCAGTTTGATGCTTTTATAAAGAAACAATTTAATTTACATATTTCATAATTCATTTTATCTGTTGTTTCTGCACATTTAATTTGGGAATTTAAAAAGTCTTCCAGTTCCAGTAAGTGTTCATTAGAATTTAAAGATTATTGATATTTCACAATGTGTTCTTGGATTATTACATCGTTACAATATTACCTGAAAATGGCCTCAAAGCAACATTGTCGTTGTTTACAGCAATGACTTCATGGAAAATTCATCATCCAGCAAAATTAGTTATGATGACAGATCTCGCTGTTAAATATTAGGAAACAGAAATGAATCACCATCTTCTCCTTCTGTTCCTTCTTCTGCCTCTTCGTTGTCCAAACACTCCACAAATCCAGCCATCAACTTGTCGCTCACCGCCTGAACCACAAAGAGAAACAGATGAAACATGAAATTCTTTACAAAGATTTCTGCCTCAAACTAGAGGAAAAGCTTCACAGTTAGAGAGAAAAAATTATAAGGATCCATCATTAGTCCAAACATCAGGCTTTGTTTGAGAAAATTTACAGTGAAATACTGCAGGCTGTATTATCTTCAAAAAAATACTGTCACACGGATGCCGCCATGTTGTTTTCACTTAAATGCATCCTGGGAAGATTACATATGCTAGGTGCTAAGCAGCTGTAGCGTGCGAGAGCTGTGCAGACCTGGTCATGTGTGAAGTCTCCCACCAGCCGTATCTGGATGTTGGGGTAGTTGGCGATGCGTCGCAGAATCCTGGCGCTCTGGAAAGCAGCTTCTGGGTTTGAGCTGCTGTGATAAAGATACCTGCAACAAAAACCAATCATAAAGTCAATAATCTGAACCTGCAACAAGGTAAAGTGACTGGGCTGACATCCGGGTGCGTACCTGGCGATGTTTACGATGTGGTCGGCTCGCCTGGTCTGCGGACTGACCCCCTGGAAGAGCTGCTCCAGGGGGGAGACGAGCAGAGACGACTGGCTCTCCCGCAGCAGGTCCATGAACATCACCTCCTTCTGCAGCGCCAGGTCCAGCAGGCACAGGCAGTGCAGCACAGCGGACTCCAGATGCTTCTTACCTGCAAGGCACAGGTGTCAAACTTAAGGCCTGGGGGCAAAATCTAGCTCACCATACGCTCTTATGTGGCCTTTTAAAAGTTCTAACGAGACAAATTTACCCCCAGTCCAGTGAAACAAAACTTTACAGCTGAAAATGTATGTGACCTTTTGGGGGGAGGGAGGAGTGAAGGATATTTATATGCTATTGAAATTTGTTTGTCAGTTTTAAAGAACCACGTAATGGAAAACATTTTTTTCTGTGGGATTTTAGAAACTGTAAAAACCCATATGGAAGTACAAAAACGTGCAAAATGTGAATTTTACTAAATATGTTCTCTTAAAAAAGAAAAACCTTTGGTAGACAGAGAGCATTTCCTCACCAGGGAAGGAAGCGTAGGTGTCCAGCTGGCGGACGCCCTCCTCCAGCAGGCTGAGGCAGAGCGCCAGCATGGGCGAGTCGTTGAGCAGGTGGAACATGATGCTGTGGCCGGGCGGCTTGTGAGCGAGGACCTGTTCCCCCTGCAGCTCCACCGTCTCCTGCACAAAGTCTGAAGGCTGCGGCTCGTAGTCGCGCAGCAGCTTGTGGAAAACCTCCAGGACGCCGTCAGCGACCTCCCACTGACAGAAGAAGAAACACGGGTCAAATGGAAGAACCTATCAAACATTTTCAAGGTAAGTTTCCAACTTATCACACTTTGGAGATAAGAACAAATGAACCACTGTTAATACAGCTTCATTATACTTTAACTGTTTTGTTTTTTTCAAATACACCCATTTATACTCTTCACTCATCAGGTTTTATACCATAAACATGCAACTATGAGCTGGTGTGACAGTAAAAATCCTTGAATTCTTTCATTTAATTTATTAGCAAAATAGCAAAATGTTGTTTTGAGATGCTTCTCTCTCTCACACACACACAAACCTTTTTCAAAACACCAATTCAACAAAAAAAAAGAAAAAGAAACCCAAATTCAATAAAATTGTACATTGTAATTGTACATAATAAAGCTAGCACAGGTATGTTAGCAACCAGCTAGTGGTGGCCTCGAATGCCAGGAGTGACAAAAAAATTATAAAATACACAATTAAATTGTCCTGGCAAGAAAAAATTTAAGACTTGTGATTTATGTATTTGAGGCCAACTTACTGTTTTTAACCCATTTAAAACCATTTGAGGCCTTAATTTTAGACAAAAGCTGAAGGTTTCTAAGGACGTAAACAAACCTTGAAAAACTTCTCTAAAAATGTTTTCTGGCGTTTAGAAAAAATAAATAATTTTGGTGATTCTCACTAAACCAAGAGAAGTTTAGTATAATTTCACTTCAGATTGTGAGAAAACATTTATTTTTATTAGGTGAGGAAAAATATGAACTGTAAATAATGTTTTCCAGTTTTAGGCTTTTATCAAATATTAGATTTTATTACAAAACTAGAGTCAGAATTATCAAGCACCTTCCAAACCTTGAAAACACCCAAGTGAAATTCAAGGATTTCAAGCACCAGTCTGGAGCTCCGTCCAAACGCTCTGCGTGAGTTTACCTTCTCGGCTGGACGGCGATACGCTCGGGTCGGGAACGGGAGGAACACGGAGTCACGCAGGAAGTTCAGGTAGGGCTGGAAGCCGGGAACGCGAAGCCCCGCCCCCAAATTACCAGGTACGCTGCTCTCCACCAGGGTGCTGATGAGGTGGCAGAAGGCCCGGGTCAGAGGATACTCCTCACAGCTCGACTCGATCTCATTCAGCTCCACCTGAGAGCCAAACACAATCAGAATCAGGCGAATCCAGATCTGATGACAGGGTGAAAACCCAGACAAAGACTAACCTCAATCCCGGCTGCTTGCCTCTGGCCCGGCGCTCGGACAGTCTGAAGGATCTGGAAAACACAAGAGAGTCATGAAAGGAGCCGCTGCCTGAGCTTTACTTAATATCTAGTTATAGTCTGTGTTCAATATACAAAAAATCATAAAGTTCAAGCAGTTAAGTGAAGAAGAAAGAGGAGAAAACTCTGCCCCCATTTCATTGTGCTGTCTACACTATGTATAAATGACAATAAAGACTTTACTTACAAAAATCAATCATTGTGATCATAAAAATATATAAAATACCAAGAAACCATGGAGGAGCATCTAAAGAACCTCTGGGTCCAGAACCAGAACAGCTGCAGATGAAATAAAACACAACTGGGCTCTGGTTCTGGTCTGGAAAACACCTGAAGGCTTCTGGACCTTTCCTCAGTGTCAGAGTAAAAACGAGCCGTCAGCAGAGACGCACCATCTCCTGTCCTACCTGTGTTTCCTCCTGTCCTACTTGTGTTTCCTCCTGTCCTACCTGTGTGTTTCCTCCTGTCCTACCTGTGTGTTTCCTGTCCTACCTGTGTGTTTCCTGTCCTACCTGTGTGTTTCCTGTCCTACCTGTGTGTTTCCTGTCCTACCTGTGTTTCCTGTCCTACCTGTGTGTTTCCTGTCCTACCTGTGTGTTTCCTGTGTGTTTCCTGTGTGTTTCCTGTGTGTTTCCTGTCCTACCTGTGTGTTTCCTGTCCTACCTGTGTGTTTCCTGTGTGTTTCCTGTCCTACCTGTGTGTTTCCTGTGTGTTTCCTGTCCTACCTGTGTGTTTCCTGTCCTACCTGTGTGTTTCCTGTCCTACCTGTGTGTTTCCTGTCCTACCTGTGTGTTTCCTGTGTGTTTCCTGTGTGTTTCCTGTCCTACCTGTGTGTTTCCTGTGTGTTTCCTGTCCTACTGTGTTTCCTGTGTGTTTCCTGTCCTACCTGTGTGTTTCCTGTCCTACCTGTGTGTTTCCTGTCCTACCTGTGTGTTTCCTGTCCTACCTGTGTGTTTCCTGTGTGTTTCCTGTCCTACCTGTGTGTTTCCTGTCCTACCTGTGTGTTTCCTGTCCTACCTGTGTGTTTCCTGTGTGTTTCCTGTCCTACCTGTGTGTTTCCTGTGTGTTTCCTGTCCTACCTGTGTGTTTCCTGTCCTACCTGTGTGTTTCCTGTCCTACCTGTGTGTACTCCAGTGACTGCCAGAGAGACGCGGCGATCTCTGGCGACTTCCCGAAAGCCGCCAGCGACTGGAGGAGCTCTGCCTTCAGAACCGGAGGAACGCTGCACTGCAGCAATCCCAGCATCACCACCACCGGAGTCCACTGTGGGTGTTCGCACAACGCCAGCCGAGCGTTCTCACTCTGCAGAGGAAAATAATCATCACTACCAGGATGAAGGAAGAAGAACCCTTCTGCTTCACAGTTAAAGGGACAGGAGCATCTTTAGGGCTGCTTGTGGCGTCGTACCCAGGTAATGATGGTGGTGAGAAGCTGCAGGAAGGCGGTGAGTCCTTCCAGCTCTCGCTGGGTGATTCCCCGCAGCGGCGGGTGGCGGTAGTGGGCCGAGTCCGGATTGGGAAGGTCCCGTCTCAGGTTCTCATGGTACAGCATGAGGGAGTGGAAGAAATGCTCCCAGGACACCGGACTGCCTGAAGCTCCCTGGATGTTTTCACCTGGCAGAGAAAACAAAATCAGACACTCTTTATTTTCTCTTTCTGGGAAAATAATTCAAAAAGCCAAAAAAAAAGCAACTTACATGCTTTTCTAGACTCTTCAGAGAAGAGCAGAAGGAAACTAAACACCATCATGAACTTCAAAGTCTAATTTTACAGATTTCCATTTTGAAAAGCAGATTTGTTGTTATTATTAAAGAGTAAGAATTGTTGTAAATGTGTTTTCTTACTGTGTGTCGCCCCGTTGGTCTTCAGAAGACTGAAGCAGTAGTGAGCACACTGCGGGCCGTTGGCAAGGCCTTTCAGCATGCTCAGGTAGGAAATGTAGAGGGTGGAGGGCAGAAGGTCTCCCATCTGACGCACAAACTTTGACAGGACCACCTGCACCACAGAGCAACGTGAGCAGGACTGTTTGCTGAGCAGCACCTCAGTGTCTGAACAAACCCTGACCTGTTTATGAGGCGGCCGCTGCAGCGCCATGCCGAGGTACGAGCCCTGCAGCGAGGCGTGCTGCAGAGACTCGGTGGGACACCAGAACTCCAGACCCAGCTCCAGTCCAAACGGGTCTTTGGTGTAAAACTCCCCGATCTGACACACACACAACACATCAGACAGGATTCAGAGAGGCTGACTGAGAGCTGCATGAATATATTTGTGGCAAAGAGGCCAGTTGAAATAAGCAATGAATGAATTAATGGCGTGATAAGTTGAAATGAGCTCAATAATTTCCATTTGTGTGATTTATTGTTTTACTTTTTTTTCTCTTCCTACCAAAAACTGGATGACAAAAGTCATTGCAGTTTTCTGGCCGATCGACGATCTTTAGAAACTCTGACTTGCTGATTCCAATTTTGGCTGAAACCAATTTTTTCAATGTTGTTAAATATAGCAAGAAATCAGAAGACAGTGGTTGATTTTTAGACCTTTTGGTGAGAGCGATAAGATCGGCTTCACATGTAAATATCGGCCGATCATCGATCTCCCAAAATTAAGGAAATCAGATGGCTGATAAATCGTGCACCGTAGATAAAAGTCTTCATTCTGGTGCTTTGATCTCAACTATCCCTTTATTTAAATGACATTTTGTTTACAGAGAGTTCATAATTCATTTTATATGTTGCATTTGTCTATTTTGGATGTTTAAAATGTCTTCTAGTTCCGGTGTTAAATGTTCATTAGAATTTAAAGTTTGTTGATCTTTCAGAATGTGTTCCTATATTATTTTGCCATTATCATTATGACATCATTTTATAATGATGTCAAAACAATAGTCGTTTATTGTAATTATGTCATGGATAATTTATTGTCCAGCAAAATTTTTGTCATCAGGCGAAGCTGCAACGACTCACCAGAACCATGAGGTGATCCAAATCTTTCCGCAGGGATGATGGAAGTTCGCTGTCCATCTGCAGAGACATGTGGACCAGACGGGCGTCTTCATCAGCGCGGTTACGAAGCTGCTTCACCTGCAGACGCACAAAAAGGCATAAATAAATAAAATAAAATTAGTTATTTAGTGGATGAACTGAATTACAACTGTCTGAAGAACATCTGACCTTCATCGGCATGAGAGCAAGGAAGTCTGTGATGAGCGAATGGAGGCGACGGATGTAAAACTCTTCCTGGTCAAAAGCGTTGCATCCCAGAATCCCCTCCTTCATGAAGAGGAAGACGTCTCCCAGCAGAGCCTGGTCGGCCAGCGCCTCGTCCGCTTCGGTGAATTCAACAAGGGCTGAAAGTACACACACACACACAACAGGTCAATCTGGAGCCTCGCGGAAATACAACCAGCATCCAGCAAGCAGTCAGACACAGAGAGTGGAGAGCGTTCTGGTTAAAAGCAATAATCTGCAGACAATTCATGTTTATAGCTCATTTTTAAACAGAACTGCAAAAAGTTCTGCAAGAATTTGTAGCAAATGTTTCTAGTTGTCCGAAAATTAAGGACAGAAAAATTCACAAGTGAGAGAAGAAAAGTCAGATGGACGTATAATAAGGTCTATAGACACGAGAAATAAGATCGTGTGTGTGTGACGTCACGCTGCAACATGTCTATGAACCGGACCTGAACCTCTTAACCTCCACGTCTTTCTAGGAACCAGCGGCCATTTTGAACCCAGATCTTAAAGCCTCAACTGATCCCTGACCCCTTTGACTGTTTGACCTGACCCTTGAACCAGCGGCAGCCTCACCTGACCCCTGCGGCAGCTGGGAGAGCACCCTGAGAGCCAGAGCCCAGGCCAGCCGGCACACGGCCTGCAGCCCTGGGAGTTTCCACGGCTGGCCGTCCATAGGCGGCTGTGCACCGCCAAGACGTACTGCCTCTCCGTCAGCAGCGGCAGAGCCTGGAGCAGATCTGAGGGACAAACCGTCACACGGTCAGGCTGGCATCGCCACAGCAGGTCGCATTCAAGCCGCGCACGCATCACCTTCTCTGTCTTCTGTTCCTTGTTCTATGAAGCTGACATCCAAACAGTAGAGCAGAGCCATGACCAGAGCCAGGCTTACGCTGTCCAATGAGCCGTCGGCCTGAGCCGACACCGTCTCCAGGTGACCAATCAGAGCCAAGGTGTCGTCTCTGGTCAGCGGCGACTGACAGGTCCACGAAAACAAGCTGTCTGCCAGTGCCTGGCGGCACTCTTTGATGAGGTCAGAAACCTGAAGCACAAATGAAACTTTCAGATCAAATCTGGAAGAAAAAGCTGGATAATAGTTGCTGCTGCTGGTTGATCCAGGATGTTTGTTCCCACCTCCTTCCTGTGCTTTTCATTCCCCAGGCCGCGCTCTTTCTGCAGCCGCTCAAACTCCCGCGTCACACTTATATCTGACACCAAAGTCAGGATGCGTTTGGTCAGTCCCTGACTCATCAGCTCGTCTGTGAAACGGGTCGTCAAGGCAACCAGCTCTTCACTGTGACACGACGGCGAGCACGTCAGGTAAAAGATGATTGAATCGATTATTGAAACAATCAAATAATACCGTAAACGATGCAAATGAAAAACAATTTCTTTATTAAATAAAAATATAAACATTTTATTGTCTAAAATGCAGTAACTTAGCCTTCCTTTAGTTTGGGCTGAAACGGTTCATCACAATCAGTAGATAAAAATAATTAACAATTAATTTAGTGATCAATTAATTGTTAACTGGAGCATACATAAGTCATTAGTAGAGATGTAATTTAGCCAAAACTCCTTTAGTGACAATTTTAGCTTCACTTCATTCACATTCTGTAAAAAAAATCTATTAAGCTACTTTTTCTATCCAACAATAAATTACAATAATCAGCAGATCAGAAGGACACAACGCCTGACCTTTTCACATGCTGATGATTGTATTTTTATAGCTGCAGATTCATCCTTTACTCACTAAAGGAATGCTGCTAATGCATTTTAGGGAATACTATGTTCATTTACGTAATTAAAAAAGGAATGATTTAGCATTTCTTTAGTGTGAACTGGAGTCTGTGTACTCCAGTTAACAAGTTAACTGATTACTAAATTAGTTGACAATTATTTGTAGAATCAATGCATCAGAATAATTCGATTAATTGTTTCAGCCCTAAAGTAAAGCACTAAACATCACAATCAGCACTCACCTCAAATTCAGGGTGAACGTCTTGCCATGTCGTGACTGGATGAGCGTACGCAGAGAGTTGGCGACGCACAGCTTCCCGTCCC
Organism: Poeciliopsis prolifica; assembly: GCF_027474105.1. Taxonomy (NCBI): domain Eukaryota; kingdom Metazoa; phylum Chordata; class Actinopteri; order Cyprinodontiformes; family Poeciliidae; genus Poeciliopsis; species Poeciliopsis prolifica. Next base: position 1,403,077 of record NW_026562376.1, on the reverse strand, counting down.
AGTAGAGCAGAACGGCCACCAGGCCTCGTGTCAGGCCTGGAAAATGAGGCTGCTGTTGCTCACCTGGTGAAGATGGAGGGATGCTTCAGTGATGTTCAATAATAAAGTCAACGTCGTCACACAACTTTCACATTACCGGCCAAGAGAAGCTCCAATGCAGCCAACTCTCCGATGTCAAACAGATCGCTGAGGATGAAGGCCTCGGTCAGAAGCTGCTCTGGAAGGAGCCGGGAGCCCTGCTGACCCTGGATGGCGATGCCTTCTGTGCTGGCTTTACGCACTTTTTCTCTCTGTTCTGCACTTTTTGGCTAAAAAAAAAACACACAAACATTTGATCACTTTCTGTTGGGTCAGAAACTGATTAAGTTAATTAAAGCTGCTGCACTTGGACATTTCCTCACCGGATTCTTAAAAAGGGAGAGAAAGTGAGGTTTGTGTTTCTTCAACTGCAGGTCCAGAAGGTGGACGGTCTCTGACTGTCTTCTGAGTATGGCTCCATCTACCGTCTCCCACAGCTCTTTAAGTGGCCCCCACAGACTGGCCCCTGAGTGAGCACAAAGGTTCATCACTGAGTTACGCGTGGTGATTCACTTAATGATGCCAAACACTGTTTTTGTTCATCTTCTATGGCTACGTTCACAGAGGCAGCAAATCAGCAAATATTGGATAAGAATATTAATAGTTTTTGAGAAAGTATTGCAATTTCTCAAAGACAAAAAGCAAACGTTTCATTGCAGCATTAAAAAACGGAAAAACAATTCTCGTTTTTATAAACAATATTTTGGCTTTAGATTGCAAGTTTGTACAGGTTGTAATGTAAACTGACAGCCATAAAATACCCCAGAATTTCGTATTTGAAAATGAAATAAGTAGCTTTATGTTCGATCTACATGCATGATTTCGGTTCTATTGAAAAATTAATCCTAATTTGCTAAAGATTAGCAAAACATGTGAATTTCAGAATCACTGTAAAGCACAATATTATAAATTAGTTCAGCTTTACTCCCAAGTAGGCAAACGCAATAACCACACTGCTGAGAAAAAAAATTTAATTTAAAAAGACAGCGATTTTCTACAAAATTTATTTTTTGTAAAAGCAACAGATTTGGTGTCTATCCTCCAAGACACGGCTATTTAGCTTTCAATAGCATTAGCTAGGCTATGCTAGCAGTCAGAACTCCAGGCGGATCATGTTCAGACAAACAAACAGTGAGCTGAACCTCGGATTTATGAGCCTGACTGTGTGACATAGAAATGTAGTCTTAGAGAAACAGACATAACTAAATAATTTATTGAAATAAACATCATTACCTGAATTTACCGCCATCGGCACCGCCATGATGCGGTACGAACTGTTCGGAAAGCAGGTTTTCTGTTTGTGCCGGTCCGAAATATAACATGAAAATATCCGATGCTTTCTCCTAATGATTTGAATAAAAACACTTGCGACAGATGATAGAAAATATTTATTTAAATATTTATTCAGTTACTGCATGATCTCAGAAGTGTCCGTGTTAATATCTAAAAGTTTCAGGCGGGGTCTTGATACTTTGAAAGCTCTCCCAGAGGCTTTCTCTGAAGGGAAATGTAGTTTATAGGATTTAAACAGCGGGATATTGTTCAAATTGCATACTATTTTACGCGATTATGTTTCAATAATTACTTATTGAAAAATGTATTTTATTAATAACGAAGCGTGTGTTCGAATGTAGAAATCAAGAAACAAGATTTAGTGACATTAGTTCCGCTTGGTTTCGGTCCGTTCTCTTTTGGCGTTACACCATCATGTCCATGCAGCGATGAATCTGTGACCGCTGAGTTAAAACAGTCAATCATGCCTTTAAGTAATCCCAAGTACCACCTCATTGATACGGCTTGAACCAGCATGGCTCGGGTCGTTAAAGTGTTTCGGACTCTGAGGAACCACTGGAAGAAATCCACGGTCGCTGCGTGTGTCGTGTCCTACGGAGGGTTCTGGCTGTATGGTAAACACTGGTGGGTTTCACTCCGTTCATTTGTTCTGCTGGAGTTCAATTAGATGCGTAAAGGTGTAACTTGTGTGTTACTAGTGACAGCGTGGTGCGCAGAGAGGCCTGCCAACTGGCCAGAGTGAGTTTTCTTCAGAATAATATTTTGACATTCTCAACCAAAACCAGCCGCATGAACCTTTAACTGTCGCTGCTCCGTCAGGAGTTTGGACGCCAGCAGGTCGCACCTCAGGAGAGACTGAAGAAAGCAACTGTGATTCTGAATCCTGCAGCTTCCAACGGGTAAAAATGTCACATTTCCTGCGCAATTTTTATTGCATTTATCAAATATGTATTTAAAACATCCCTAATTTAATTTCTTCAGGAAAGCCAACAACTTATTTGAAAAGAATGCAGCTCCTATTTTACACCTGGCTGGCGTGGAAATCACAGTAGTGAAGGTATCATTCTCAGCTTTTATTAGCAGCCTTTACATGTTGGTGTCACCAGATGCTTAACTCTGGTTACAAACACAGACAGACTATGAAGGTCAGGCTAAGAAGCTGATGGAGCTGATGGAGCAGACAGACATGTTGATTGTGGCTGGAGGTGACGGCACCTTGCAGGAGGTCATCACAGGTTTACTGCGGAGGCCGGACCAAGTGGGTTTAATAAAATAATAAGAGTAATAAATCTGTTCTCACCAAGTAGAAATCTGAAATGATTCCTCTGACTCCAGGAGGTCTTCAGTAGCACGCCGATAGGATTCATTCCTCTGGGTTCCCATAATTCCCTCAGTCCGTCTCTTCATTTCCTCAGTGACAACAAAGTCAAGTAAGTGGCACCACGATCCTGCTGCACTGCAGAGGTGAGCTTGTTGTCTTCATGTTACAAATTTATGCTTAGCTCCTTACATACTTATCAGCAGCCATGCAGCACTACAATCTCATTCTGAGGAATGTTGAAAACCTTTCATTTCAGTGGAGAAGTTGCATGTTAAGAAAAAATAAACTTTGATTTCTGTCCATCCTTGTGGAGTTATTTCGTTTTTCCTACATTTTTTCCAACTTCCTGCTTCTTGTGAAATGTTCAGGGACATCACGGCCGCCACGCTGTCCATCCTGCAAGGAGAGACGGTCCCTGTGGACGTGCTTCAAATCAAAGTGAGGAACTTTTCAGTTTAACGTCTTCCATCACTTTATCAGAATTTATTCTGGGACAAAAACTTCAACGGAGTATTCGGGTCATTCTAAGAAATAAATGGACTATGAAAATATAGTCATAATACCAGAATAAAGTCGGAATAATAGGTGGAGAATCGTCAAAATATGAGAATTAAGTAGAATTACAACAATAAAGTCATAATTCAACAATTATCTTATGCTGTAAGAATTTATTCTTATTAAAACATTTTCTTAGCCTTGCCCTAACACTCCATTGTAAAAACAACCAGTTGAATCTTTATTAAAGATGTCTTTTTTCTTTTACGTTACAGTGATAATTCTTGTTGTAGATTGAAATTTGTTAATGTTTGTTTGCAGGGAGAGAAGGAACAGCCGGTGTTTGCTCTGATTGGTTTGCGTTGGCGCCTTCAGAGACGTCGCCGCAAAGATCAGCAAGTAAAAAGATGCAGACATTTAATTAAACTAAAAGATTCTGAGTCTGGGTTATAAGGTTTCCTAACGGCTTTTCTCTCCGGGTAGATACTGGTACCTCGGACCCCTGAAGACGAACGCGGCTCATTGGTTCCACACGCTGAGGGTGAGCCTCCACCACTGCTGAAGGAAACTAGCCATTACTCACTGGCTTGTGTTTTTTTTCATTTAGGGATTTAATATGTATTCAAATCCCTGGAACTTTTTCCCATGTTTTCATTTTACAGCCGCAAACCTTAAAGGTGACCTATTATGCTTCTCCGGACTATAAAACAATTTTTTGCACAGAATCATTTTTAGATGATAAGATCTTAGTCTTTTTTTAGATCCTTTCATAATGAGCTGTTTTAAGGCGTCTGTCTCTTTAAATTAGCTGTGGCTGGCCACGCCCCCCCTCAACATTTACACAAGAAAATGACTGCAAATATGATGTAACATGTTTGAAAAGCAGAAGTGGAGCCTCCTGCACAACCAACAAGAATGCAGCAAGTGGCTTCTGAATAATAAGTCAATAACAAAACAGCATCCAGTGATAAAACCGGTTGACTAAATGTGCTGGAGTTCAGCTTGGGTTGCTAGGTAACGGTACAGCGATACAGTTGGTTTCGTCTCAACAAAAAACATTCATTTATTGCCAAAAAAAACCCTGACTGGATGTTTAACCACTTAGTTTTCAGACGCTGTTGAGACCCAAATGGAAAAATAAAAATGTCCAGAAAGTGAATTTAGCACAATAGGTCCCTTTAATGGATTTTACTGGGATTTCATGGCTCCCAAACACAAAGAAGCTCATCATTTTCAACTCTTACCACAGATTTTAAATTGGATTTAAGTTGGGACTTTGACTAGGCCATTCTACAACTTTAACAGCTTTGATCTAAACAAACCCATAGCGCCTCTGGCTTCGTGTTTAGGTGATTTTCCTGCTGGAAGGTGATTGTTTTGTATTTGGCTCCACCCATTTTCCCATCAGCTGAGCTGCATGATGCTGCCACCGCCATGTTTAGTTGTGTTCATGTTTTGTAGGAGTGGCCTCTGGTCCACGACGTCTCGGTGTCCCTCTTGGCTCCCAGACCTCGACCCCCTGATCTGGACCCTCAGAGGCCACCCAGGCCTAATCTGCTGCACCGCATCATCCGCAGACTGAAAAACTACTGGAGCCCTCCGGCTGAAGGCACGTCTTCAAGAACATTTCCAAACCCACAGATAATGTCTCAAAATATGTCAATAAACATCAACTTTTAGAGTAGTTTTATTCACTCTTAGATAATTATAGCATTCATTTTGTATAAATGAGTTTTGTGGTGGAAACTTTTATAATCAGATAATAAATGTCTTCCATTGCGATCCCCTTAGAAAACAAGTATATAATATCTCATATTAATCACATCAAATTCTATTTTAATCCCACAGTTCTTCTGGTTTTTTGAGTTTTGTTTTTTTCTAGTCAGAAACTTTTCCTGTTAGCTGGAGGAGCAAAGCAGCTTCATGACTGGCAGCCAATCAGAAAATGAGCATCAGAAATAACATATCATCAAATATTTTAACTTGTATTTTATTTAAAAATAATTGATTAAAAAAATGAAAATTATGATGACAAATTTAAGCATTTTCTCACCTTCTCCACCAACTTCCTGAGGCCCACTACAGCGCCCCCCGGTGGCGGCAGGAGCTGCTGTTTGAAAACCCCTGGCTTACCTTTCGGGTTTAGTGTTAACAGTAAGCTTTGGTTTATTCCTCAGAGCCTCTGAAACCAGAAGAGCCTGAGACGTGGGAGGAGCAGCAGCTGTCTACACCAGAGCTCTACATCCAGACCCTCAATAAAAACCCAGCAGAGCGGGTCAGAAGGAAGCTACTTTAATATTTCCAACCTTTTCTGCTCTTATAAATATCATAAAATCATATTTTTATGTGTGTATCTGTAGCGCATAAATGACGCTCTGATGATCTGCGCTGAACCAGGAAACAGAACCGTGGGCGAGTTCATCTCTGTCGGGTCGGTGTCTTTCCTCATGGAAAGCAGATTAAATGAACTTCCACATTTATTACTTTCCATTGTTTCTCTTAGGAATAAAAAAGTGAAGGATCCGACACTTTTCACTGAAAACTCGACCAAGCTGGAGGCCAGTGTTTGCAGGCTGACCCTGCCGGAGGTGAGGAGCCTCACCAGATGTGTTAGTTGATCTGCTCTGTGAAATCCGTGGGTAACCGCGCGCCTCGCTTCCTGCAGGGCGCCGCCGGCTTCTATAACATCGACAACGAGGAGTACGAGGCGATGCCCGTAGAGGTCCGGCTGTTGCCTAGGAAACTGCGCTTCTTCATCAGCACCAAGCGAAGAGAGGAGCTCGTCTCACAGCCGCAGTGACGACAAACAAGCCCAGAAGGAAGACTAAGAAAGGACAGAATATCAAAAAGCTCCCTTTACTAGCCATAACCATGGCGACATGAAAATCTGTTGCATCGAGAAGGACCAAGGCTTTTCAGTGTTTGTGCCCCAGACTCATGTTGCTCTAATAAAATCCCCTGTCCAGTTCAGTGTGAGGATCTTTGTGTCCGTCTGATGGTGCAAAAGCTTTCAGTTCAGATTGACTCAGGAAGAGGTTTTGTTCAGCAGGAGGAAGGAGGGAGTTGGGCTGAAATGAGAGGAAAAGAGGATGAGACTCTTGGACGAGAAGGAGCCGCTTGGCAGAGCCGGATCCGATCTGACAGATGGTGCCGGATCAGGCTGCGCTGCAGGCGTCCGTTTATCCGTCTCTTTAGGAAACACAAAGTGATGCTGAAAGGTGATTTAATGAAGGCGGATCTCACTGATTTATATGATATATGGTTCATATTTACTCTGTTCATTTTTTGTCCAGATAATATTTAGATTCACAATATTTGAAGCTAAATAGAAAACTATGTTACAGTAAATATTTAGCTCACACAAGCTCAATACTTTTCTTCAAAGTAAATATTCAGCCAGCAAGCTAAATACTAAATATTAGGCTCTAAATTAACCATTTTGCTTGCATGATAACTATTTAACTGAAAAGTAAATATTTAGTTTGCAAGTTAATATTTTCCCCCACAAAATATATAGCATCAAAGTACACATTTAGCAGAAAGCTAAATATTTGGCTCCAAACTAAATATTAGCTCACTATTAATGTCAATGTAAATAGTTAAATAACTAATAAAAAAGCTGGCTTTTTTCTGCAACCTCCTCTTGGTCACTATGGATCCATTATGAATCAGTTTCCTTTTAAATCAAAATATTTTGATTGCTAACCAAATATGCAGTTTGAAACTGACATTTATAAATGAATAAATGACATGGCAGAAATGTGGCTAATTTTAAAGTTTCTCTGAGAACAAGCTGAATATTATTGCTGTTAATGTTTGACTGTAACTTCACAAAAAACACCTTGTATTATTTTTACACCAGGTTACTGTATCATCTGCTGTGTGAGTTTATTGTAGCAAATTTATATCAGATGCTTTATGGAAAGAAATATGACAAAGTGTTCAGAGGGAGACTTGTGGGATTTAATAACATTGAACCAGAATCAGTATTTTCTTGTGTTACAGTGAAACTGACAGGAAATCATGCTGCCGAGTTTGTGTGTTTCACACAGTGGAGGCTTCACTGCTACTTGGTGAACACTCCTGATTTACAATAGTCAGAAAACATCTGCGTGGATGCTGGAGCGACGCCTCTGCTGACATTCAGAAGAGTGAGACGGTTGTTGACCACAGTCAGTGGAGGTTTCCACACAGAAAAGGCGATGCGTTCAGTGGTGGTGTGTGTGGTGTGTGTGTGTGTGTGTGTGTACATTCCCTTTTACATTAAAGCTGTGGAGCAAAAGCAGTCATAGGAGATCTGCTGATGGCTAACGTGAAGCATGGTGTTGAGACATTCAGCAAGTAAAAATTCAAACTACAAACAAGCATTTCTGTGGGAAAAAAACACATTTTAAGGCCCCAAATTTGAAATAAAGCTTAACTGCCGTGAACAATTAGTGCATTTCCTTTTATCCAACATAAAGGTTAAAAAATGAAACAGTATATTTGAAATACAGAAGCGATGCTTGTAACAGTTCATAGCGAGACCGTTAGAAGTTTGAAATCCCACTGGAATGCAGATTCTGGAAGCAGATTTTCAGCCTCCTGTGTTCCAACATGGAACAAATCACTGATTATCAAAATGACCAAAGAACTGAAAGCCCCTCCAGCCCGTCTCCGAAGCCCGGTTCAAGTCACTGAGCTGGAGGAGAGGCGGTCAGAGTTCCTGCATCCATGAGCGAACGAGGTTCTTATGAAGGATCATCTGGTTAACAACTGGAACCAACGAATGCAAGAGTTTAAATCACAAACCCATCATATAAAAGGTTACAGTTAAGCACAAGTTTGTGTGTTTGTGTGTGTGTGTGCGTGTGTGTGAGAGAGAGAGAGAGAGAGAGAGACAGAGAGAGAGAGAGAGAGAGAGAGAGAGAATAATCCAGTGTTTGACCGAGTGCAGCATTCATATTATGTGGTGCATGTTCACTGAAAACCTCCTACAAATATCACAAATGTGAAGCTTTAACCCCCCCCAAAAAAAACTACATTTCCCAGAATGCACCCTTGCTTTTGGTCTGATAATCAGAGAAAGGCCAGCAGACACGGCCTGTGGTGAAAGTGCATAAAGTTTAAAGTATTTATTAACAGCCTTTCTCTTTACAGACAGTCATGAAGGTCATACTAATTTGGGGCTTTTAATAAAAATAAAATTGAATTTATTGTGAATTTCTCATTTTTAAACAGGCTCAAAAATTAATAATATTTCAGTCTTTTTGCAAATTGTTGGTTTTAGAGCCTTTAGTAAACTGTGGCAACAAGAGGAATTGAAAAGGAGGAAATATTTCATTCATCATAATCCAAAAGTTAAGGAGGGATGGCGAAAGCAAATGAGGAGGATTAGCAGAGCTGCTGAATGGATTATGAGACTATCATATAGCAGTCCTCAGTCAGAAACTACAACTACGTTTAGCTTTCCTTTAAAAATGTTTTTAAATATTACTGAATTTGAATTACTGTTCCCAATATGGTAGAAATCATTTAAGTTGATTAATTACCTGATTTTAAGTATTTCACAGATTATCAGCCATTGATCTGGAACACCATCAATCAATTTATCAAATTTTATGTTTATGACAATGTAATTTTTGGAAAATCTATGTTCCAAAATAAGGCGATTTTACTTTCAGTCTCAGTTCTGATCCAAAATCCACAACTTCAAATTTGACTGGAAAGATGGGAAAATAAAAGAGGAGTACATCTCAAACAGATAGACGTGTTATGATTAATCTTGATATTCAAAAATAATAGAAATGGTATCTTGTATTTTTAAACAGGTGAAAACATCAGAAACAATAATATTCATCTCTTCATGACTGAATGCAAACTTGTCATCAGCTTCATGATGTTCACGTCTTCCAGTCATAAAGCAGAATCAGTCTCATCCGTTTCCCTCCAAAGCTTTTTCACTCTCATGTTGTTTCCTTTCTGAAACGCAGAATAAAGTAGATTTACCAGAACCAGAAGCTCACAGCACATCCAGGAGTTCGAGTGAGTCGGTTTAATTTCCCAGGAAATGAATCCAATTAGACAAATTAACTCCAATGGGGGAGAACTTTTTCCCCAAATGCGACTGAGAGTTTCAGAAGGATCCAACAATCATCACCCCACACTGAGTGTCCAGGTCACCCACAGTGGGGCGGCTCATAAACCCAAAGGTGAACAGATGAAAACCCCCAGATGGGGGCAGTGTTTCCATTTCCAGTGTGTTGCTCTGTGTGGGGGGGCTGCTGCTGGTGGGGGTTTAGGAGCAGCAGAGGTTGTCAATGAGCAGCGTGACGTCGATGCCGTAAACCTCCAGCAGGTCCTCCAGGAAGGAGCGGTCCCCCTGGGGGTCCAGCCCCATGGCCCTCATGTGGTCAGCAGTGATGGTGGGATCAGCACTGCCCGCCACCTCACACAGGGTCTGGAAGATCCGGTTGTTCAGCTCCATGAAGAACCTGGCAGACATTTGATCAGGATTAAAATATCTAAGATTTTTTTCTCAAAGTACCTACGTGTTTTCTGGGAACATAGTGCCATTTCATAGCACTATAATAACTTCAGTCGTGAAAAACTGACATAAAAGAAATTTGACTTTGTAATTTAATGCCTTAAAGTTGGGTCTCTTTCTCTTTAAGAACTCGTCCTCTTTTTATCTGTGTTTTTATCTACCACCTATTGGTGGCTACTCTGAAGGAGCTGAGTGGGGGAGGAGCTGTGTCTCAAAGGCGGTTGCTCAACGATTGCCAAGGAGTTTGAAGGATTTCTCAAATTTGAAATAATCAAAGCAACACTCCAGGTTTGATTTTGATGAGGAAAAAGTTTATAACAGGATGTTAAGCTCAAAAAAGCCAATTTTAGATTACACTGCCCCTTTAACAGGAGGCAATGGTTGCAGACCACCAAATATGTTTCCGTCTCCCACTCTTTTTCAGAAAAGCCAAAAAACCAACACAAGTGAGCATAAAAACTTGTTGTTTTAATGAGGAAGTTATTTTGAAATTAGCCATTTCTATCAAACTTTTCTAATGTGATTAAACTTAAATTGCACATGAAAAGTAAAACATTCCTTGGACTCACAAAATGAACAGATCCTCTTCGTTCGCTGTGCAGTTTTCATCCACCTCCTGAGAGTACAGCAGCATCTGTCTGCAAAATGTCAAAAGCAAATAAAATGTGTCAAAACAGGAAATCAAATGAATAAAAAAAAGGTAACTAACAGAAAAAAATCAACAAAATCATCCGTCCATTCACTGTTTTCCAAACATAAAATTCAAGTACCATAAAAACTGAACAAAACTGAAATTTTCTGTTAAATGAAAAGAAAGCCATTTCTGGTGAAAAATAAATGGTTTTTTTTGTGTGTAATAAGTGCTTTAGTACCTTTGTTCACTTAGTTTCCGGTACTTCTCCTTGTCCGCTGCATTCAGCCTGAGCAGCGGCTGCAGGTGGCTTCTGTGCGTCTTTACATTCTGGTTATCGATGTAGACATCATACAGATCCTTCTTGTCCTCAAAAATCTTCTCTGTGGTGCCTTAAAAAACAGAAGAACCTGCTCATTTCTACACCATATAAGAACCACAGAGGATTTTTAAAATGTATTGCACCAAAACTCACAAGCAACGTATGAAAACTCTGTTTCCAAGGTGCTGATGTCAGCAATGTTGATATAGAAAAATGGCCGTAATTCAGGCACAGAAACACCGATTCCAGGGATCGAAACATTAGCCAGGCAGCAACAGCAGTACACTGAAGCAGCAGAAGGGAACAGTCAAATCCAAGGACACAAAGAGGAGAAGCACTGGAAAATTACAGACTCAAAAATAATCGCAATAATTCGGCTTATTTATCCTGTGGTATGAGAAGAAAAGAGGGGGTTCGTTTTTAAAAGTCAGATTCGCCTCGTCATTACAAAAATTTATAAAACTAAATGTTCTCGTTCAAACTAAACAGTTTGCTAACTCAGTATTTAGATAGCAAATTTAATATTTAGTTCTAAACTAAATATTTTGTTAGCAAGCTTAACGGCTTCAAAATCGATATTTAGCTTGCTAACTAAATATTTAGTTTGCTACTAAAATATTTTGTTTGGAGTGAAATATTTAGTTCAGCTTTCAAGCTAAATACCTGGTTTCAGCTAACTTAAATTTTGAACAAAATATTTAGTTACAAACTAAATATTTAGCACAATAAATATTTAGTTTACAAACTATTACTTAGCTTTTTATCTGAACATTTAGCTGCCAATTAAATGTTTGTTTTGAGGCTAAATAATCCGTTTGCTAATTGCTAATTAAAATACTTAATTTGAATAAACCCCCACTTTTTTCTTCTTACGTTATGCAAAATAATCCGAATTATTGCTGTCAACTTTTGCTGTTTACAGTGTCACCCGTACAGAACATCTCTATTTTTACATTCATAAATCATTTCTTCAGTGATGAACAGAGGCTGAAAACAGGAAATAGGTTTAGATTGTGACCACAAGCGGCCAGGAAAGGCCTGGTGTTCAGGCTCGAGCTGCTCACCCCGGTAGCAGACCACGCCTATGGGTGGAGGAGAGAAGATGAGGAGCCGCTTCCGGAGCAGAACAAACTTCCACAGCACCATGATCTGCTCGCCGAAAAACTGGATGAACTGGGACATGCAGCCAGCCGGGTGGGTGATCTGCAGGGAGACAGGTCCTTTTACCATGCATCCAGCAGCAGCTGGACCGGTAAAATGAGCGAGTTCAGGTGTCTCAGACCTTCATCTCTGGGTGCATGCAGCGGTTTATGGCGGAGACGGTCCAGGTTGGGCACAACGGAACCAACCCGTTTCCTGTCGGCGGCAGAACCGCCTTCTTATCCTCGTAAAAAGCCTCCAGTGGTGAGTACTGGCCTGGACAGTGCAGCTGGTGTCTACAAGGCAAACAGTCGGAAACAAATGATGTAATTAAGTCAAAGTTCATCCAGATTTAGATAATGAACCGCCAGCTTGATGAAATAGGCTGTTCAATAATTCCTTTCCATCTTTTCACAGGTGTCCAGTCACACCAAACAGCCGTAGGTGTGAAAATGATTCACTGAAACTGTTTGTTGTGTGATTTTATCAAACAAATTTATGCTGGAAGAGAAAATAAAAGTGTGCAGACATCTAATAAAATCTCCTGAGAACGACTGAAAAAGATAACTGATAGTAATAATTGCACAATTTAAAGTATTTTGCCCATCTTTTTATGTGGATTTAATATTAAGTGATTTGTGTTGTTTTACTTCCTGCAGCAGCTATACATCCTTTCTATTAGATTTTAAAAATACAAGATATTCCTGTTTGCTTCTTTCCTTGTAATGAATAACCTTTAACCTTTAGCTCATAAAGTCCAGAGTTCAAGACATTTATGACTGAATTCATTTCGCTCTGACCTGAGAATAATGCTGCGCAACAGAATTAAAGGTGTGTTGATTTGTTTTGGTTAAAATTATAAAACATTCCACAATTACAAAGCTAAGCTAATGCACTATTGTTTATTGCGATAAACGATAATATTGTCATTTTGAAACCATTTTCAACTGATATAATAATAATCAAAGATCAATAAACTCAAATTCCAAACTAAATTTAACACTTGAACTGGAAGATATTTGAAATATCCAAAATAAACAAACAAAACAACTGAAATAATAAATATGAAGTCTCAATAAAACAAAACATATCTCCATCTCAAGCAAAACAAGCAAAACTCACATATAAGACTTTTAAAAGAAACAAAAATTTAAACTCCTTTGCACATTGCATCAAATGTTTGCAGCATTTCTTAAAATGGCTGCTTTTCAATAATATTAAATGGCAGCATCTCTAAAGATTACATAATGAAATGGAAATGATTGTTCCCATTTTTTTCATCAAGCGATTAATTGATTTATTGTTGACTGTGACGGCTTATTTTTGCTTGATGGGTAAAACCTAACAGTGAACCTGTGCAGCAGAAAACTCAAGCTGAATAACCACTGAGGGGCAGGAAGCTGCATCCCTGCAGCTGTTTTTATTTCTACACAGCGAGACTCCAGTTATTGTAGCAGGAGAGCAGAAGAGCAGAGTTATAGAAGAGAGGAGAAAAGATGCTGTCAGGGTTTCTAGATGCTTTGTGTTGAGAAACAGACACGAACTGAGGCGCTGGCTTCATGTTTAATGGATGAGAACATTTTACACAAAGAGAAGAAAAAGTTCAGTGAGAAATAAAGCAAGAAGGCAGACACACACACACACACACACACACACACACACCAAACACACACACACACAATCACACACACACACACACCAAACACACACACACACACAATCACACACACACACACACCAAACACACACACACACACACACACACACACACACACACACACACACCAAACACACACACACATCACACACACACACACACACACACCAAACACACACACACACACACAATCACACACACACACACACCAAACACACACACACACACACACACACCAAACACACACACACACACACACACACACACACACACCAAACACACACACACACACAAACCAAACACACACACACACACACACACAATCACACACACACACAATCACACACACACAATTACACACACACACACACACACACACACACACACACACACACACACAGCCTCACCTGACTTGGTTCTCCAGGAAGTGCATGTATCGGTACAGCAGAGTGTAGGACGGAGACAGGATTCCCACGGACTTCATCCTCGCTCCGCGCTCCAGCTCGCTCTCCACTGGCATGTTGGCAAAAGCAGGCCAGCCCGAAGTATTTCCCTTTACGAAAATATCTGAGCAGAACAGAAGCAGTCAGCCGGGGTGGAAACGGGGGGAGGGCGGTTCTGACGGATCTGGACCTACATGAAGTCACTGGTGATACGGTGGGAGCCGCTGGCCATGGACTTGAACTCCACTCCGTCCAGGTTGACGTCATGAGGCAGACACCACTCCACCATATTCCCTGCCATTCACACACAGATAGTGATGTCACTTCCCTTCCTGCCTCCACTTTCATCTGGGACACTTCCTCTATTTCTTCCTCATAAATCCAAGAGTTCGTGACCTCAGATCTGACTTTGAGTAAACATTAACCAGAAGCCAAGTCTCAGCTTTTCCTCCTTATTGATTTATAGCTGCTGTTTTTTCAAACTTGATCTCTGTTGGATTTTAAATTACATCATAATACATTTGAGATAAATGGCTTGTTTTTTTAATTCAAACTGCTAACCAGAGGTGATTCAAACAAAAGTGTCCACCAACACAAAAAGCACAGATGAGTAACAAGGTTCAGATTTCTGCTGCAGAATTTCACAAACCGTTTTTAAAAATAGCACAAACAGGGGCGGTTAACCAGGGGGCCTGGTGGGGCCGCAGCACAAAATCCCAAAAAAAAAAAAAAACAAAACAAAAAAAAAACAGACAGATATTTCATCATGTAACATATAAATGAGCCAAACAGCCACTTGTGGATCCAAAGATACAAGGTGCAGATCTATGGAGCTAAATAGATGCCATAAATTGATCTCAAACACAAAAGTTTTGATACCCAAGAGCATTTTTTAAAACTGAAGAAAAATGTTAGTGATATTCTATGTTTGTGTGATTAGTTTTGAAAAATAATAGCTATGCGGAGTTTTGAATATATTTTTGTCGTCTGTTAACATAAGCAGATTAATCGCTGAGGCATGTTATTTTTCAAAACCAATCGAATATTGATAATGTTTTAAAAATATTTCCAGTTCCCACGGTTCCTGAGTAACAGCTGGGAATATGTTTCCAGCTGCTGTGTTGAGCTGTGAGTTATGATTTCACACCTGCTGTGATATGAGGCCACGCCCCTAGTGCTTCAGGCCACGCCCTGCGCCAAACATGACAACAAGTTTTAAACAGAAAAATATGTATCTGAAAAAACTAATTTTAATCTGAAAAGTCGTTTTGAACATTTTTAAAGTTTCTATTTTTTAATTATTATTATTTCTAAAACTAACTTTATGGCCCCTATTGAACTCCACAAGTTTTTGGTGACACCACTGGCCCTGGGACCCACTTCCTTCTAGATCTGGCCCTGCTTACATGCAGAATAAATACAGTAGTTTAAAGTTATAGCCTTATTGTTACATAATCCTCTTTTGCAGATTAGTTGATTCTGTACATTTTGCCTCATTTTTCTATTAAAAACAACAATTCATGCCCCATCGGAAAAAAATGCTATTAAAATGAATTTATATCTATTGAAGCTAATTTCCTGTGGGAATAATAAAAACAAGCTGTTTGTTTTAGTCATGTTGTTTTGTGGCTCTATAAATGTGTAGCTGAACTGAAGGTGAAACTGACTGCAGGGTTGAAAGGTCACTGACCCTTCAACCCTTCAGGGTTGAAGGGTCAGTTAATATATTAATCAATATGTTTTTGTTTTAACGCATAAAATCCTGTAAATGATGCTTTAAGGCGCAGAGATCACATGATGGTCGTTTCATGGTCTCACCTGATCTGGTATCAAAGGTCACCACAAAAACTGCCACGATCTGGTCCTTCTCCTCCCACTGACCCCGCGCCGTGACCCCGGGGAAGGGGAGGCTGGAGCCGGGAGGCTGCGGGCGGGTGAAGCCGCCCCCGGCCGGCTTGTCCCTGCTCACAACCACAGCAGTGATGTTCCGTGTGGGGCTGTAAGTAACGGCGGTGGGAACGGTGGGGACGGCGGCGGGGACGGCGCCGCTCCACCCCGAGCCGGACGTCGGTGTCCATTTGTCCGCCGCGGCGGTGTCGTCCTGCCGCTGCGGCTCGGGCGGCGGCCGGGCCGCGCGGTTCGGGTCGGGCGGTGGGATCTCCTCGCAGTCCAGCAGCGGGGCTCGGTCCGACTGCTCCACCATGGCGCGGCCTCGGAGCGGACAGGAGCGGCGGCGGTCCGGCGGTTCGGAGCGGGCGGCGGGTTAGACTCGCTGCTGCGGCCGCATCGCGGTTCCCTGCTGATGTCGGTTGTTTTCCACGGATTTGTAAGCGTGTCACATCCACGGAGTGGCTGCTTTTACTGTTGTGATGACGTAGCTGACTTCCGCCCACGTGTCTGCGTTACTATTTCATAGCATGACCTCATTTTTGTTTATTTATCAGCATAATTCAGTTTTATTGCGGCTTTGATATTTTATCTCCTAAATCTTTTTCATACAGTTTTATGTAAAATATTTCTTTTTAATATTTTACAATTTGACTTGTTTGTCAGACTAAATATAGAAATAACATTTAAATTACTACAAATACTTTTCATTTTCTTTGGTCCCACATTTAGCATTAACATATTGTAATTGATCTTATTCTGAAGATACCATGATTCGTATTTTAAATTAGTTTTTTTACACTGGTTAATACTTTGAGATTTACATGTAAAGCCAGAAATATTGAACATAATAAAGGTTTGACTGCTCTAATGCCAATAAAGATTCATCTTATTGTGTGAGATAACATTTGTATCAATATGTTAAGAACTAAATCTGAGACTCAAAATATTGCTTATTTTTTATCCTGCTTTATTTTAATGTAATATCCTTTATTCTTTTCTTAAACTGTTTTATTTACCTCTTTTGCTCAGTTTCTCGTATTGTAGCAGAATAAAATGTATTGTGTTTCTATGTATTCCTTCACATATTGTTTTATTGATCTTCAACAAATAAAAAGAAAAAACGGTTAAACGATCAGCCAATCAGATCGCTCGCTGCGTTCACCCGGCGCGCTAATTGATTTAAACCGGAAGTATTTACCTGGCTGAACGGAAGCGTGTTTGTGCGGAGCGCAGGGCGTTTTGTTTGTAAGGAAACGTGACTTTTTCTCGGGGGCTGAAACATAAATATGTTTTTTTATTCTTCTTTCTCAAAAACATCACATTTTATACGGATAAAACTGGGACGTTTGCATTAAGCAGCGATATTGAGCATCACTTGGAGGCAGCAGGAGGCCCATATTTAACCCTGGTGTTTGGTTTTCAGGTCAGAGTTGAGGAACATGAAGGAAAACTTCCCACAGCCTCATTCCTCAGGCATGGCGGCTCTGTTCGGAGAGATCAGCCAGAAGCTGGACTTCTCCAGCTGCGGCGAGGAAGGAAACAGCAGCGACAACACGTCCGATGACAGCGCCGGCCTCCCGGAGTGCAGCCCCGCCCTGGCCGGCAGGACGCCCCGGGTGCAGCGCCACAGCAGCAGGAGCAACTCCTCCTCGTCCCCCCTGCAGAGCGCCAGCCCCATTCCTTACGCATCCTGGAGGAAACTGAGACTCTGCGACACCCCCAACACTCCCAAGGTAAGAACCACCTGGAGAACATCACGACGATTAAAGGAAGATCTACAGCAGTGGTTGGGACCCAGAGTGGGTCCTGGAGGGCCTGCATGCTGTAGGACCTGGATCCAATGACGGCTCGTTAGAGGAAGAACATTGATATGCTGGAAAGGTTGTTTCTACCAGCAGTGAGAGAACTGAACCCTGCAGGACCCACTTTGGGCACCACTGGTCCAGAGAAACTCATCCATAAATTCTCTTTAGTGGAACAGTGTCCTCACTGGTCCAGATCGCTGCTGCAGCTGCTGCTGTTCTCACTAAAACCAGGAAGATGGAGCAAATCACCCAGTTCTTCAATCCTTCACTGGCTCCCTGGAGCTCAGAGACACTAAAACATTGTTGGTAGTTTATAAAGCACCCACGGTACATTAAAGATCCGCTGTGGTTGGATGAACCTCCCAGACCTTCTGGTTGTGGTCTGCATCCACAGAACCAAATTAGCCTCCATGTTCTGTTCACCACAAATCTGGAACAAACTTAGAGGAAAAAACAGCTGAAACAGCGAGTTCCTTTAAACTCGCTGTTTCCTTTAAAGCCAAACTGAAATCTCAGCTGTTTACAGTTGAATTTGAACCATAATATAAACATTGATCAATATGTTTGATGTCTTGATGATTTTGATGTAATGTTTGTCAACAGCTTCATCTGTGACTTTATGATATGATTTAAAGCACATTGATCTGCCTTGATGCTGAAATGTGCTACACAAGTAAACTTGATTAATCGATTGAGGTGAGTTTCCTCCTCCATGGCTTCTTCTGAGGAACCTGAATCATTTTACTTCATTCTTCTTGCAGAGTTTGCTCTCCAAATCCTCCCAGCCGTTCTCCAACGTTAAGGTCAGTCACCACCAGAGGAGTCTGCGTTTCGCCTCCGCCGCCGCCTGCCTGGTCCAGGCTCCTTCAGTCAACGTGAATCCCTTCACTCCGGAAACGGTCCGCAGAAAGAGCGAGGTGCTGTGGAGGAGCGGCAAAGAGGAGGCCCACGATTACAGCAACAGGTGTTTTACCAGAATATCTCATCGATTAGACATTTTAAAGTGCAGACATTTTTCCACAGCATGGAATCAAAACGGACATTTCATCCCTGAAATGTCCGTTCAGGGATTTTTAGCTTATCCCTGAACTTACCTGTTCAGGGATAAGCTAAAAAAAAACAAAAAACAAAAAACAAATTATACGCAACATACTGTGCAGTTATCAGAAACACCAGATAATTTTATTTTCTTTTTTTATGTGTACATTTTCAGCGACCTTGTTGCGGAAAATGTTCTTCATAAATAAAATTACCTTTCATTACATTAACAATTGAAATATCAGAAAATAATACATATTGGAAATTAGAAGGAGAAGAAAGTAAGGAAAAGGCCTCATAAATATAACACATAAATATAACCTTCAAGATAACAGTTGTGTACTTAAATATTTTATCAATCAAAACCATTTTTATCTTTACATCAATGACTCTGACCAGCTTTTGGAGATCGTGGAAATTCATGCAAAATCAGCAGATCCACACACTGTTTTTTGTTTTCTTGGGTTTTTTTTTTTTGGGGGGGGGGGCAATAATGTGTAACTTTGAGTTCACTGCAAATTTTATTCAAAAATTTGTCCAAAACTTTGGGATTAAATTATGCTAACCCCCACCTGTAGGTAGCAGTACTTCCTGCTTTTAGTTCTCTGTAGCCTTAGCTGATGTCAAGTTATATTCTGTGATTAATACAATATGTATCAAAAGTCAAAGATCATAAAATTTCTCGCATACATTTCCAATTTAGCACCACAAAGTAAACAATTTTTACTGCAAAAAAAATGACAAAAGCAACTATGAAATCGTGGAGGGGCTGATCAATGTGAAAAGATGTCGAATATTATTTAGTGATAGCTATTTACTATTTTAACAGTTTAATATTTTAACACTTTTAAAACATTCATGATCTTGATGTGGGACAAAATAATTTTTTTCTTCTTTAAAAAATTTGACCATCAAAAGTGAAAAGTTTTCAAGCTTCACATTCTGAAAAAAAAATTAAAGTAACTGTGGAACTGGAAATAAATAATTCTCCTGAGTTTTCTTTATTAATTCACCAGATATAAAAAAGTACTGCAGACTGACAAACAGGTACTGATATACAAAATAACCAGTTTGACAAGAGAATGAAGATTTAAAAAATAAGCAAAAAAGAGATGCACTTTAAAAATAAATTTAAGACAAAACAGAATTTTAATTGTTGATAGTATGTGGGATACATGTTTTTCTTTTAATCTTTGCAGTTATTTTCAGATTTTGTGTCATATAATGAAATTGAGTATTCAGTTAAGAATATCTGGAACATTCAGATGGAGCTGATTATTTATGGCTTTTTCGTGTGACAAGGAGAATTGGAATTATATTCTGGATTTATCGCGCTGATGGAGGAAATGCAGATGAAATGAAACTAATGTGATCTCTGTTTTAATTTTCATGTGGTTATGTTGGGGGCTTCTGTTAAAATCTTCTAGGTTGAAGCACAGCCTGGCGTCATCTGAAGAGGATGATGAAGCCTTCCTCCCACCAAAGGTATGACTATTTTTATCGATGCCCACGGCTGAAAATAATCCAGCCTATCAGATTCATCCGCTGAGCCTTCATCATCGGCTCTGTCATCTTCAGCCGGCGCCTCGTTTTGTCCAAAATGACTCTGTTTCCGGATTCCTCTGAGGAAATGAAAACTGACTGCTGTCAGACGCCGTTTGGTTTTTTTGGTTGTTTTAGGGAGGAAGCAGCACCATATTTGGTGAGATCAAAGAGAATCCGGCCTTCCTCTGATGCTCTGTACGGAGCTAAATCAGGGCCATAAAGTTTGTTCAAAAGAAAAAAAAATTAAACTGGGAAAAAAGAAAAATTGAAACTTAAATTAATTTGAAGAAAATTTGAAAGTGGGAGAAAAAAATTAAAGGAAAAAAACTTGAATCTGAAAAGTAGTTTAATGTTTTCAGTCAAATATTTGAAAAAGTATTAGATAAAATAAAAACAAAATTTTATTTTCAGTTTGAAATGTTTTTTTCCCGTTTCAAAGCTTTATTTGAATTTCTGTGTGTTTTTTTTTTTTTTCAGTTTGAAAACATTTTTCAGTTTGTATTTCTTGTACTGTGCTGCTGTTAGAAGTGTTTGTTGGTTCTGGTCCCACCAGCGCCGAGCGGTCCAGGCCTTCATGCTGTCGCGCTACGAGAGCGAGTTCCTGCAGCTGGAGTGCATCGGCGTCGGCGAGTTTGGCGCCGTCTATAAATGCGTGAACCGGCTGGACGGCTGTCTGTACGCCGTGAAGCGCTCCAGGCGACCCCTGGCCGGCTCCGCCAACGAGTGAGTTTGGGTCGCCGCCGGGTGGGATCGGGTCGGGTCCGTTCGGTGCGTTACTCGTTTGGTTTTCCTCCCAGGCAGCTGGCCTTGAAGGAAGTGTACGCTCACGCCGTGCTGGGCCACCACCCTCATGTTGTCCGGTATTATTCAGCCTGGGCAGAAGACGACCATGCTGATCCAGAACGAATACTGTGACGGTGAGGGACGCACCACAGCCTGAAGGAAATACAGGAATCATTAAGCATGGAGGTCAGAGGTCGGAGAGCTGGGGGTGATAAGTGACAACAGTCAGTTCCTTAGATAGCTACAGTTTGACATTAATCCAGTCAGTCCGTCTGTCTGTCTCCATCTGGTTGGAGATCAGATTATCTACAGTTTGCATTTCAGAGTGAAGTTTCTAAACTCTGATCCTTTTAGAGACAAGAAAAATACAAACATTTTTTTTTTTGTCTCTCAGTCACATTTTTGTGGTGCTACTTTAGAAATATTTGCAAGGAATTTCGCAATATTCTTTTTCCTGATTAAACGCCTGTCCAAAATCCATATAGATCAAAAAAATGACAAGCAGAATGATCGGATAAAAACGTTTTTATTCTTTAAGAGCTCAAACACATCGATTTGTCACTCGTTGCATTGATCACAAACTAACTGGGCATCAAGTCAGGCTCAGGCAGCAGCGTAGTAGCAGAGGAATTACTGCCACCTGCAGGTTGGTGTTGGTATCACGCCATGTTTTTCATTTTTCAGGAACATATACAGTAGTCTCAGTTATGCATTATTGTGAAAAACAAAATTGGAATTTGTATAAATTTAATTGCAGGGCTTCATGCTAAAGAAGCACAGATAAAGTTCAGTTCTGTCTGTACTGCTCATCCTGCTGTTGGTCTGGTGGGACATAGAAACAGAATTTTTGGTTTTTATTTCCTGAATCCTCAAAATAAACAGAAATAAATAACTTTGTGTGGGGAGAATTTGCAGAAAATCAAATTTGCTTTCATTGAAGTTACTGTAATAAACAATTAATCAATTTTTCTAATTTAAGGTGGAAGCCTGAGTGACGCCGTCATGAAGAAGTCAGCGCAGGGTGAGCTGCTGACGGAGGCGGAGCTAAAGGATCTGCTGCTGCAGGTGGCGATGGGTCTGAAGTTCATCCACAGCTACAGTCTGGTCCACCTGGACATCAAACCAAGTTCGTTCTTTCTGCTTCTGTGTTCATACTGGCATCTGCAGCCTTCCTTTTCCCCAAACCTGCAGCTCTCTCTTTACATCCAACCTTCCTGTTCACTAAAGCTGTTGTGCTCTCCTGTAGGTAATATATTCATCTGCCAGCAGCCCAGCACCGCTACAGGTAGAGAGAGTGAGGGGGAAGATGACGAGTACTCTTCAGGCAGAGTCCTCTATAAAATTGGTATTTAATGTGCCTCTTTAAGTGGGCCAATTTAAGAAAAGCTCTGTCTACTATGGAGTTTTCAATCTATAGAAAAATATCATCCATGTTTTAATAGTTTTGCTTTCTGTTTCATCCTGGTTTCCTGCAGGTGACCTGGGTCATGTAACCTCAGTGAGCCGGCCTCGGGTCGAGGAGGGGGACAGCCGCTTTCTGGCCAAAGAGGTTCTGCACGAGGTGAAGAACGTCTTGGTGTTTTGCTAGCTGCATGAATTTTAATTATGAAATAAATTTGCTTTATGAAAACTAGTCTATTAAAAAAAAACAAAAAAAAAAACTCAGCTTTGTGGTTTTTCGTACCAGAAGCAAAAATTGCCAATTGGTAAAACCATAAATATCTTTGAATATTTTATCAGCTGCATAGAAAATAGTTTATTTTCAAAACTGCTGTGAAAAAACTTTTTTCACATCACCATAGTCATGTGATCAACAGGATGTTGCTACTTGAAGAAATGACAGACAGGAAGTAGTAGAAGGATGATGATGATGATGGTGCGTTTGTTTTTTTTTAGTTTTTTTAAACGTCTTATCTGAATAAGCTTATTCGTGTATGATTTTAATCGGCCATCTTATTTAATGGAAACACTACAATTTAAATTTTATTTTATTTTTGAAGAAAAACACCAGTTCTGTGAACATTTGTAAACCTGGCTGCTATGGAGCCAATAAACCAGAAGTTCTTTCTCCCATTAACCTCCTGTTTGGTTTCGTCCTCAGAACTACGCCCACCTGCCAAAGGCGGACATGTTTGCTTTGGGTCTGACGGTGCTGCTGGCGGCCGGCGCCGCTCCGCTGCCCCCTAATGGAGAGGAGTGGCACCGGCTCCGTGAGGGGCAGCTCCCCCTGCTGCCGCAGCAGCTTTCTCCAGCTTTCAGAGGCTTACTTCAGGTATTAGTAATCTATTATTCTATTGATCGATCTTATTCTTTTACAGCAGAGAGCAGGTAATGCAGTTACTCGACAGCAATTAAGAAAAATTTACTCCGCTGCACATTCATACAAGAAGTATCAAACTTACTCAGGAACCAACTGACAGATGAGATGCATTTTATTTGCTAGTTCTTGTGTGTCCCTCCCCTCTGTGATGCTGCCCTGGGCAACTGTCCATATCAAAATGCGGCAATTTATGCATATAAATGCCAAACATGTTTTAAGATTCTCCGTTTTCCAGGTTTTTATATTTCTATATTCAAAGTCTGCAAGGAATTCATTTTATTTTATTTTATCATGTTAATTTAGAAATCTCTCTCTCTGTTCATTTCTGTGAACTTGAGTAATGAGGCGACAGTCAGTTGCTCTCATCCAGTCGAGCTTTTCAGCAAAATTTCATGTTTTAGACTGTACTCCAGTAAACGATTAATTGATTAAATACGTTGAATATTATTTGAATAATCGATTCATCACAATGAATCAGATTTAGCGTTTCAGCTCTGGCTGAATTTGGAGCCTCCACCCGTCTAAATGTCCCTGTCCGTCTCTTTATCTCGTCCCCTCAGTTGCTGCTGGACCCGGATCCGGTGAATCGTCCGTCTGCCAGAGAGCTCTGCAGGCACCCGGCGCTGAGGGAGAAGCGGACCGAGCGGCTGAACGCGCAGCTGCAGCGGGAACTCAACGTGGAGAAGTTCAGGACCGCCATGCTGGAGAAGTAAGGAGGCAAGATGGCTGCCACCTTCTGGTCAGACATGGTATTACCATAAAATAGGCGGGTTGGCTGCCACCTTCTGGTCAGACATGGTATTACCATAAAATAGGCGGGTTGGCTGCCATCTTCTGGTCAGACATGGTATTACCATAGAGGTTTTATGGAAGCCCGTTTCTGCTCTTTATTTTAAAAAAATTATAATTTTTAAAAATATTGACAGTAAAATCAATATTATTGACATCAGTAATGGATGAATTAAGTCAAAACTACAAGTCTCGGTCATAATTTGAAACTGTAAAGTAATTACAAGAATAAATCATAAAAGATTTTTTGTTATAATTTTGAGTATTAAAGTAATTGTCATTTTTTAAAGTCATAATTATGAAATAAAAGCCATAAATTGAATCTCCAAATACTTTAAAAATCAAAACTGTTAAAATGTTCATTTAAAAATCATAATTTTTAAATTGTCAAATATTTGACAATTCAATGTTCATTTGGGCATTGACAGTTAATGTCAATATTATTGATGACAGTTAATGTCAATATTATTGATGACAGTTAATGTCAATATTATTGGTAACAGTTAATGTCAATATTACTGGTGACTGTAATATTGATATTATTGATATCAATAACTGACTTTAGTTAAGTATTGTTTTAAAGTCTTAATTATGAGGATAAATTGAGTTTTAGTCACAGAATAGCTCATAAGTCTGATAATTACAAGAAAATAAGTTGTATGAGTTTTAAAAGTTGTCATTTCGAACTGAACAGGTGCTAATGAATGTCATAATTTAGTTTTCAAGTTATAATTACGAGAATTGGTCATATTTACGTGAATAAGGTGTAATTTCGGCTTTTAAAGTTGGTCACAAAATTAAGTCGTAAACATACTTAACAGTTATTACAAACGGTGCAAGTTTAACCCAAAAATTAAAATTATGGCTTCAAAACTCATAATCTTCCTGACTTTTTTTCCTGTTGACTTCCTGTTGACTTTTTTTTTTCTCATGGTGCAAACGGGCTTCCATAGTTTTTCCTTCAGGTAGAAGTGAGGCACACTATCACCAGGAGGCGCTAGAGGTCGACAGCCATAAATCTGAATATATGGTGAAATGAGCTTTTAGTTTATGCTTCTCATTAATTGTATTTATTTTTACGCAGGGAGCTGCAGGAGGCGCGGCAGGCTGCGTTGTCCCTGAAGCAGAACCCTGCTGTGAAACCTCCCAGCAAGGTGGGCTCTGTACCAAGAACGGGGAGGAAACTCGTTGGCAGGAAAACTGCTCGATCTGTCAGCTTCGATTGTCCAGGGTACGGAGTCTGACATTATGATGATCCTGAGAAATGTGTTCATTAAAAGTTGTGGCTCTAAATACAAAGTGAAGCAATCTAACAGGAATGAGAGCAGACATGGCTACGTGTTCATTCTTGTGTGTTGTTGTGGAACTGAAACTCTGCAGAGGTGAATTTGTTTCCTGCACATCCTGTAACTGCATTAATCCAACATACTTGGCTGCTCTTTGACTTTTATCCTTTTTTATTATTGTAAATAAACATTTTAATTCCTTTCTAATTCATGGAATTTTTATTTAATTTAACTTTTTGTTTGTTACCAAGTTGTGCTCTTTGTTATTTTAAGGGACTTTCCAGTGGGAGGGATTTTTCCCTTTATCAGATACTTAGGAAGTGTGAGCCATCCAGCTGTACGGTCACGAGTTGGGCAGTTCACTGACATCAGTTATTTCTATAACTCTTCCTAACAGACCTCATTTTAAATGGAGAAAACTCTTGCAAAAATATATTTTGACATTTCTTGTCTTTGTTTTTCTGGCTTGTTTTTTTTTTTTTTTTTTTTTTTTTTTTTTGGTTTTTGTTTCTCTACAACTTTCTTATATTGGTCCATTTTTACAATTTTTCTTAAACCACCTCAGCTCCGTTTGGATATTTAGGCCATTTCACCCAAACTACAACCTCGTTTATCTCAGCTGTTCAAATACTAGAGATTACTTCACTGGCGATTAGAACTACAGTACATGAACAAGCCTCGTTCTTTGGGTGGACGAATTCTTATGTCCAGTGAATGCGTCCCTCCAGCTTCAACCTTGCCATGCTTTCTGTTGTTGTCTCCTCCCACCCCCTTTTTTTTTTTTTTTTTTTTTTTTTTTGTGCAGTATACTGAACATTACGGTATCCAGATCAAAACAAAATCTTAAGAAGTGACATTGCCGCTTGTATTTTTTTTTTATTAAAATAAGGCAAAATGGAAAAAGTATGAACTTTTCTTAGTTGGATGGGTGAAATGTCTGTAAAGATGTTTTTACGCCTGAAACATGACTACCGTAATACTTGGTCCTCGTGCACCATTAGAGCGTTGAGTTGGAAGAAGTCGCTCAGTTCAGCGCTGGAGGCTGATGCGGTAACAAGGTTGCGGGTTTTCCAGCTTCAGAGTTAATATCACTATCTAAACCTTTTACTTAAATGTTTTCAAGACCACAGGGAGCCGCGAGTGAGTCTGTCTCTTGCTGTTGATTTGTTGTCAGCAGTTAGCAGCTTAGGTTAAAGTGAACTTTTAGATACTAATCAAAGTTAGCATGAAGCTACTTGTTTTTCCTCATTGACCGTCAAAGTTTGAACAGTTTGAACTGGGTTTCCGTAACGCTTTTCATCAGTTTAATGTGACTTGTGTCCAGAGTTTGTTGGCTTGTCCAGTGAAGTGAAGGCTCGCTGTTTCCCCGTTGAGCAGAGCGGATGTTGACCGGCCGTCAATGGGAGACTTGCGGTTTCTAGCGGAGCAGCGAAGCGCCGCTCTGGTGGTTTTCTTCTTCCTCCAGCCTGATTCCGCAGACCTGAACTACAGCAAGCAGCTTTACGCCAAAGGACACGAACTGATTGCATCCCGGGAGATCAACGATAATGGAAACCAGGTGGAAGCTGAGGATCACGGGGAGGAACACGGGGAGCTCCAGACGGACGGACATCTGCCCGGAAACATCACCGGGTGTCTGGAGGACATCCTGCCGCTGGTGGAGCTGCCTCGGCCGGGTCAGTAGCTCTGTCCCCCCTGGGAGGCCTGGGCGTCAAACTTTACACACAGTAGCGACAAAAATCTGGAGGATGACTTTAATTTTCATAGCCAAAGCTGGTTTCCATACTGATGATCTATAGACAGTGGAGCAGAGGCGGATCTAGACCAGATTTACCAGGGGTGCCAGGTTGGGGCCTGCTGCTGTGTCATGTTATCTTGTTAAATGAATAACAAGATAATATTTCCCCCAGAGGATATATTA
Organism: Poeciliopsis prolifica; assembly: GCF_027474105.1. Taxonomy (NCBI): domain Eukaryota; kingdom Metazoa; phylum Chordata; class Actinopteri; order Cyprinodontiformes; family Poeciliidae; genus Poeciliopsis; species Poeciliopsis prolifica. Next base: position 1,375,794 of record NW_026562376.1, on the reverse strand, counting down.
CCCTCCAGATGTTAATGTTTCCCCTGGAGCTGCAGATCTAGGAAATGGAAAGTGATCTTGTCTCAACAAAGCTAAAACTGCAGAACCTCAGTTTTTATTTAACAAAAATTTGTGAGGGAAAAAATACATTAGTAAAGAGGAGCAATTAGCTGTCATTTAATATCATCATAAAACATTTCTTTAGTATTATCTCATAAGAAAAGGGCACTGGCCCCCGTGTAGAAGCACCCCTGCTGGCTGGTTTCCACTGAATCACAGCTGATCTGTTATTTTCAGTAACAACAACAAACCAGGAAACTGAAAGTAAAAACAGACAACACTGATACTGTTGGGAGTTTTAGACTTCCCCTTCAGTTCTACATCTAAACCTGTTTTGTTCATGTGATGTAAGAACGACCTCTGATCAGGCAGAACATTATGACCACTAACAATTATGTTAACATACTGGGCATGTGGAAGGAATCACAAATGACAGAAAATATTGTCAAATAGGTATTTTAAAGAGAAAAATCTACCACACTCTGAATTTGAAGTATTAGAGTGAAGCTACAAGTTATTTTTTTAAATTAGAGAATAAAGTAGTAAAATTGGCCAGATGCATTATTTTTTTCCAGAAAACTTTTTAAAATTATGAGAGCATTTTTTTCTTGAGAAGAAAAAAAACTTTAATGGATTTTTAAAGTTCTGATATGACCAGCCTGGTTCATGTGTCTTTCTTCAAAATACATTATTATCTATGTAAGTATTATCTTCTTACGATTCTCAACATCCACATTTTAGATTTTCGGGGGGGGTTCATGTTGGAGTTCTCATAAAATTACGACTTCATTCTCCTAATATGATTATATTCTGGTAGTTAAAAAATACATAAGTTTACTTTATCGTAGAGTTGACATTTTAAAGTCTTAAACACGGTTGACAAACAAAATGGCTGCCCTGGGTGATGACATCACTCTGATCTGCAGAGACCGGAGGAAAAAATCCAATTTTACAAAAATATGCTGTACTGTCTTTTGCCTCCTAGTTGCTCTATGAGTTTATTATATTAGTTGGACAGATTGCCCAAGTGTCAACAAGGAAGGAAATAAAAATTTCAGATAGTTTGAGGAGCACAATGATCAGTCTGACTTCATCTCCTAGCCTCCAAATTCCCCATGTTAGTGAAATCCAGCGTCTGGGAGACGTTCTGAATGCCTCTCAGCTTTGCTTTTATCAACATGGTGTCAAAAATGGCAGGAAACCTGAGAGTTTAGTAAAGATCCTGCAGAAAACGGTGATGCAGACGGACGACCCAGCCCTGATGGGTGTTTGAGCTCCGTTAAGAGTCCAGCCCGTTCAGCAGTTTGTGGGGGGAAGTGACGGCGCTGATGCCTTGACTCTTATCTGTTTCTGCAGGAGGCCAGCAGGAAGTCAACATCCAGGCCGTTGCTCAGGAGCTGAGAGAGATCGCGGCCCAGTTCGAGCTGCAGGTGGTGGCGCGGGCGGCGCAGAACCTGGCCAGGAACGTCTCAGAGTCGCCTTCTGAGGTGAGCGCTGCACCCACCGCTGCAAAGATCAGAACTAGCAGGTTTCAAATCAAAACTCATAGAAATCTGGAATTCTGTTCCTTACGGGGCTGCAGCTAACAATTATTTTAGTTGATTAATCAATTATTCTGACGATTAATCAGATTTAAGAATTGGCACCTTCTGCAGATTGTTTATTGAATCACTTGAGCCTTTTTATACAATTTTAGAAATATATAAAAGATTCAAATAAGTCCTTTTTAAAATAAGAAAATATAAATAAAATGGCACCATGTGCCTGGAAAACACATATTACTGTCCCTTTAACTGAAAAATGTCGATATTTTTGTCTTAAGATCTGCTCAGTGATGTTCTCGCAGCACATTTCCTTTTTTCCAGTCAGGATGTCTCCTGCTAACAATGAATCGATTACCAAATCAGATGCTGATCGTTTCACTCATTGATTGTGAATAATTGCTTGTTTGTCACTGATTTGCTGTTCTGACCGGTTCTGTTGGTCTGCTGCCCATCAGCTGGGGAACCATCTTGTGAACGAGGTGGAGCGGCTGCTCAGGGAGTTTTCTCTGAAGGATTTGCCCCAGGAGCAGGTCGTCGTGGCCCTGACCTTGACCCTAGTGAAGGGCGTTTGCATCCAGGCTCCGCGGCTGCTGAAGGGCCTCTTCGACACGGCCGTTCGGTTCATCTGCCATCGGTGGACCAGATGAGTTTTCCTGCGGCACAGGAAGTGACTGAAGGATGTGGCCCCGCCCCTCGGCCCAGCTGTGCTGTAGAAACGTTACTGATGGATTAAACTGCAGAATTATTCATAAAAAGAAGGAACTGAAAGTCAGCACTTGAATTTGTTTCATGGTTTACATGTTTCTGTTTACTAAAGCAGGCATCAAATATGCATGCAAATTTATACTCTGTACTTGAATTAAATGATCAAACTGTTTTTGTCTGTGCATCAGGGCTGGTTCACCCAGAACTGAACATTAATTTCAGCGCTCGTCGGCATTGAGTTCATATTTTTTAATTAATGTAATAATAAACTGCTGGAGATCAACTTCTGACTGGACGCTTTCATAGTTTTTGTTTTTAGCAGAAGATAAAAGTTTCCAGCTCAGACTTTTGGTTTTACTTTACGTCTGCATGGAAGACGGTTTTGTAACAGATTGTTGCAACTCTGGGAGTTTTACAGATTAATCACATCTTTAAAAATGTTTGAGATCCACAATGAAGGTTGCTTTCATTTGCAAGCAGGACTGCTTTAATCACCATGGTAACAACATATCCCATAATTTAGGCCCCACGCTGGCAGCGTTTCCTCGTAATTACAACTTACTTTAAAATTCAAAATTACAAAAACTTATCCTTGTAACCATTTATATGCACAAGTTATCAAAAAAAATTACTATACATAACAAACTCAAATATGTTAAATTCTTGTAAACTTATCCTTTAAAACTCAAAATTATACCTTATTTTTCTACAAATTACTTTAAATTTGTTTTATCAAAAAATCTCAAAGTTGCAACTTGTAATTATGACTTCCTGTTTGATTTTCTTCTTTCAAGGCAGGAATTGTCTTCCGTATTTCTGCCTTTAGCTCCTGTTTTACAGCAGCATTAAACCTTCATATTTAAATATTTCCACTCGTCTCTGGGGGAAAAATATTTTATTCACAAAAGACAAAAACCTTGTTGCATGTGCAGTAAAATGTGCAACAGATGATTTTTGTACCAGAACTTCCTGCCTGGATTCACAGAAAATAAAATATTTCATTAATATTCATTTTTCAAAAAAATCTAAATCTCTTTTGCTTCTGGAAAAGTTAGAAAACCATAAAAGGTGAGACAGAAACGTGCAGAAGACAGAGTGAGGAGGAGATGATCCTGCTTCAGGGCCCGGTTCTTTTGGACCGGGCCGACCAGAGAAACCCGGCACTAAGGAGCTTTTACATCAAGAATAGGACATTTATTTAAATTAATTTCTACCTCCTCCTCCTGCACAGAATCAGGCTGAAGGTCACTGCGGCGACCAGAACCAGAACCGCTGCGCCATACAGCAGAACCGGGAACTCTTCCTCCGATTCTGGTTCTGGTGTCGCTGGGGTCTGGGGCGACTCTTTCGGAACCTCCAGAACCGGAACTTTTTCAGCCAGGACCTCTGGCGCAGGGGGCTCAGAAGAATCTGGTTCCGGTTCTGGTTCAGGCTCAGTGTTCTGTTTGGGGATGGACACTGGTTCTGGCCGGGTTTCAGGTTCTGCTGGTTCTGGTGAGACTTCCTCAGCTTGAGTCGTGGCTTCCACCTCGACAGGCACTGGGGCGGGTTGAGGTTCGGGTTGAGGTTCGGGTTCGGGTTCCGGGTCGGGTTCTACCCCAGCAGCAGGAGGCGGGGCTTCTGCTGCTGGGGACAAACTCTTAGGCGTCTCCATGGCGACGGGCTCCTCGGGAAGCACCAGGGACAATGGCGGCTGTGCATGCAGAACCGGGTCTCCGAGCTCGACCCGCAGCGCCACCAGGTCGCTCTCGGACATCAGCAGGCTCATCGTGTTCTCCATGGTGTCGCCGTCGCCGTCCTCCTCCATGAGTTCCGCCTCCTCCCGCTCCACATGGACGATGTCGGAGTTGGAGGAGTTGTTCTCGCTGCGCTCCTCGGACAGCGCCACGCCCTCGCCGCCGTGAAGGTCCTTCACGTCTTCGGGGTCCATCAGGTCGACCTGCGCCCACGACTCGTGGCCGCCCAGGGACGCCGGCAGGACGTCCGTCTGCCAGGAGCTGGGCTCGCCGCTGTCGCCGGTGCTGAGCGTGCCGGGCTGCTGCTCCTCTGGCAGGATGTAGATGTCGTTGCTGTCGTCGGCGACGGCCGCCGCGGGCTCCTCGTCCTCGTTCTGCACCAAGCTCAGAACTTTACCCTGCGACAGAACCAGGCAGACAAGATGGCGGACACACATCAGAAGCAGAAAAATAATGGCTGCGTTCACACTGTAGGTTCTGATTCCCAATCCAGTTTGATTCGGTTTGAAATACAAATTTGTTCTGCGTGGTTGTTCCTGTCCCTGATCATTTAGTGCTTTACCTTTAGCACAGCTAATGTTTGTTTTTTAGTGCTTTAGCACAGCTGCTGTTTGTCTTTTAGTGCTTTAGCACAGCTAATGTTTGTTTTTAGTGCTTAAGCACAGCTGCTGTTTGTTTTTTAGTGCTTTAGCACAACTAATGTTTGTTTTTAGTGCTTTAGCACAGCTGCTGTTTGTCTTTTAGTGCTTTAGCACAGCTAATGTTTGTTTTTAGTGCTTAAGCACAGCTGCTGTTTGTCTTTTAGTGCTTTAGCACAGCTAATGTTTGTTTTAAGTGCTTAAGCACAGCTGCTGTTTGTTTTTTAGTGCTTTAGCACAACTAATGTTTGTTTTTAGTGCTTTAGCACAGCTGCTGTTTGTCTTTTAGTGCTTTAGCACAGCTAATGTTTGTTTTTAGTGCTTTAGCACAGCTGCTGTTTGTTTTTTAGTGCTTTAGCACAACTAATGTTTGTTTTTTAGTGCTTTAGCACAGCTAATGTTTGTTTTTTAGTGCTTTAGCACAGATAATGTTTGTTTTTTAGTGCTTTAGCACATCTAATGTTTGTTTTTGTGCTTTAGTACAGCTAATGTTTTTTAGTGCTTTAGCACATCTAATGTTTGTTTTCAAGTGCTTTAGCACATCAAATGTTTTTTAGTGCTTTAGCACAGCTAATGTTTGTTTTTAGTGCTTTAGCACAGCTGCTGTTTGTTTTTTAGTGCTTTAGCACAACTAATGTTTGTTTTTTAGTGCTTTAACACAGCTAATGTTTGTTTTTTAGTGCTATAGCACAGATAATGTTTGTTTTTTAGTGCTTTAGCACATCTAATGTTTGTTTTTGTGCTTTAGTACAGCTAATGTTTTTTAGTGCTTTAGCACATCTAATGTTTGTTTTCTAGTGCTTTAGCACATCAAATGTTTGTTTTTTAGTGCTTTAGCACAGCTGCTGTTTGTTTTTTAGTGCTTTAGCACAACTAATGTTTGTTTTTTAGTGCTTTAGCACATCTAATGTTTGTTTTTTAGTGCTTTAGCACATCTAATGTTTGTTTTTGTGCTTTAGTACAGCTAATGTTTTTTAGTGCTTTAGCACATCTAATGTTTGTTTTCTAGTGCTTTAGCACATCTAATGTTTGTTTTTTTAGTGCTTTAGCACATCTAATGTTTGTTTTTTTAGTGCTTTAGCACAGCTGCTGTTTGTTTTTTAGTGCTTTAGCACAACTAATGTTTGTTTTTTAGTGCTTTAGCACAACTAATGTGTTTTTAGTGCTTTAGCACAGCTAATGTTTGTTCTTTAGTGCTTTAGCACATCTAATGTTTGTTTTTTTAGTGCTTTAGCACATCTAATGTTTGTTTTTTTAGTGCTTTAGCACATGTAATGTTTGTTTGTTGTGCTTTAGTACAGCTAATGTTTTTTAGTGCTTTAGCACATCTAATGTTTGTTTTCTAGTGCTGTAGCACATCAAATGTTTGTTTTTTTAGTGCTTTAGCACATCTAATGTTTGTTTTTTTAGTGCTTTAGCACAGCTGCTGTTTGTTTTTTAGTGCTTTAGCACAGCTAATGTGTTTTTAGTGCTTTAGCACAGCTAATGTTTGTTTTTTAGTGCTTTAGCACAGCTGCTGTTTGTTTTTTAGTGCTTTAGCACAACTAATGTTTGTTTTTTAGTGCTTTAGCACAGCTAATGTGTTTTTTAGTGTTTTAGCACAGCTAATGTTTGTTTTTTAGTGCTTTAGCACATCTAATGTTTGTTTTTGTAGTGCTTTAGCACATCTAATGTTTGTTTTTTAGTGCTTTAGTACAGCTAATGTTTTTTAGTGCTTTAGCACATCTAATGTTTGTTTTTTTTTAGTGCTTTAGCACATGTAATGTTTGTTTTTTAGTGCTTTAGCGCGGCCGATGTTTATGATTAGTTCTTCATCTTTATCACAGCTAACCTTTTAGTTAGCAATACCCAGAAGAGGAGAAGGTCCAGGACAGAAATCATTCAGCCTGTGATGCAACCAGAGGAGCTCCAGTCTGGTTAACATGTTCATTTCAGACGCCGGTTATTTCCACCATGATCTTCATATAAATAGTTCGGTAGTTCAATTCAAAAATACTTTATTTAGCTCAAAGTTAAATTCATTGTTCTCATAATTTATATCATCTAGTCTTTGATTAGTTGTGGGGTTGTGAATATTTTCATGATTTTCTGGTCCATAATTCAGATTATAACCTGGAACAAGCTTTGGATGGTAAACAGGATTTAACCGGCAGTGTCAGTCGTTTGACTGACAGGAAGGGCGAACGGTTTGACAACACAGCAGACAGAAAGCGTCTGACAGAAGAGCGATTCACTCATTTTCAACCAAAGAATATCCAGAACTTACAAAAAGAAAATAACTGAAGGTTATTCTCTGCATGTCAGCTGGTGAGAGCAGAGAGATTAAATCTGGGAACGCTCCAGAATTATCCAACATCCGTATTCTCCCTAAGCTGCTTTACATGTGGAACAGCAGGAGCACTTTCCAAAATCCTCCAGAATGGCCTTCCAACACCAATCAGCTGCTTTTCACCCACATTAACAGACATTTAAAGGCAGTTTAACAACAGCAAGTCACTATGAGCCACAGATGAAACATTTCAAACATGAAGCTTTACCGTTTTATCCCAGCTAACCTTCAGGTCGGTCGTGCAGATTTGCGCGTTGCTGACCTTGAACTGTGCTGCAGCTGCCAAACATTAACCTACGCTGGGCTTCGTTGCCAGACGCAGATCTCCGCCCTCGCCTGAAGACAAACCCAGACGGCAGATTCCTGGGTCGGAGCCAGAGCCGCCTCTGTTTTTCACTCTCACTGAAATTCTAATCTGACCTGAGATCAGCACAGGCAGGGCGACACACCGAGGAACTTACCAAACTAAATCCCTGAACTCATCTAAACAAAACATGTTAGCATCGTTTGGAGACTGCAGTTCTCAGAGATGCACATAATCAACATTTATTGACTAATTCGGCTCCAGTTGATTGGGTCGCATCAATAAGTTCACCATCTTGGCACCAGGAGCAAATAAGTTCTGAAAATGATTCAGATTTATTTGGTTAGAAAAGTCGCTAAACACAGCGAGAAAGTGGCTGCATATGTGCAGAGTAGAGCTCAAACGATTGATTATTGAAATAATTGGCCTCTAATTTAGTAATTAATTAATAACTGCGGTACAGACTCTAAAAAAAGCCGTTTTTTGGAAAAACAACATGTCCACTGCAGTAATTTAGCCAAGACTGCACACAAAAAATTGCATTAATATTTAAAAATCTTCTTAAATCTCTTCTACCCAGATCTCCTGCTGTGCAGTTTTAGCTTCGCCTGGTTCAGATTCTGGAAAAATTAGTCACCGTTTGATTATTGATCAATAATCAGCAGGTCATCCCTACGCTGTACTGATATTCAGTCCAGCAGAAAAGATGGAGATTTTCACATTCTTGGCAATATAATGATCATTTTCTAATTCTATTAGAAAAGAATTTGATTATTTGCATTTTAAAATGTCTTACTAATATTGTACATAAAAGGCAAAGTGTTTTTTATCTGATTAATCGATTAATCACCAATATAGTCAATTATTAAAATAATCGTTAGTTCTAGTCCCAATTTTCTTATTTAAAAAGTAGATTTTTAAATCACATAAAAGAACAGAAATTGTGTTCTGCTGCTGATCCAGAACCACGGAGACGGGTCGTGATGAACGTGTTCCACCCTGGAGCCGGTGAGCGAATCGCTTACGTAAGTCCGGGAGCTGGCTGCGGCGTGAGGCTGCGGCGCGAAGCTGCTGCAACGCAAGGCTGCTGCAGCACGAAGCTGCTGCGGCATCAGAAATGTTTTGCATGTTCCCAGATATCCTGCTTTGACTATCAGCTGTCGGGTTCACAGCGTTTCACCTTCATCCTCCAGGATTCAACGACTCAAACCACAGGAGAAAATGGCTGACGTCAACTTTGAGATCAGCAGTTTCCAGAAGGAGAAGGACGGCCGGCTGGTTCTTTGCGCTGCCAGACCTGCAGAACCCGACCCGGGCTTTGTTCCTGCCAAACCGACTGTGAACCACATTAGGCTCATAATGAACCTCATTGTTTTCTGCTCCAACAGTCAAAACCCAGCATCCTGCTCCGGTTTCATCTCAGAGACGTTAACAACGGCCTGGCAGACAAAATACATGATCTGGAGTACGAAAAAGAAATACGATACAGAGAAACAAAGTCGGGCTGAAACGATTATGATTAATCGATTATTGACATAATTGACATCTAATTTAGTAACTGATTAACTAAAGGAAAAGGCCATTTGAGATAAAACATTTGTCTGCAATATGTTTTAGCCAAAACTCCTAAATTATGATTTGCATATTAGATTTTTTATATATACTCATTTCTAACATTGTACTAGAAAGGCTTAAATAGTTCAATGGAAAATCTGTAGAATGCAACTATTTTTATGCAATTAATTAATTGTCAGATGAATCGATTACAAAAACAATCGTTAGTTTCATCCCTATAAAGAAGCCTGAAGAACCACAGGAGGCGGCAGCGGCCATGTTGCCAGGAAGAGGAGACCTTCTCAGCACCTGGAAATGAGTTTGGGTTTTTGTCGCTCCACAGGAAAACGTCTCACCTCGACGTAAAATCCTGCGGCGCCGAATCGCACCTCAGCGCACAAATCTGTGGAGATCCAGCCGGACAGGAGCCACAAGACAGAGCTCAGGTCGCAGTTCGTGAGTCGGGCGCCAGCATGCAGCCGTCAAAGTGGAAGAGATGCAACTTTGCTCCCACTGGCTGCTGTCGCTCGGCCGGCCCTCCCCTCCCCGCCTCTCTCCTCTTCATCCCTTCATCAGCCATCCCGTCATCTGTTCAGCTGTGACGCGGCGTTGTGGGAGAATGCAGCTTTGTCTGCAGTAATGGAGCGGCGATAACGTGCCGAGTCACGTGGCTCCTCATCAGTGACCTCGTTTACAGCCAGCAGCGCTCCCCTCACTTCTCCAAAGCAAACGCTGAAACGACGCGTCGATACGAGACCTGGAGCGTTCGCCATCGATGACGACCAGTCAGTCTGATTTTTAAATGACTGCAGCCTCTAAAACAAATAAAACGTCTTCCAAATCTTACTTCAACAAGGAACCACCTTCTGTGGGTCTCTACTGTATCGTTTATAATTTATAGAAGTTTGAGTGATTGTTATCACAATTAATTATGTTTAAAAAACTGTCCATATTTCAGGGATTGCTAATTAGACTTTTTAAATCAATAGCTGTCACATTTAACACGGATTAAATGAAGTGAAACAAATCAAACGTCTTTATGTGACTGGCAGGATTTGTTGGAGTCATGCAATAAGTTGCTGCTGTCACAGCAATAAGTTGCTGCTGTCACAGCAATAAGTTGCTGCTGTCACAGCAATAAGTTGCTGCTGTCACAGCAATAAGTTGTCTAAAAATGCAGAGATTAATCAGTTTTCTTGTTTTCACAATAGTCCCACAAAATATTGTGGTAAATCTTCAGGTTCATCTTCATCTGGACCAGCGCTGCCCGTTCCTGTGAATGACGGGAGAAACGGATCCTATTTGGATTTTTGTTCTATAATTTAGCAGCAATAATGGTTCTGAATTGAAACTGTTGCTCATCTTGTTGATTTATCCATCGAAATGTGACTCATTAATTACAGACCTTAAAATTAACTCTATTAAAAAGTCAAATAAATACTTTGGGGAATCTAATAATTTGAATCCGATGTTATTAAAAACATACAAACATTTATTTAACTTTCTTTAGTGATAAGTACATTAAGTTAAACTGTTCCAGGTCTCCTGAGTGATTGATTGATTGATTGATTGATTGATTGATTGATTGATTGATTGATTGATTGATTGATTGATTGATTGATTGATTGATTGATTGATTGATTGATTGATTTCCTATAGCAGCATTGACTACACTCAGACAGATTGTTTTCAGTTGAGTTAATAAACTGAACCTGGACATTATTTCATTATTTTAAGACTCCAAAGCAATAATTTGAGCCTCAGAAAGTTAACATTTCAGTTATTGCAGCTCATTTTATTAATCAAATTTGATTGAGCCAATGGTTTGTAGAGGCTCTCAATAATTCTAAAATCACAAATTAAAGGTTGGACCTTTCTATATTTTGAAGAGAATATACAGAAAACATAAAAACCTGTTTTAGCATTTTAAGCCAACAGCAGGTGACTCACTGCTGCTCTCCGGTGGCTAATTTAGCAACTGCATGTCGATCTGAATGTAAACGTGCAGAAAGTCCCGTTTCCATGTTTTCAGTCTCAGATGACAGAGATTAAAGGTCACAACTCTTCTCCTACTGTGAACTGAAGTTGTTTTTGAAGAACAAATTTCCATCTTCTGACTTTAAAATCAGTCAAACATCTGGATTTTATTTCTGGTAACATCCGAGGAGACGTCCTCAAAGTTTAACGCTTTACGAAAACGACTCGCCGCCATCTCTTCTTAGTTCATTTCCTCTACCCCATCCCATAATGCAACACAAACCCAGGCTACGGGAATCCCTGTGGGACAGTTTGCAGAAGTTTTCCCCTCTGCGATCGAACACTCACCCATCCTCCCTGCTGGATGATGAACTGCGCCTCGTCGTCCTGCAGGCAGTGCAGCCCCAGCTGCAGCAGCGTCTTCAGAGGCTTCCCTTCATACTGCAGGGCCCGCAGCAGCAGCAGCGGCACCAACACCTGTCAGACACAGCCAATAACGTGAGGAGGCTGCGTCACATGACGACAGGAAGAAGCCACTGGCTCACCTTGTTCCAGCACGATTCAGTGAGTCTGGCCAGATCCAGAGCTGTGCTCTGAAATCTCTGGTCGTCCAGAGGCCTGAAACACGCAAACATTCAGCTTTACAAACACCAAACAGCACTGTCACTGAAATCTGGCCGCAAAGAAAAGAAGTAGTGCTGAAACGATTAATCAGATTAATTGTGATTCATCAGATTAATTGTGATTAATCGATTACTGAAATAATCATCATTATGAAATAATTTTGTAAGCAATTAATCATTAACTGGAGAATACACACTCAAAAAATGGCAATTTGCTGAAAAAACACAACATGTTGAGAGCAATAATTTAGCCAAAGCTGTACAATACATAAAACTTTCTACTTAGACTAAAACCCTTTGACAACAGGAAGTGGATTAAATAAGTGCTCATTGATTCCGCCTCCATTTGAAACAGAAAAGTAGTGGAAAGCTAATTATTCTGTTATTGGTTATTTTCTTGTTTTTGTAAACCTGACTGAAACAAATTAAATAAAATATCAATAAAAACAATTTCTTTAAACTCCTTAACTGGCAGTTTAAGCTTCACTCAGTTTAAATTCACTACATGAATGATGTTATTACAACAAAATGTTTATTTTCTTCATTAAAAAAGAAACTGAATTATTATTTGGAACATTAATGGACTTCTAAAAATGTTTAAGGGGTTAAATGAAAAATCCGTACAATATTTTTATCCAATTAATTGTCAGAATAAGCAATATAATACTCCATCCATCCATCCATCCATCCATCATCCATCCATCATCCATCCATCCATCCATCATCCATCTATCCATCATCCATCCATCCATCCATCATCCATCCATCCATCCATCCATCCATCCATCCATCCATCATCCATCTATCCATCATCCATCCATCCATCATCCATCCATCATCCATCCATCCATCCATCATCCATCCATCCATCCATCATCCATCATCCATCCATCATCCATCATCCATCCATCCATCCATCATCCATCCATCCATCATCCATCCATCATCCATCCATCCATCCATCATCCATCCATCATCCATCCATCATCCATCCATCCATCATCCATCCATCATCCATCCATCCATCCATCATCCATCCATCCATCATCCATCCATCCATCCATCCATCATCCATCCATCCATCCATTATCCATCCATCCATCATCCATCCATCCATTATCCATCCATCCATCATCCATCCATCCATCCATCCATCCATTATCCATCCATCCATCCATCCATCCATTATCCATCCATCCATCCATCCATCCATCCATCATCCATCCATCCATCCATCCATCCATCCATCATCCATCCATCCATCCATCCATCCATCCATCCATCATCCATCCATCCATCCTCCATCCATCCATCCATCCATCCATCCATCATCCATCCATCCATCCTCCATCCATCCATCCATCCATCCATCCATTATCCATCCATCCATCCATCCATCCTCCATCCATCCATCCATCCATCCATCCATCATCCATCCATCCATCTATCCATCCATCATCCATCCATCCATCCATCCATCCATCCATCCATCCATCCATCCATCCATCCATCCATCCTCCATCCATCCATCCATCCATCCTCCATCCATCCATCCATCCATCCATCGTTTCAGGTGAGAGGTGGGGTCACCTGGACAGGTCGCCAGTCTGTCGTAGGGCCACCAGAATACTTGATTACTAAAATAATTGTTGCTGCATTCTTGTCCAACATCAGCGTCTGACCTCATAAATGCTCACATAAAGAATACTGAGAAATGTCAACAAGCCGAGCGAGAGCCTTTGTGCAGATCACGTCTTGCTGCGAGTTGAGCGACTATCTGCAGCAGGATGGAGCGATAGCGAAAGCTCACTGTGTGAAACTCTTTGGTAAATATTTCCACAGCTCTGCTCACCCTGACAGGAGTTTCTCCACGGCGGCGGAGAGCTGCGGACCGAGCTCTCGGGACACGCTGTGCCCAATGGCGGCGAGGCACTCCTCCACGGAGTTGTCCGGGTTCGGCGGGCAGAACACCACCGACTGGCGCAGGTCGAAGTCCGACTCAGAAAACGCTGAAAACAGGAGGAAGATGCCATGAAAACGAGAAGAAAAAGCCGCAGAACTGGAAACTTTGATCAGAAATTAGGTTAATTAAGGAAAAATAAAAACTTTAAATTAGTTACTCAACACATCAGACAAGCTTTCAGACTGAAAACACCAGAGAGAAGTTTCCTAAACACTAAATTGGTGCAAAATGTTTCAATATTAATAAATGTTTAGATGAATTTACATGTCAAAGGTCAACCAGTCACCTGCACCCACAACTACAAAAAACAAAAAAACAAGTTTAGCTGCGCAAACATAGCAATTAATTTAGTTAATGTGGAGAGCCAAGTTGATCTGTTTAACTTGTATTTTTAAAAAAGCTTAAAAACGACAAACAAAACTTGTCCTTGCACAAACCAGCACAGCTGATCGACACCGTATTCAATCTGACTTTGTAAATCTGGACTGGCTGGTTGACCTTGGATGACCTCTGGAAACATTTGTTCACATCTTCCAAATGAGCAGAAAACAAAACTTTTGCTGCACAAGCGTCGAACAAACGTTCGACACCAACTTCATGTAATCTGTTGGAGGAGGGGGCGGGGCCAGTGATGGGGTCAGGGATGGAGGCGGGGCCATTGAAAGGGCGGGGCCAGTGAAAGGGGCGGGGCCTAATTCACTCAGGCAGTAGAAACTTACTGTCATTGACTTCCTGCTCCAGCTGCTTCAGCTCCTCGTCGATTTGCTGTTTCATTCGTCTGCTTCTCTCCCACTCCTCCTGGGCGTCTCCTTAACACATCAGACCTGGACCAGCTTTAAATCTGTATCTACCAACTCAAATATTATCCTGCATTTATCTGAATATTAAAGAGCGGGTTCGGTCAGTGTTAATAATCCTCTTAATCCTTGTTTCTGCTCCATTACCTTGCCTGATAAATAAACTAGTTTATCCTCATATTATAATCAATACTTTTACTGAGATTCGTCCCTGTTTAAAGTTTAAACAGAGACGAATCCTTTGCAAAAGCCCCTGATGGCTGCAGCCTTATTTTACACTTTACTCTCTGTAGGCAGGAGAACCTGGACAGGCAGCTGCTGACTCCTAATAAAACACAGAGGAAAACCCGTCAGAATGACTTTAGAGCGCAGCTCATGTGGAAGTAAATTATTCTAGGCGAATAGCAGAGGTCTAACCAACCATGCGAGGCGTGGAGGTTTCACACCAGCAGGGCAGATAATGCGCTAATAATCTTTAAAACTTTTAGCGCACTTAGTTTTGCCTAAATTATTTGTTTTGGATGAAATTTGATGTCTGTGGAAGTTTTGGTTATTGACTTAATAATTTGTCAAGTAGTTAGAACAACTTCTAGATGAGCCTCTGCTGCAGCACCTGAACAGAATAATTAGGTCATGAAGGTTCTGGAGAACCGAACCACGCTGGAGGTGATGAAGCCTTTTCAGTCCAGTGTTTTGGACCTGTGGCTCATATGAAACCTGCAGGACGGCCAGCGGCCCGGAGGACCGGAGTTTGACACCTGTCACTTCGAAGTTTATATTCATGCTCTTATTTTGACATTTGTTTGCACACCTGTTCTATTTCCTCTTTTTTTACAGAAACTTTATGAAGCAAGAGGTTGGAGCTTCAGCATTAGCTTCCACTAAATGCCATGTTGGTACAGCCCTTTACCTTAGTACTTTAGAGAAAATGGAACTAACTTTTCAAGTCCATCTTTTCATCTCCTCGAGACAAACCACGTTACGCGAGTCACATGATCAACTACCAGATGTTGCTACTGGGGGAAACCATGAAGAAGAAGACAACAGGAAGCAGCTTAATGACTTTTTAACGAGGGATTTTAATTTTGTTTCGTTTTTAATGGAAACGTCACCATTGTAAAATGGTGTTCTTTTGACATTAGCAGAATATTGACAACGTTTTCTGGTCATTTGCAGCTGGTAGCACATCCTGAATAACACTATGATTGTTATAGACTAGCTCTGCTGATCCACCTCCTTTGCTTTTGCCACTCCTTTAAATATCCTATTTATGTTGTTAGACTTGAAGAGATGGTTTGAACTTCCTCATTCTTTCTTTCTGTGGTCATCTTTGAAAGTCCTCTGGGATTTGGGGTCAAAGTTCAGATATTAACTGAGCGTTTGAGATGCTAATCAGATGTTCCTAAGTGTAGAAATAACAATTTGTTGCCATAGTAACACTATGTGAAAGTAAAAAGTAAGTGAAAAATATTCTTCCCAATATTAACTGTCCAAACAGCAACAGTTAAACCAAAACATGAACAAAACTTTATAAACAGACCCAATCAGAACCACCAACACAAAAGGACAATAGCAACCAATTAAAATAAAAACTGAAGACAAAAAAAATCTGCCTCCCTTATTTCCCCTTTGTCCCGTTCAGCCCAGAGACTCGGGGCCGGGCTGCTCTGCTGCCTCAGCAGGCAGCCGGTCAGACCGCTCTGTCCGCCCGTCTACTGGTGTGAGAGTAATCCTACGATAATTGCTCATGACAGGCTGTCACAAACTGGACCGGGTCGAGTGGAAAGCAGGGATCAGTCGGTCATTTGGAAGTTTTCAAACATTCTGCAACTCAATACCGCCTCTCTTCTGCTCGATTTATGAACATAAAGCAAAATAGAAGCAGCTGTTTGTGTTTCTTTCACTGCTGTTTAATGTGGAGAAGCACCAGAACCAGAACATCAGCGGGAAATTAAGGATTTGGGTTCAAATATGCAGGAATGTGGGGAAATAACTCCTGTATTCCCAAAGTAAGATTTCAATAAATAAAGCAGACGTTTCTGTCAATCTGGACAGATATGAGAATACAGATGAGTTGAAAGTGTCTCAGATGAAGGTGGATTCAGATGTCTGAATGCAGACATCTGAAAGCCAGAGAGCTTTCAGATGTCTGCATTCAGACATCTGAATGCAGACATTCAGGGCTGGAGAACAGGTGGCTACACGCCCAACAACCCAAAATACTTTGAGTTGCTGCGACATGAGCATGCACCAGGGCTGCAATGATTCAGCAAATCGCTCTGCAATTGAAATTTCTCACAGTTGATGAATGCTAAGCACCATTAGTCTGATCTGGCCCAATATTGGTTTGGGTCGGCATACGGACACGTTGCAGTGTGACGTCACACACAGGATCTTGCCCCCCTGCTTCCTGCTAGAGGCAAAAACTGCTCTGCTACAATGACTAGCATTGGTTTTAGCGCTGAAGTTGCCAACATAATGAGCTAGATCTTAAATGTATGCGTGATATCTAGAAGAAAAAGGGATGCGATGCTTTGCGATTAATAGCCAGCATTACAAAAACTAGACAACAAGGTCAGGACAAAGTTTTAATTAAAAAAATTTAAACTTTATTGAAAGAGAGGGCAGTAGGTAAGTTATGCTAGCTTGACTATGAGAACCTTAACAAGTATATGTGCTGCAGAATTTAGTGTGTTTTGGTTCAGTTAAAAAAAATTATAATAAGCCAACCAACTCTGACGGATCATCAGGAGGGCAGGGGCTTAAATTAGGCAATCAACCACTGCTGTGTTAGCTTAGCTAATAGCAGCGGAAGATAGTCTACCACAAAAAGATTTTTTTACTTCAAACTTGAGACTTAAAGTAACGTTTGAATCATTTTGCATTTTACACAGCAGAATAATTTTTTATGTAAAAACACAACAATAAGGCTGATTTGCTTTTTGACAGCATTTTATGTTTTAAATATTTCTTCTGCTAACTTAAGCCACTACTACAGAACAGGCAAGGCTATTTTTCATTCTGTTCGTCGGAATAATCAGTAAATTACTCATTTACTAAGAAAAGCGTCACAAGCGTTTCCCTCACCTAGCTCTGTGGTCGGAGTCCGTGATCTGCGGACAGGCAGCTTTCTCAGGAAGTGCAGCACAATGTATTTGGTTTCGTAGTGGAAACATGGAGGCACAACGGCCGAGGCACCAGAGGATGTCATGATCACAACGCTTCAGATTCACAGGCACATCAAGTTTCACTGTCAAAGCTGGACGACTGGCCTGGGGAAGATTAAACCGCTTTTTAAGTTATACAGCCTTCTGAATAATCATGTTTTCTTTCAAATAACAGTAACATTTGAAAAGAATCCACAGTAGGTGTTTGTTTTTAAACGTGTGTTTACTTAAGCTCCATGTGATTTTTTCAATTATTTAAATTTTTCATTAGAGACTTACATAAAAACCTAAATAGGACATTTATAATTCATTCAAAATAGTGTTCCTTATATGAACACTATTCATGTAACGTTATTCAAAAATTAGCCATTAAATTCAATGAGCGAAACCATAGGATGTTCAAACAGACTGAAGGTTTAAATTAAATTCTTGTTAATTTTTTAAAATCATCAAGTTACATTTTCAGACATATGAGTTTTGTTTTTTTTAAAGTATTATTATTATTGATATTGTGTATTAAATAAAGGATTTACATATTAATCTAATTGTTGCTCTATTTCACATATTTATTGCAATTTTATTTAAATTATTGCCTGAATATCACAAGACTCCCTGGAGATTGATGTAATATACCAGAGAACTTTGAAATAACAATAATAAAACAAGTTGAAACACTTTTTATTATATTTAACAATAAGTGAATTTAAAAAAATTAAAAGTAATAATACTAATAATAAAAATAAAGTACATAATAATCTGAAAAAGTCAACATTTTATGAATGATTTTCACTTATTGTTTAATTTTCTAATATCTGAAACATAAAAAAATACTCATATGCTATTTATTTTATATATGTTTTCCAAATTCATTTACGTTATTAAACGTCCAAATTTCTATATATTAATTCTATCCTGTCATATTGCCCCTGGTGATAGTTTATAATTTCAATTAAAATATCACCAGATCCAGAAATACAAAACTCATTAAATGTTTAATGAGTTTAAATATTAAAACTGGTTTTTTTTTTCACAATTATTTATTTTTGAAAATCCCTTTCAGACACTTAACCGACTATAAATTATTTAACTAATTTGTTTAATGGATACATTTATATGTTTATTACCAAAGTCATGTAATTAATGGCTTATTTAACTTTTTTAAAACTTTTTTTTAGATAGTTTTAAATGAGGTGGCGCCACGCGGACTGGCAAAATATGTCAAGTCAACCAAACTATGAAAACACTTCCGGTGTAACTGTCAAAATAAACCACATGCTGCCCAAATTAATTTAAAACTAATAAAACTATTCAGATTATACGCAGTGTTAATAGCAGCATCAAACCTGGTTACGTTTTCATTAAATAGCAGCATCACGGTGGTGTAAAATATTTTCAAGTACCAATAAGTGATCAATATTATCTGGTGAACATGCAAAAAGCTCCTGTCTGATATTTAAAGGGAAAAACCCCGTTTTTAGTTAAACAAACGTTGCTGGAACCCCGGAGTCTCTTTGGAAGCTACATTAGCTAGCTTAACGTTTAAACTGCCGAGAAATTACTTAAATGCAACTTTCTAACGCTCCCGCGGGAGCCATTTTCTCACCGTCCTTGTCCAGAAGGAAACCAAACGCTGACAACCGCCAGGCTGGACGCTGTTGTCGCCACCACCCCTCGCAGCTGCGGGATGTGAAGTGAGCGGAGCGCCGCGGGTCGGCAGCAGCACCAACAATGCGCTCTGAATGGATCGCAAGCGCGCGAAAATGAAACACCGGGCTTCCTGTGAAATCCTTCAACATAAAACTTCCGTTTGCCACAAAAAACGTGCGTAGCTTCTGTTTATATGTGGAAATAAAGCGGATCCTTCGAACCGTTTGGTCAGTTGTGTAGATGTCCCGCCGTTTCCCACCTTTTCTGTCCTTCTAATGTCATTGTCCTTCTATAGCGTATTTTACGGTCTAACGATGCATTCAGGCACATCTCGTATTGTAGACGATCCACATTTAAATGGTTTTAGAATACGTGAATCAACTCTTCCTCACATCCAATTTCACCAGAGATGGTTTGGTGCTTCATAAATAAAGTTATTCACCATCTAAAAGAAAGTTTATGGTTGGAACGTTTAAACTTGTCATATTTTGTCAAATTACAACACGTTTCAATGTATTTCATTGGGATTTTATATGGAATCCAAATGAAGCCATATAAAACAGTGAAAACAGTGATGATCATATCTATTCAAGCATCTTCATTTTAAAACTCTTGAAACTCCAAGCTTTGTACAGCTCAAACAAACATCGACTTGTTGCTCTTATTAGTTGAATTGATATGTTTCTGAATAAATTTACATCATGCAATTTAATCGTTGTTGTTGAACTTTGATGTCATCTTGATTTATACAGCCACATAAATAACACTGATTAAATTACTGTGTAAAAGAAGTGTGTGATTTTTTCTCATCGGGTGTCACAAAGCTCTTCAGTTAGTCAGTGTTATTTCTGGAAATGACATAAACACATATTTCCGACTTGAGTGAATGCACCATGGCGTGAAAACTCGAGCCTTAAAACGCTGTGGAGAAGCGCCGTTCAGAAGACACATCGGGTTTTCCGCCAGTGTGAGAGTTTCAACCTGGACAATCTGGTGGGAAATCTGGCTTTCCGAATATCCTGAACTTCAATTTACAGTCAAGGAATTTAGATAAATTGCTTTTATGTAGAATATTTATATGGGAGAGTACATTAATGACAAAAACTCATGTGCTTAAAATTCACTCATACTTTCTAACAATATACAAAACCACATAATAATAATAATAATAATAATAATAATAATAATAATAATAATAATAATAATAATAATAATCATAATAATAATAATAATAATAAATACATAATGATGGGTGACAACAAAGCCCTTTAAAATCCAAATGTTTAGATATTAATATGTATTTGTATGACAATAAATAAATATTCTTATTATTATTGCCATTGTTGTTGTTATTATAGAAATTGGGAAAAATATTAGAAGAGAACAAATTCCGACTTCCGAGGTAAATGGAACGCAGCATAACTGTATTTTTGCAGAACGCAGCAAAGATGCCACTCCCAATATGGCCGACAGGTCAACGCTCTGTCTCTCTGGTTTATGAAGGCCCCGCCCTCCATCTTTACTACTTTGGGAGAATTTGCTGAAAAAAGATGTTTGTGCTGCTCTAAAATGAAAGCATGTGGAACTTTAACGGGAAAAAATATGATAAACAATTAATTAAAACAAGGGTATAAACGGTTCTACTTGTGGGGCCAAATTTAAAAAGTTTGACCGGAAGTCCTGTGTCGTAAACTCGGGGAGAAAAGCTGGTTGGGCTCGACACGGCGCCTCCTTCGCTGCTGTATAAAAGTTGAATTTTTACGCTCCAAACTACAAGAAACAGCAGAAACATGGCGCTCACCGACGCAGACGTCCAGAAGCAGGTGAGGATGAAACCGCCTTTTTTAAAAAAAACGTTTTATTCCAGCGGATAAACTGGAAGAACATCCTGGAGCAAAACATCCTGTTTACATCGATCTGGACACTAGAATGCTGCAAGTTACAGTACAGCTGAGTTAAATAATAATTGCCCAATATTAATAATCAAAATAATCCGCCTTTTGTTTGCATTTATGTTTCTGTATGAAAGTTCAGTCACTGGAACCAGTCACTGAGACCAGTAGTCACTGGAACCAGTCACTGGAACCAGTCCAGTCACACAAACCTAGTTTCTGTTGACAAGTCAAAGGTTCATTGGAGAGAAATGTCAGTGAATGCAGAAAGTCCGACTGAAATGGGACAAAATGGGGGGAAAAATACTTTTAAAAAATCACAATCAGCAAATAATCAACTTCATTATGACCATAGATCACAGAAGAGCAAGTTCCCTAAGAACAGCCATCTTGGTAGGCTGCAAGTCTGCCTTAACTTGCAGATAAAAGCTACATTAGCAAAGCTAATTTTAGTAGTTGTTACTGTAGTACAGCAAGTGCTTCAGTAAATATCACTGATATTTATTTTTGTATTATTCAGGGGTTGGTACAGTACTCAAAAATTGTAATGTGTAGTAGTTGTAATGTTTTCATAGTTCAAAGTTTGTGTCTAGTTTATTGTTGTCATAGCAACTCCATATCAACTCTCATTGCACTTGGTTATGGCTGCCTACCAAGATGGCTGTCAGCTACAAAAATTCCCAGAAGTGTGGCGTCACATTGCAAATTCATTGTTATCACAATATCCAATATGATGATCCCAAAAAACTGCAACAAATGCTGACTAATCATTTCCAGATGATGCATTCAGGCTCTTTGTGCCTGTTTTTATATTTACCTGGGGGAGCACCACAGGGCACTGCACTCTCACCATTCCTTTTGTCTTCGGGATAAATACTCGGATGGGTCAGGGATCCGTTTGAATACAAAGATACTGAAAGAATGCAGAAAAAGAAGTTTTCTGAAATGTGTTTTAAACGTTGACAACCCCAGAGAGGAGCAGCTCCATGAACTCCGTGAACTTCATGGAGCCTCCAGTCTGATTCTTTGACTTCAGTCCTGATGACGTTAGACCTGCTGTTTCTGAGGGAAATCCAGAGGAACCAGTCATCCCATCTGATGGTTGAAAAACCTGAACAATAGATTAGAAATTATACATATTTCAGCTCCTATGTCTATTTATTCAATAATTTAGTAGAAAAAAAATGCGTTTTTGAATTGAAAATGTTGCTTATTTTGCTGTCAATTAACTCGACTACCACTGGAGTTAAATGAAAGATTCAGACTTAAACCTTGGTGTGAGTTTCATCTGTTTTGTGGCTGCAGATCAAACACATGATGGCGTTCATCGAGCAGGAGGCCAGCGAGCGAGTCGAGGAGATCTTAGCCAAGGTAACGGACGTTCAGCTCAGAACGTCCACTTCCGTCACAGCGACCCGTAACGGACCGGGATGTTTGCTTTCAGGGAGAAGAAGAGTTTAACATCGAGAAAGGTCGCCTGGTGCAAACCCACCGGGTGAAAATTATGAGTTACTATGAGAAGAAGGAGAAGCAGATTGAACAACATAAGAAAATGTGAGTTTTTAAGGTTTGTGTTCTTTAGTGTGGCTCCTGGAGGTCAGAGCGATGTTTCTCATCAGGAATCGTCTCTCCTCAGCCAGATGTCCCAACTGAAGAACCAAGCCAGGCTGAAGGTGCTGAAGGCCCGAGACGACATGGTGACGGTCAGATCCTCAAACCTTTTAACCCATTTCACAGAAACTCACCAGCCTTAAACTGCCCCGCAATAACTCAATTTTAACATATGCAACCTGAAATTAAATTATTTAACTCACTTATTGCTGTTTTCTTGTTCATCTTAATGAGAAGGATGATGCTGTTTTGTAACAGCCACTCACCTTTGCAAATATTAAGTCGGGAGAGTTTTTAGTTATTTGCAGATTCTGAAAGTGTGGATTCAGTTTTGACAAACACATGAAAATCTAAAGAGAAATCCTGTTTTCTGCAATAATAACCTGAAATGTTATAATTTATAATCTAGAAGCATAGTAAAATAAAAATAGACTTGAGTTGCTTTGGCAGAAACAAAAACCTTCTGCACTATTAAATATAAAAATTAGACACCCATTTTCATCAATTGTATTTAGTTGCCGGTTGAATCACTTTTAATTAAATAAAAATAACAATAAGTGCAAGCAGAGCAATTGGGTCAAAAGAATCGACAGATTAATACTTTTCAGCAGGTCTGACTTGGCTGCCAATGTTTTCTTTCCACCGATATCTTTAGTTTTTCTGCTGAGTGACCTGCAGTACCGTGTGAACCACCAGGGGGCGCCCGCAGTTTGAGAACAATTGGTTCTGCACCATGCAGAAACTATGCAGAAGTGCTTGAGAAAAGGTTTTCTGAGATAAGCGGCTCTTAAAAACTTCAACTTGTGTTTATGTTCAGGATCTGCTGAGTGAGGCTCGACAAAGAATCGCTGACATCGTCAAAGACCCGGACAGGTACGCCAAGCTGCTGGAGGGTCTGCTGCTGCAGGTGAGCTGAGAATCATAAGTAATGCTTCACCAAGAACAGTGGTGGGCGACCCTAGATAAAGAAGTTAGCATCTCTAACCTTGAAGCATAAACATTGGTTCTGCTAATGCTAAGGGCGTCTACAGCCTTCAGTCCAGACTGCAGACCTTTTAAAAAAAGGAAACTCAGTTTTTTGGTAGCAAAAATTTTGTTATTTTTAAAGAACCACGTTTTATTTCTGTGTTTAGATTTTAAATTAAAGAAAGCAAGACTTTTTAAAACATACTACCATTGGTGTTTTTAGTGTGATTCTGTTTTAAAATATCTATACATCAACGCAGATGTTGAACTTCATTCAACTGAACATTTTCTAAACAACCAAATAATGAACAACTTTGAATTTATCCAGGAAAACTCATTTATGGGAAGCTAAGTATGCTAGACCTTTTTGAAGTTAGCTGAAGCGCTAAGCAAAAGGTTAGCTTGGCTGTTAGCTTGGCTGTTAGCAGGTTAGCGTAAGTGTGCCCACTACTTACGCTAACCGTGTTTCTTTTGATTTATTGCTACATTTTAGGGCTTTTACCAGCTGCTGGAGCCTAAAGTCACCGTCCGCTGCCGGCAGCAGGATGTTGACATGGTTCAGGTAGTCTAGCTTTTCTGCTTTGCGCTGGTGACGGTTTGGGTTGGTGAAATAAAGCTGTGTGCTGTGACTGCAGGCTGCAGTGGATAAGAACATCACTATCTACAAGGAGACGGTGAAGAGCAACATAACTGTCCGGGTTGACCAGGATCACTTCCTTCCATCAGACATGTAAGATGGTCAAATCCATCACAGTTTTAATTTAATCATCTCCTCATGTGATGCAGCTGTTTGGAACCAGATTTGAACCCTGCAGCACAGTGGACCGGCGGACCAGCGGCTGCTGCTGATGCGTTCAGTTAAAGTAAATCTGTCCTGCGTTTTTCACAGCTGCGGCGGCGTTGAAGTCTATAACAGTAATGGAAAAGATTAAGGTTTCCAACACCCTGGAGAGCAGACTGGATCTCGTAGCACAGCAGGTATTATACATTACACAAAGTGCAGAAATTTGGATTACTAGGTAAAATCATAGCATGTAGTTCTGCTGTGTGTCTGCAGGGGCAGCATAACTCTATCAGTAGGAAAAACCTGAAAACTTCAGAATGTTTTCAGCCTTTTGCGTTTTTAAGTGTTTGTTCATTTTGTTCAAACCCGGTTCCTGTTTGACCCAAAAGCTGAAAATTTTAAAATATGTTGAACATGTTCTGAAGTCTGGATGAAGCCAAACAGTTTTCAAAACTTCAACATGATAGAATATTGATCAGGCTAATAAATTTATTTTTATGTTACAAGAACATTGTCACAATAATACAAGAAAAAACTCATAGTAGAATAAAGTAGCAATTAAATGACAAAATCGGAATATTACTGGAATAATCATAATGAAACGAGAATAAAACTGTAATAATGCGAGAATACAGTCTTGGTAGCATGAAAATCATATTGTGGGAATAACGTAGTAATTATATGCAAACTCCTACACAAAAATAATTTAAAAAGAGACATGTTGAGCATCTTGAAGTTATATTTTGGTGCTTAGACATTAAATTATTAGCATCAGTATTTTGAAACAATTTCTCTGTTTAGAAGAAAGAACCACTGACTTTCTGAGTTAATCAGACCTTAATGAATCTATCAGCGTTTTTTCCTCATTAAAACAAACGGCGCCGCCCTCTCCTTCCAGATGATGCCTGAAATTAGAGAGATCTTATTCGGTTCCAACCCCAACCGCAGATTCTTGGATTAATTTGAGGAGAACATCGGTGGAAACGTCAAGGTGACCCCTGACCTTCCTCGCAGGAGAGCGATTGACGTTTTCAGGTCAAACTAAACTGATCAGTGTTTTCAGAAAACGTCTGGGCTTAAACGTAACCCAGCAGTAGCTCTTATGTCCTCCTTACCTTCTGCAAATACGTGATGCATAAACTGAAATCTGCTGCTGATATTGTTGGAAAACATTTTTAAGTTTATTTGATGTTTAACAGCCAAAATAAACAAATTGGAGTCAGTTTAACATGTTGGAGATCTCTTTATTTACAGTGTGTAAACAGTTTTCTCTACAGAACAGGACAAAGGTAGTTGCTATGGAAACACGTCTGTCTGGTATTACAATGCAAAAACAAAACAAGCTGTTGGCGCCACCTGTTGGCGCCACCAGGTGGCGCCACCTGGTGGCTTTAAGTATTGGCGGTTGGTAAGACGAGGCGCCTTACTAAACTGCTTCTGTCTAATATTTAAAACTGTCCTGTCTAAATTTGAATTCTAGCAAAATATTACCACTTCCAGCTACTGGGGTAATTTTAAAGTGGGGTTTTGTTGAGATGTTACAAGCAGTCAGTATCTTCACTTTGATGGAATGGAGTTATTTCAGGTTGTCATGTTTGTGTTGCAGTAAAAAGCAGGTACTCATGTAAAAGACACTAAATCTGTGTAAATGTTCCCTGTTTTCTGTCTATTATCAACAAAATGACATTTTATTTGTTAAATGACAGAAAAACGAGGCATATTTTTAATATTTGCCATCCAATTGCTTTGCTGATTAATCTTGTTTGAACAGGAGAAACTTCGTGCACCAGGAAGTTGAACCAACAATGAACCAGATATGTGGAAACACAATTTTCTGTTCCTGACATTTTTCCTGATTTCTTTTGATATCTAACCAGGAAGCGTCTGAGCTGCTGCCTCAAAGGGCCTCTTCAGGTTTTCCTTCATTTAAACTGAAACATAGTGAATTGACTTCTCAGAACTGGACAAAGATCGTTTTTTGGGTTAGTGCTTTTGCTAACTTTGAAAAGATTTTATGTACTTGATGTCACTTGAATGAACTTTTCTTGATAAAATACGTGGCTGTTTGTACAGTTATGTGACGTTTGATGTGCTGCAGTTTGGTTACTGACTGCTGCGTGGCGGTCAGACTTCTGCTGATCCCCTATTGTGCAGAACAATTTTTTCATGTGAGTAATGTTTATATTCATGCTCTTATTTTGAAGTGGATGACGACAGCAGCTCTGTTTCCATTCCAAATCAAGTAGTTTTATTTGTTAAAGTGATAGATTTATATCCTTATTCTGACATTTAGCAAAAAGAAATAATGTTGGTGATCCTGACTGATCTAAAACAAAAAATCTCCATATTTAATGTTGGTGAGAAATAAAAAAGTTTGAATAGTTTAATAAACGTTTTGGCAGCAGTCGTCTGGCTCGGTGAAGGTTTAGAGAACTGCTCTGATGTTGGAAATGTTTCATCACGGCATAAATTACTGCGACTCCACAGATTAGCTTTTAGCTTCAAGGTCTGAAGCTCAGATACTGACTTTCTGTATCTTCTGTACAGAATCCCACTTTAAAAACAAAATCCTTTAACATGTTACAAGACATAAACTTTAACACTAAGAGGATCGATAAGGCGTTGATTGCATTGTCCTTTGTTGTTGTGCGCACATTATTTGAAGCAAACCATAAATAAGGAGGGAAATTTATCTTTATTATTGTTCTTATTTGAAGTGAAAGTGAAAAACGGCTGCTGCGTTTTGTCCTGCAGTCTAACCTGTGGCCTTTTAGCAGGAAGTGAGCTGTGTTGTAAATTGAAATGTACGCTATTACAGGGATTAAAGGAATTACCATCAGATTAACAAATGACCTTATAGAGGTTGGCTCCCAGTCCAGCAGAAGACCAGATTACAACTGTGACCTACAGGAAGGAGTGGGAGGACTGCGTAACGGAGCTGCTGCTTTAAGCAGATAGAAAATAAATGGGTCACACTCACTGTCAGGCATTTTAGTTTAGCAGCTGTAAAAATATCCAGCAGTTCTTTCTTTACAGCCAGCGGGAGAAACGTCCTTCAGGTGAAGGGAACACCTGGACTCGGGTTAGTTACTCCGGACCTTGTTGACCCATCAGAACCTCACTGCCAGGCGGTGAAACCAGAGAAACTCCATTTTTCTGGAGAATGAAGCTGGGATTCTCCTTCGTGTTCCTCTTCACCGCCGCCAGTCACCGCTATCCCAGTAAACCCAGAACCGCCTCCCCGACCCCCAGGAAGTAGACGCCCTGCGCGATGCCGAAGAGGGGAGCGATGACTAGAGCCCGGCATGCCGCGCCCTTCAGGAACGCCGACGGTCCTTCCCGCCTCATGATGCGTCTGGAAGATTCAGAGAAATGACGACTTAAAGCTGCAGTGTGTAACTTATGAGAATATAGATTTTTATGACGTATTTGTTGAAACTTCAGTTTTAAGAGAGATGCAGGAAGGAGTCGTGAAGCCCTTTGCTCAGCAGTCTTACCTTGTGCAATCAACAATTCCTCTGTACGAATCTTCACCGTCGCCTTTTTGCAGAGTCTGCAGGCGAGTCTTTATCACTGGGAACATTTAAAGAAAAAAATCTCTAATTTATGCTATTTGCAGTATGAAAACATACAGATATACAAATTGATCTTCATTGACGCTCTCCATCCAATCTGCCTGAGCTTGATTTGTTTCCCAAAGAAGAATCAACAAAAAGTCTCTAAAAATGCAACGTCTGCAAACAGAAACACAAAATGAACGTGGAACTTGATTACAACTTTGAAACAAGTTAATTAATATCCCTTTGGGGTCAATAAAGTATTTTTGATTTTGAATTGAAGGGTTTGTAATTAATCACAATTAACATTTTCAAAACTAAACAGACAAAGTAAGCAGCATTTTAACTGAAAACCTGTTTTTGCTGTTAAATTATTGAATAAATAGTTAAATGAGCTCAACAACAACAATATTTATAGTTTTAATCAGGTCTTCAGGTTCTTCAAACAAAGAGTTCAGGAAGCCCTGATCATTCATGGCCATTAGCATTAACTGCTGCATGTTTAGCATCGAGATTCTATTTCAGGCTAATAGAATTTAGCCTGAACACAACAATAATGTTTCCCATCAGGTCAGTTTGGAAGCAGAAATGAACCCCAGAGGTCCAGCAGCATGCAGCAGCAGCAGCTGCTGCATGCTGCGTAACGGAGCTGCAGCATGATGTTCATTTGTAACATCATTTTCCTTCCACTTTCTGTCATTTCCCTTTTCACACGTGGCTTGTGATAAAATCCCATTAAAACGCATTAAAGTTGTAATGCACTATATGTGTCCATGTCACCGCTGCTCACCGTCCAGCGGCGTGACGGCCACTGCTGCCACCGAGCCGGCGGAGCAGCCGGCCACGAAGGACTGCCAGAACGGCGCCTGGGCCTGAACATCCGCCTGGCCCTCGCTGCCCTCCCGGCCCAGAGCGTTGAGGTTGGCAAACAGAGGGAAATAGATCATGGAGAAAGGTACATCCCTGCAACAAAACATTAGAAAAGTTGGGAAAAAAACGATGGAGTGATGAGATTAATAGCAGCGTAACAACCAGACATAGCTGCAGGACTCCATTGATCTATTGATCATAGATCGTCAGAAACTGGATCAGTAACAACAGACCTGCAAGCTGCTCAGAGAATAATAGTTTGAAAAAATGATATGCAATAAGAAATAGAATTTGATAGATATTTTTACATTGCAAGTAATTTACAGCTTCTTCATTTTGTTTTTTAAAAACATAAGTTTAATTCAAAAGTCTAATAATGATACTGCCATAAACTGTTTTATAAAACAGAATTTTTAACATAATGAAGAGACTATTGCTGTTATGTGTTGCTTTCATGTATGTCAAGAAAATTCTTTGAATTTACAAAATAAATGCCTGAATCATAAATCTCACAGTCTCGACCCTCTCCAGTCCCTCTGCGACCCCGATGTGTTGCAACCCCCATGTTGAAGACCTCTGATTATGCTAAACCTGCAGAGATCTGCAGGATATGGATAATTTTGCACAAACTTGTAAATTGTAAACTTTGCTCTAAAAGAACAGATTTACAGATTTTTACTCTTGTTTGCGTCTGAGGGTGTGAAAACGTTTCCTCGGCGTTTCGTTGCAGGTGTTTTCTCTGACCTCATCAGGGTCGCGCCTGCGCCCCGGTACAGGCCGGCCAGGCCACGGGTCTTCAGCAGATCCGCCGTGATGCCGGTCGCCGAGGGCCGCCGCACCGCCGGGGCCACGAGCGACGGCGCCGGACCGGGAGCCGCCGCCGCCTGGGTCGGAGCCGCCACGGGTCGCTGTGCGGCTGCAAACGGAAAACACCGGAAGTCAGGCAGCAGAGACTCCTGCGCTCCGACTCTGGGAAAGTCCTGAAAGCCTCACCCAGCCGTCCTGCGTCCTGCAGCTGGATCTTCAGCATCTCCATGGGAGTGGTGACGACCACCTGGCAGGTCCCTGCCCCGCACCCCGCCAGGACCTCCCCCCACAGGGGCAAATGCCTGGGGCAGAGCAGTGGGTTACACACTGGTCAGTACACAGACACTGCATGCATTAAGTATGGAAGCCCATTTCTGCCATGAAATAAAAAACAAAAGGCCAGCAGGAAGTCATAATTATGAGTTTTAAAGTCATAATTCCAAGAACAAAATTGATCTATGCCAATAAAAGTACAAATTCAGTTTTAAAAAAGTTCTAATTACAAGAATAAAAGTACTTCTTATGAGTTTTATTCTGGTAATTATTTGTCTTTCATGGTGGAATTGGGCTTCTACAGAAATGGATTTATATCACTAAAAAATCACAAGTAACATTTAGAAATTTTCCACAAGTGGTTGCAGTTTCCCCACCTCCTACTAACGGATCTGATTAACTCCCTTCTAATGGTGTCATTTGGTGCATCAAATGACAGGAGAAGATAAATTACCCGTCCTTTGAAAGTTTTTGTCTGAAGACGTCGTTGGCGGCCAGTTTGATGGCTTTTTCTGGCGTAACGAGCGTGAGGTTTACGGCTGCTCCTGAAAACAACAAACAGGCCGACGTTTGTCTCCACAAATAGAAACAGGCCTAAAAAGCAGCTTAGCGGGTCACTATAGAGCACAGATGGTTCACTGGTTTCCACCGTAAAAAGATTTAAGCTCTGCAGGACAACAACATCGTAGTTTTGTGGATTAGATACCTCGGTAGCATCCGAAATAGCCCTCGGCTCGCACCGTCTTTGCCAGACAGTCAAACCTTTAGAACAACAAAAAACAGCCATTACATTTCTCATCAGGTTATGTTCACAACATATTCTGCAGAGGGGTGAATTAGCAGTCTTATTTCTTCATAGATGGAATAAGACTGCTATTCCAAGCCATCCTGGCTGTTTTAAAGCGAATAAGTTGAGAAAATGGTGTCTAACTGTGTTGCAGAGAAGTTTTCCCAGATATTTTCCATGCATGAGTCACAGGAAACCCACAGGCAGCTGAGCATGAACAGGACGGCCACGCCCGGCCAGCAGATGTGTGCTGATCAAACCTCTGGGTCGCTGTGCTGCTGAAGGGCAGCGGCTCAGCCTGCTTCTGCTTTTCTGTCTCTCTACGCGTCTTCAGCTCTGATAATATGAGCGAATATGAAATAACTGGAGCTGTAAGAGCTAATATCATCATAAAAACACAGATTTGACTGAGTTTAGAGCAGCTTCCCTTTGAGACTTCAACACAAACCTCACAGATTTCCAAACTTTATGCCATTTGGCCCATAATTATCAACTGCAAATATCACTTTTAAAATGTACAATCACCAAAAATATTGTGATTTTTTTTAACCTACTCAACAATAAAACAAGCATGAACTGTTTGATTAAGCAGATGAGATTTCTTTCTTTCTTTCTTTTTTGATTGTAGCTTCAAATAGTTTTTGGATTGTTTTGAATAAAAAACATCAGGCCTGTTATTTTGGGCTAAACTGAAGAAAACTGAATACATTTATTTCACCTGTTGTTTAGGATTTGGGTCAGTCTTCACTTGAAAACACTTCCTGTATTTAGCCAAGTTTTAATACAGCAAATATAAGCAGATTTGAGTTGCTTATATAAGTCGGCCCTGGAGGGCCGGCGTCCTGCACGTCTTACTTCTCTGCCTGGTGGAAGCACCACCTCCTCAGCAGGTTCTTCATCTGTGATGCTAACCTGGGAGAACTAAAGCATGCAGGAGGGCCGGCGTCCTGCACCCCGGCTGTACAGTGTAAGTCAATAAGTAGATGTGGTTCCAGTTATCATGACAACAAAACAAAACCAGGAAGTTTGGGAAAAAAACGATCTCGTTTTTGTAAATAGATTTAAATGTAAAAGTCATACTTTGTCCTAATTTACCTGTTGGTTTGCTGCCAAAGCAAATTCCTGAATTCGTAGCAGAACAAGCTGAGCTCCACCAGCTGCAGCCTGACGACTGGTTCTGACTTCTTCAGCTTTATTGGTCAACCAGTTCAGATGTTTGAAAAATACATTTGTTTGGAAATAACAACAGAAATGAGTTTATGGATGGAGAGAGTGTCTTACTGCTCTTCATCCTTAAAATAATTTTTAAGTGTTTCCACAGATTCTTATTTGGATTTATGCCTGGACTTTAACTAGGCCATTTTAAGCCGTGCATCTGCTTTGGTTCAAGCCGTCCCATAATGTCTCTGGCTGTTTGTTCAGGGTGGTCGTCCTGCTGGAAGGGGAACCTAAACCGAGTCTCAGCTCTTCTGCAGCATCAAACACATTTTCACTCCAGGATTGTCCTGGATTTAGTAGCTAAAGCTAAATCCTTAGCTTTAAACTAAGCTAAATATTTAGCTTAATGATTGAATATTCAGTTTTATATCTTGCAATGTATAAATAAGTGAATTAATCATATGGTGAAAATATGACTTTCACAAATTCATCCCTATTTTTATTCCTCTTATGATGAGTTAAGTAACATAAATCAGGAGTGTTAGTTTTCGACTGAATCAGATGGCCAAAAATGTTTCTTTTTTAAACTAAAAATGCTGAAGTTATTCTCTGATTTTTTTTTCTGCTTCACAATAAACTAGAAAAAAACTAAACTTAGCGTGAAATATTTTAAACAATGGATAAATCACTGTAGATTCAAACCATACAAAGTATTTTGCCTCATCCACATTGATCATTAATTTAAGCTTGATTGTAAACTTACAGAAGTGTCTAGCATCATTTTGAGGAGATGCAGCTCAGATATTGTTAATGTTTGGAGGAAGAGAGATCTGTTTGAACATCAGGAGTTGTGCAGGCAACCCGTCTCCGTCTGTTTGGCCAGATCAGTTACAGGAGCAGATTTACGGCCGTGGAGGAAATCCCACTCACATTCCCTGGTAGACCTGGACGCCCTGCTGGTTCTGGAGGCGGGTCTTCGCCAGGTCAACAGGAAACACACATGTGACACCAACCAGGCCCGCCACGCCCCCGTTGATCAGCTTAGCAGGGAGACTGAAAGGGACCAACCACACACACACACACACACACACACACACACACACACACACACACACACACACACACACACACGCACACACACACACACACACGCACACACACACACACACACACACACACACACACACACACGCACACACACGCACGCACGCGCACATGCACAAACACGCACACACACGCACACACACGCACACACACGCGCACACACACGCACGCACACACACGCACACACGCACGCGCACCCACACACACACACACCCACACACACACACACACACACAGATGTAGAAATGAAATAAAAACTCGGTCTGCACCATGCGAAGTATAAACATTAAGACTGGAGCTCTGATAGAGCCAAAAAAGTACATATTTTGTTGGTTCTAATATTTTTTCAGTAAATTTGCTTAATTTAGTTATAATTTTTCTCCTTTTATGTTTTACTTTGGATCCTTAAAAAATACACTTTAATTGGAGTCAGATATAATAGATTTTAGTGTTCTTTTATAATTGGATAAAAATAAATGTGGATATTTAAGAAAAACATAAAAACAAATTTAGACATGTAAAAAAGAAGTTTATTTCTTTGCTGTAATAAATCACAACACTAGAGCTTTCCTGCCAACATGAGCCACAACAATTTAACTTCCCTTTGGGATCAATAAAACATTTTTGAATTTGAATAAAGTTTGATTAGAAAATCACATCATGAAACTCCCAGTTTTGTTGGATAAAAAGGCCTTTGCTTTTCTTTCTACTGCGTCTGTAAATTTGCAGTTTGCAGCTGCATCAGTGTTTGAACAGGTATTGTTTCCTGACATTTGTACTTTTTTATGATATTTCTAAAAGGTTTACATGCAGTAAGTATAATGCAAAAAATCCAAATGATTTAATATTCCATCCTCATTTCTATAGCTGCAGCTGCTGTGATGTTTTCTCTTCTGGTGGAGTTTCCTAAGTGTTTGCTTTATTTTGGTACCAAGATTTCTGAAATAGAGTTTGTAATTGATGAGAAAAAATAAAAATAAACTATATTTTGGTATATTGCTACAGAAAACACTGTGACTTTGTCCTAAGGTGAGTAAAGCAGACAGTTTCTTACCTGACCTTCTTGTCTCCCATGTTGGTGTTTTCGGGGCTCTTTGCCTTCCTCCAACGCTCCTCCTGTCGTCCTCCAGGTGTTTCTTCAGCTCTCACCTGCTACAATCCCGAACCAGATGATTTATTTAGCTGAGAAATGCAGTCTGGGTGGACGGCCTCCTTTGTGCGCTCCACAGCTGGAAGCTGAATTTGGTTTGAGGTGCAGAAAAGCCACGACTTCAGACGTCCTTCTCTCTGTCTGGGCGCACAAAACACAATCAGACACATGGATTACATAAAACACACACTTATGGTTCTGCAAAGTCCTGCCGTTATTTACCTGCAGGTTTGTACCGTCAGGTTTTTATGCTTTCTGAAACTCATTCATACGACTTCAGTTGCAAATCCTGTCAAACTTCAGTATCTTTAGTGTCTCTAATCTGTCAGCTGGGAAGGAGGGCAGAGCTGCGATGAAAGGTTTGTCGCTGTCATTTAACTGCACTTTCTAAAACAAATAACCAAACAGGAAATGTTTAAGCAAACAGTCTGACAGGCTTGTTTGTTTCTGTTAGTTTTTCAGACTTTTTGAGAAATGTGTGGCGGACCGTAAGCATCTGCTCCTGCTTCCTTAGTGTCATCTTTTTCTCCGATTTCTATTTTCCCTTCACACTCTCATTAATCTCCCTCTCTTAATCCTTCCATCTCCATTCTGTCTATTTTTACCGGAGTAAACCTTCACTCTATCCCTTAGTAACACTTTGCATCACCTCCCAACGCCTCCGCCGCCTCCTCTTTCAGGAACTTTACTACCACAATAATCATTGTTCTCAGCTGAACTCAGTCTTTTCCAGTGGAGCCTTTAACTGAGCCTCTTTCAGTGAAACTTTCCTTTCACACACACAGTAGTGACTCTGCCAAAACTCAGACAAGGGTGCCTCAACCCAAACCAACATCCAGCTCCCACAAAAAAAAAACTGCTCTAAGGAATCCTAAATGCACAGCAGTGAGACAACGTTCAGGAAAAAATCTTACCTTTCCTCTGTCAGTTCATCAGGATGAAGATGTCTGCTTTCCTTTCAGCGCAGCAACTGGTAGTCAAGCGAGAGCAACGAGAGAAAACCAGCCGCCACTCAGGGGCCGCTGCACAAACACCAGCATTGTCCTGCAGCTGAAGCCCCTCCTTCTCTCTCTCTCTTTCTCTCTCTCTCTCCCTCTCTCTCTCTCTCCCTCTTTCTCTCTCTCCTTCACTCTCTCTCTCCCTCTCTCTCTCTCTCCTTTGCTCTCTCCCTCTCTCTCTCTCTCTCTCCCTCTCTCTCTCCTCTCTCTCTCGCTCTCTCTTGCTTTCTGTGTGTGTGTGTCACAGCTACCAGCTCTACACTAACACATCCCAACATAAGCTGTGGTGTGGACATGCAGACACTGATCAATAACTGGATCTCTGTGTGTATTTCATCTAGAAATGTAACTACACAAGCTGAGCTCCAACAAAGGTTTTCCATCACTAATGAGCTCACTGTGCAACTCTCCTGCTGTTACATAATATCCACACAGACCCACTGAATGCCACAATGTTCACAGACTTCCAATTGGGACCAAAAGTGCGCTCCTGTTTTACTTTTATTTGGGAACAAAAGTTCCAGTACAAATGTTTACCCAACTTATATAAAAATACATGTCAGATATACTTAATAAAATAAATAAATAAAAAAATAAAATAAATAAAAATAAAATAAACTCAGAGCATCCAGTTTCATTTTTATGTTCTATTTGATACATTTTACAATAATGTGAGAAATAATTCGTCAGGTTTTTTTATGAGCCTTCAGAATCAGAAGTATGGCTACTGTCGCTTTAAGTAACAGGGAAAGGCCAGATGATGATGTCATGGGTTTGGAGTCCTCTGATAGGTTAATTGGAGCCTGGACAGTGGCAGGGAGTTTAATTAATAAAAAAATATGTTAACAGTCAAAGTTAATTTTATTAAGTATATCTGACATTTATTGCAAGTGTACTACAAATCATTTACCTGCAGAACAATACAAAGCATGCCAGTTTAATATTTTTTTGGGCTAGATTAAAACATTTCAAGTTTATAAAAGTATACTTTTTAAAGGTATTATTTGATTTACAATCTATTTACAATCGTAAACCTAAATTAAGTTACTTAATTTGAGTTAATTGAACTATATTTACAGTACACTCTTACCTTTGTGACATATAATGTATTTTGAAAGTGTATAATGGAGGAAAAACCTCAACGCAAATGCATGTAGTAAAAGTCATTTTTATGCTGCTATATTAAATGTAAACACGAGTCAATGACTTCACCTCATACTTGGATCAAGATATACTAGAACTTTGTGGCAAATAAATAGTATAGCAAAGCACAAATTTAACTTTGTTTTATAAGATTTTCATCCAAAAACCAAGATTTCTCACAAATTAAATTCTTTTGTGTAGCCTGCACAAAATAATAACCCCGTATTTTATTTTGGCGGGTCAAACCGGACAGCACGCTTTAAATTCGGGGTCAGAACTGCACTCGGATCTGCTCAATTGCTTTTGCTGCTGTCGCTGTGGCTGGCTGCTGGTGTTGGCGTTTTCCTAAATCGCTGAAGAATATTGCAAAATCGAGCCCAATTAACACAGCCGAAGGATTATATTGGGTATAGTCTGACAACTGCTCGACGGTGAGTCGTTTATTTTACGTCTTTTGTTTTTTTTTGTATAGTAGAAATGCGGTGGCGACACGCCACTTAAAATGATGTACTGGCGTTTTAGAATGGTCTTGTAAACTAAAAGATCATTCTTTCTTTGTTAATTTTGTGGCCGAATAGAATATATATTCTCAATGAATTAAGCAAACCTTTTGATTTTTGTAAATTTGCCCTTTACGGATACTTTAGTTACTTTTCATTGATTTTGTTAACGGCCAATGGAACTTTGGAATTGGTTAATTTCTTTAGGGTTGCGCAACAAAACAGAAAAAAAAACTATTTGAAGTAGTAATTAAGTCAATTAAGTTTAATTGACATTAAAGTCAATTAAACTTGGATACAACTTGAAAGTGCACTTTATTAGATCTGTGACTTTATTAGATCTGTGACTTTATTAGATCTGTGACTTTATTAGATCTGTGACTTTATTAGATCTGTGATTTTACTAGATCTCTGACTTTATTAGACCTGTGACTTTATTAGATCTGTGACTTTATTAGATCTGTGATTTTACTAGATCTCTGACTACTTGATCTGTAACTTGATTCTAATCTGTAACATTAATGTGATTAATTAGAAACTCATTTGAATCATTTCTGATAAGTACTTTATGGAATATAACTATTTTTTGTAATGAATGTTTATGTGTCTCAAATAGCAGATTAAGCCTGTTACATGCTAATTTGTTTTATTTATGACCTTGTTTAGGTCAGGTTTTTTTTTCCACCCCCGGTTTCAACCCAGGATGGTGAGCTACCAGATCACCGCAGCTTTGCGGTAGGACTAACTTGGACCAAATTGCTTTAGTTCTCTGGACCTATAGCCCTGGATCATGGACTAGGGAAAACAAAAGGACCTAGTCGGACTGTGATTGGTGGATCATTAATCACTCTGCATGTAAAGTACTGGACTTGAATGAGAAAAAGAACTCTTGGGTGTTATCGGGATTTATTTATTTATTTGTTTAATTATTGATTTATTTTTGTTGTTGTCTTCTTGTTGTAATTATTGTTTATACTCATAGGAAAATACAAATATATATTATTATTATTGAATACCTCCCTAAATATATGCAAAGATATGCTTTTGAATACAATGACTTAAACTTACAACCTGTCTGTTGGTGTTTTATTCACATGCACGGGCTCCTCAGGCGAACCCTTCTGATTGCCTATTGCTATATTTGGCTGTAGTCAGGCGCCTAGCCTCAGTGAGCGTTACATTTGCTATTTACGTCAGAATAAAACTTGTCACCGACGAACCTGAAGCAACGAGATGGGCGAACACTGACAGCTACTGCCACCTGCTGGACAACCGGAATGCTAACAGGCAAAGCTGCAGCGTTGTAAAAATGTTCAAATAAATACAAAAAATTGTTTTAAAAAATTAAATACAAAATAATAATGAAAAGATTCAGTGTGTCTGCACTCAAAAAGATTTTCCCAAAATAGAACATAAAGATACTATTTTTAGAAAACCTATTGCAGATTTCCACAGTTTTGTCATTAAGAACCAAAATAATATTAAAAACAAACGGCATAATAGACTAGAGTAGTCTAAAACACTTCAAACCAAAGTGTTAGCGTGGTAAAGTCTTACAAGAGCTGCCATACAAGAACTGTTCACACCTCTTAATGTAAAACGAACCTTCTGCTTTTCTAGTTATTGCACATAAAAATGAAATAGATTTGATAGATTCCTAATAAAACGTAATAACGGTTAGTTTTGGTTTCTTATTTATTTGGATGCTTGGAGCCACAGTGATTCTGTCTATCTGCGGTGCTCGTGCAATACTTAATAACCACAGTAGGGGGAGCCCCTACGCAGCTTAACTTTCACTCAACACTGCCGTTCACAAAATACCCCTTTACCCGAAGTTAAGTCTTAATCTATACAGAACGAAATTCCCTAAAAAATACTAAACAACAATTAACAGAAAATCAGACTTAGACCACAAAATAGTAACGTTTGTTGAAGTGTACGTTAACAAGTTTAATAACAGTTTAGACGAAACCAAATCCGAAGAAAAACAAAACTAGAATGAATCACCAGTCAGGCATTGCGTAACTTTTTCAGCTTCTTCGTCATTCTGTGTTTTACTATCGTTCCCTTTAAACGAGGAGCGCACCATCTAATTGGTGGGGTCCGGTCATATTTTCGCGGTTAAAAAAAGCAAATCAAAATGTAAATATGTTGTGTCTGTTTGTTACTGATTACGTAAAAACACTTCCGCTGGATTGGCGTTTTTATATGTCTTTAGAAGTAGTTTATTAACTGGTGTTGACTAGGTGATCCCCCCCCATGTTGCAGCCGGAATGGTACGGTCCATTCCATCTGTTCGGCTCGGTTGAGACACTGATTGAAGCGAGTCATAGCGCTCCGCTGGTCGCAATGGCAACCGCTCCAACAAGAAGGGAGCGACAACTTTCTTCTTGTTTGTAATGTTCCGGAGGAGTTCTGAGTCACTGAAGAAGCTACTTTCCTATGTGAGGAAGGATCGTTACACACTTTGAGTGATCCCAAAATGTCCCAGGGATGTCCCGTTTCTGTGGAAGAGGTCCAGTCCTGGTGGGAAGTCCCCGCCATAGCCCACTTCTGCTCGCTGTTCAGGACGGCGTTCCGGCTTCCAGACTTTGAAATAGAGGTAAGAGTTTGTTCGCGGCGGCTTGCGGCCACACGGATGTCCTTTAATCCGGAAATGAGGAGCTGTTTGTGTCAGCACTTTCTGCTTACGTGATCGGTCGGTCGCATTTGAGCCCGGCGGGGTTCGGTTAACCAGCTTATGGAGGCTTCTCCGAACTTCTCAGCCGTTAACGGCAATCCTGTTAGCTAACAGGAGGCAGCTTCAGGTGCTGCTCCCCGCGCCTGAAAGTTGGGAAATGTTTGAAAGAAGTTTACCTCATTTACTCCTGGCATTGTTCACATGTCTGCTGTAACATATTTACAGACACACAGCAAAACAAGTAACTCCTAGAGGTCATGTTTGTTGTTATTTGCTCCGGGTTTCGCTAAAGAGCAACGATTTGGTTCCAATCTGCTCGGAGAAACTATCCACAACACGAGTAATCACTCTAAACCTTCGTTTTCTAGGACGTTATTAACCTCAACCGCCATTGTGGAAACATCTAATTAATATTCGCGTTAATCGTTGGGTTGCTCTCCGTTTATCCACCGAGTCCGGAGCTAAAGTTAAGTTCACGGTGTGAGGTTCGGAGTTTATTGTCTCAGCCATCTGGCTCTGGTCGCCAT
Organism: Poeciliopsis prolifica; assembly: GCF_027474105.1. NCBI lineage: Eukaryota > Metazoa > Chordata > Actinopteri > Cyprinodontiformes > Poeciliidae > Poeciliopsis > Poeciliopsis prolifica. The sequence goes on along the minus strand of NW_026562376.1, from coordinate 1,335,964 downwards.
AGGGACGCAGATGCTGTTTTCAGGCATTGTTTGCTCCTCCAGCCCGTCTTGTTGCCAGAAACGGCGGCTTTTAACGTTAAAAAACGCCGCAGGTCGATCACTGCCAGTTGCCAAGGCAACGTCCTGCACGTGCTCCCGTTTCTTTGTGGAGGAAAAAAAAGTTGATTTACACGTTATTATCTGACAATGCAACTTCATCAGTGTCCACCCCCTCTTCCTCCTCCTCCTCTTCCTCCTGCCGCTGCTCACTGTAAAGCCCCTCCGCCCCACAGTACAGTATGAACAGGGAGCTCTGCTTCATGGAGATGCTTTGCTCTGCCCCGCCGGGATGGATTGCTTTTTAAAGAAATTGGTGGGGTCAACATCAGCCATCAGCAGCCTCCATCACTCAGCCGTCCCCACCCCCTTCAGCAGGAAAACACGTAGGCAGCGGCTTTGTTGTTAAACGAAGTGTGAGCCAGATGGGGGATCGCGTTGCGCCCAGTTTACACGAAAGTTGAGGGTCTTATTGTTGCTCTGGCTCCTTCACATGGGGCTTTGTTTTAGATCAGATAGCTCAATGTATTTTCACTTAAAGCCTGAATTTATATCAAGTCACTTTTACTGCAACTTAAATTAATCAGAGATGATAAATGTGGACATTACATCTAGTGTCATTTTAGACATGATGCTAATTAGATCCACCAGGCACTTCAGTCTGGGAATGCTGTTTATTGTTTACAACAACCATCACAGTACTATAAGTACAACTCTGTATTCATTCCACTGTATTTACAGCAGTGTATCTCATGAGCTGCAAGTTCTGTTTTTCTCAATGTGAAATTAGTTTTACTAATTGAATTTCAACACACATTTTCAATCAATTAAGATCCTTTTACTGAATTGTGTTAAAATCTTTTATCTCATGAATCCCAATAAAAATGTCATATTAGGGTATGTACTTATGTGAATAAGTACTTATTCATAATTATGTAAACATTATATTGTAGTTTCAAGTAATTATTTGATTCAAAGTTGTATAGTCAAAATATATGCCCAATATATTTTAGTACTTCTAAAATATATTTACTTGTCATTCATTGCTGTTTTTTGTGAATGTTGCAGTGCATCAGATTGACAGGCGTATCAGAAACACAACACAAAGGATGTGGCTCAGGAATTGTGGAAAAATTTAATTTTTATGATTTTTAACTCGTTAAAATTGATGTAGCCAATTAATCAAAATGAATGCATTAAAGTCCCAGCCCTACTTATCAATACTAGTATTAATCAGTGCTGCTGAAAAGCTTCAGACTCAAAATTAGAAATAGGTTTTAGAATTAAACACGTTATCATGAGCAGAATACATAAATAAGACTAAATGTATTAAATATTCCAAACCAAGCTCAGGAGTTGAGATTATTTCCTAAGTTTATCAGTAAAAGTACATATATTTAGTATGATGGGGACAGGCAGCATCTAACATTTGTGGTATTCATACGTATTTGACTGGATTTAGGATAAAAGAGGGATGAAGATAATTAGCTGCACTAGTCCATAAGGGCTGGATCTCTTATGCACCTGAGTGCCTTGATTTGTAGTTTTATGATTCGTTTTGCAGGTCAGGCATAATTTGAGTCATTCGTTTTGCCAGTGCTGCTCTGCTGCTGCAGCCTAGTATGAATAATCCATTCATCTGGAACCGCATCACTAAGCAAATCACACGTGTGGCTACACCCTCAGCTGGATGCAAGGACACTGAGATTGATGCAGAAGTCTCACACTTTGACATCTTAATTAGATGCAGGGTTGTTCAAGGTTATAACTCTTTGGTACTCCGCTTAATTACCAGCAGTTGCATTTATAATACTAACTGTACAGTAAACAGCTGTCTGATGTTAATGTTTCCCCCCCAGGTCCCACAACTTCTAGTTTATGAACACATCAACTCACAACAATTTTTAAAATGGAGAGTCTAGAGAGACTAAATGGCAATAAATGTGTAATTGTTTAATTTCCAGTTGGATTCCAAACTGCTTTCAAACTTTTCTGCTTTATTTGGTGTAGTTCTTTGGGAGTAATGGAAATAGTTGGAACTGGTAAGTGAGACCACAAAGAAGGTCCTGCAGTTTTTCTGCATGCAGTCCGGATGTTTCTGCATTGCATTAAAACAGTTTTGGGTGGAAAAATGGTGGCTGCCTCTCTATCATTTGTCTCTGGAAAAATTTGCAAAAAGTAAGTCAGATCTTTTCTGTTCCTTTGCTTCTGAAGGAAGTGAAGCAGTGTTACCCAACCTGAGAGGTATATATAAAATTAGACATGTATAAATCTGGAAAATCTGATTCTCCAGGGTTGGATTGATGTTGAGATTACTTCCTTTCTTCGATAAAAAACTCAAGATTTTGTCCAACTCACTGCTGAGAAAGGAATGCACTTTAATTCAAAATTCAGAATGTGTGGATTACTTTGCCAACGGCGAGAACCTTTAAGTCTGGACTGATTCACACGCAAAAAACATTTACACTTCCATTAAGTTTTGGAAAAGTTTATTAAAACAGATCATAAGCTCTGTTCTGTGACTTTCCAAAAACCTAGATCTACGTTATAAACACATAAACCAATTCTTTAAGGTGTTACAGATTTTTAAGAACAGTCGATCCAAGCATTCCCATTAAAGGCAGTGAATTAGCCTGTTAGCTCATTGCTGAACTACAATGTTGTGTTGCAGAGTTGCAGAACACAACTCTCGAAGTAAGAGGTTTCTGGCCACTCTCATCTACTTCTTGGCTCTGGATTAAGATATAAAGTCAACCTAACGGATCAGCTGTGCTCAAATCATTCTGGGCATTTGAACAAAATGTCTCAAAACTTCTGGAAATATCTGGAATTTGATTCTGGAAAAGTTTAGAACTCTGTTTCTTTCAGCCGATTACCTGAATCCATGGCTTTCAAACTGTGTCAGTTTGATGGCGCTCTAATGGTATTTCTGCGTCTGAGTGAAATGCTAAGCTAATTAAGGACTCTGTGATTAGACTTACTGAATCCCAAGACAGAAAAATCAACATGATTTCTGAACCGCAATTTCTTTGTTTTACTAGTAATCTTAAAATCCAGCATGTTTCATTTTTCAATGGTTTCAGTTTCATTAATTAGGGCTATTTTAAACTTAGTTTGTAATTGAATAAATACTGGCAAAAACATTTCAGTTCTTTGTTCAATAGGAAAACGTTTTATTGCTTAAAAGCAAAATAATTCAAACATCACTTTTTGTCACACGTTTGAAGTTTTTTTCCAAGTGCAAAAAGAGATGAGAAATAAAACATTTCACATTTCTTGGAATTATTAATGAATTGTTTTGGCTCTGGATTAATTTTCCGGAAGTTTTTGAATCCATAAAATCCTCATCATGCTTCGTTCTGGTCTGGACTTCTGACTTAAAGCTGAGCTGTGATGTGAAGAAGGTGAAGCTTGGAGACATTTTGTTGATCCAAATTTCAAAAAAATTTCGATGGATTAGTTCTTTGGAGAATAGTTTGTGCACCCCTGCAGAAACTTAAATGGGGAACAGGGAAAGGGTGCTGGTGGTTTCTCGTGCAACATAAGGGATTTCTGTTAGAAACATGTAACAAATGTTGAACATTGGTTAAATCTCATCCACTAGAGTCATTCTTGATGTAGAGCTTCAGGTGCTCTAAATGCTTTAAATACATTTTAAGGGTTCAACATTTGGGTAAATATAAAATGCATTTTCTTAGTAACTTAGTAACAGTTCTGCTTTTACCCCATATATTATTATATCTTGGTCTGGAAAGCCAACTTTTGGACAGATATCATGTTTTAGATGCTGTGAGAACAGGATGATCTTGGAAAGGACTGATAGAAACGGCTCAGGATCTGCTGAACTAATGATTAAAAACTGGCTTGTTTATTTTATCCTGCTGTTCTTTTCACACAAACAGTTTAACAGCAGCTTTAGGATTCTGAACATTTGGAACCAGCATGTTTACTTTTTGAGGACGTTGTGTCACAGAAATGAGAGGAAACTGCAGGCGGACATGTTTGTTTTGCTTAATGCCACATAGCAGCAACCAGACAAGCAGGCCTGGCCACTCATCTACTTCTGCTTTCGTCATGGCTACTGTAAGCGTTTTGGAGAATAAGATAGTAGTTGTGAAAGTTTATTAGGAAGTATGAACTTGATTTCAGTTTCTGCTCCTCCATATTCCACATATTTTCAGCTGGAAAGGATCAGTTGAGTGAAGCAGACAGCTTTAGCTTTAGAGCGGAAAGTGTTCAGATGAGAAGGCAGGAAGTGAGCAGCGAGCGTTCACTCTTCACTTTATTCTGCTGCTTGTCTTATTCTGGTCAGTTTCGTCTTTCATGTAAATCATCTAAACGCAGAAATATTCACATCATGTTTCCCACATCTGTTAGCTAGAGAGAAAAGATAAGTGAGGAAAAGTTCTGGTTCTGCGACAGGAGGCACCTCACTGCTGGAAAAATCAACGTTTCCCTTGTTGGTCTTTAGAACTACTGCAATGTGGGATCTGATGGGAAACACCGTAAACCAAAGAGTTTTAATCCTGTTGGTGTTGCCTTATTGAGCAGCTTCCTGGTTTTCCCTCTGGTGTCCGGTGAGTCAGTGGGTGTGGACATTCATGCCTCCACAGGTTATAATCTAGAGATGGCCTGTTTTAATCATGCTCACAACCCTAATAACTAATTAAACAGATTATGTTTTTGTGCTTTTTGTTTCGTCCCCAGGTAGGTTTCTCATAGGGTTTTGATTATCTTGCAGTTTGTAAATTAGCCAGAGCCATAAATTCAGCAAAAAAAAAAAAAAAAGTACAATATTTGGTCTATGAGACCAGGGTGAGATTTTAAAGAAACTTTTGATGTTATAAATTACAAATTGCATTGACTGGTTCCAGTCTGACCAAAAGGACAACTTCTTTGTGTCATTAGGTAAGCTCTCATTGGAGCAGACATCAGTCACAGGTGGGGAACCCCAAGGCTCAGGCCTGGACCTCTCCTATTTAATATCTACATTATTATTCACTGAATGGCTTAGCTCCAAAATACATTAAAGATGTTGTGTCAACATTCCAGACCTCTCAGGTCTTCTGGTTCTGGATGTAGAGCAGAACCAGAACCAAACATAGGGAAGCGGCATTCAGTTTCTATGCACCTCAAATCTGGAACAAACTTCCAGAAAACAGTCGAACACTGAGTTCATTTAAATCCAGACTAAAACCCCGGCTGGTTAGAGCTGCCTTTGATCAATAACATCTAGAACATTGATAAATATATTTGATGGTTATTATTCTTGATGTTATATTTAATTATTTTAATCCCACTGATTCTAAACCGGGTCGGCGAGTTGGCGTGAATTATGTGAGGTTTCTGTTGCGCTCTCTCTGCCACTCTTGATTTGGCTACAACTTTTACACTGACGTAGTAATAATAGTTTAGAAATGTCACCAAAAGCTAAATGTTGTTAACTTGCTGTTTTGGAGCCTTTATTGAGTATATCTGTGAGGAAGTGAAAGTGAACCTGAGCGCTGAGTGTTCTGCCCAGCGAAGGCCCTGTTTTCCCGACATGCATGAACAAATCCGTCATCTGGGACCTCGGTGTTTATTGACCTTTGAAACTGAAGCCAAAGTGGATTTTTGACAAATCCAGCGATCCAGGCCAGCAGCGCTGCAGTGGCAGCTTCTACCCAGGCTTCCCAACAAAGGAGCCCCTCACACATTGTCCTGTTTGTGACACACTTCACCGTGACTGGTTCCCACTTTCCTCCCACTCCAGACAGCGAGCCGGAGGATTAGAGCAAAGGAAAACGAGTGAGTTAGGGGAAGGGCAGAGGAGGAAGTAGATGGAAGTGTCCTGGAGACGGCATTTAGGGGAGGGAGGAAGCTGAAGCACATTAGTGTTGGTGAGTGATGCAGAGGAAGAGCAGAGGGTCGACCCGGCGCGCCACTGTGCCTTACTTTCTGTCTCTTGTTGGTGTTTCTTTTGGCTGTGGATCAATGAGATGATGCCAGAGGTCCCGCCATCCTCTGTGGGGAGTCGCTCTGCCAGACATGGGCCCTGGTGCCAGGGGCCTCCGTCCTGGGCTTGTCAGTACGGCCCTGCTGAGAGCTTGTTTGGCACATGGTCGTCTGTTTACTATGCATCTTAATTAGCTGCTTGTCATTGTCCCTCTGAGATCAGGCGGCACTACAATTGGGTCTGGGTCTTGGGTTTAATAATAATTTAAAGCTTCTTGCATTTTGTGGCAATGTTAAAAAGATGTAAATGTAAACTCAAATATTTAAATTCTTTCATAAAGGAGAAAAAAACAAAAGAAAAGATCACTGAATTTGAGGAGCAGTTTCTGGTTTTTAATGAATCAGCAACTTGAAGAGTGAAGAATGAAAAATTACAATCAACAGTTCATGAGAAAATTATTTAAACGTGCCATTAATTTGTTAAAGATGAAAGTAAACAAATAATTGATCAAATATAGAATAAAACAATTAAATGTCTTGATTATTATTATTATTTTTTAAACTAGATATAATTTTGTCATGATTTCATAAATTATTTTAGGTTCCTTTGCTGAACCACATTGTGAATTAATTTAAACTGTCAACTTCACCTTTCAGACTCAGTGGGTGGGATTATAGAAGCCCCTGATATCTGATTGGCTGCTTTCAACAGCAACTCAAGAACATCTTTCAAGTTTTCTAAGACTCTGAGGATGAAATATTTGCTGGAACTGTGGAAATGCATATAGTTTTTTCCAGTTTTTTTGTTGAAGTCAGATTTCTGTGTGACCGGTTTCCAACCCCACAGTTCTTCCCCAGCATCTCTGGGGAACAATGTTGGGTGGTAAATATGGCCGCCGAACGCTCTGTTTACGGCGGTAAAGATGGCCGCTGCAGCGCTCTGTTTACGGCGGTAAAGATGGCCGCGGTCTCTGGATGGATTGTGAAGTTGCTGAGTGACAGCATGGTCAGGAGACGGTCAACAGATGAAAGAAGCTGATAAACGGAAAGCTAACAGCTAACAGAGCTGCAGCCTCTGACCCGGTTCTGTTTGGATGTGGAGTCGGATCAGAAGTGGTCGGTTGGGATGATGCGTTCACTGACTCAGATTGCTTTCATCATGTGATTATTAGCATTTTCAGCCATAGTTTAGATTACCATCTGGATTCTTCTGCTGCTGAATTTTGACGCATGTTGGATAAAATGCGACATGAGCGTTCAGACTGCAGACACTTGATTTATTTCCACATATGGAAGTGGAACAGAGGTGATTTATTTTGGATCAAAGGATCAGAATTGAGCTGTTCAGACTGCGGTGAATAAGTTGGATATGTGTTGCATCAACCTGGTTTTATGTGAATGTAGACATTCATTTGATCCAATGGTATCAGAGCAGGGATGCATCCAAAAGTTGCAGAACGGTGGCCTGAAGGACTGGAGTTGGAGATTAAAAAAATATTGTAATGTTTCAGAAACAGGGATTTGTGACCTTTTGGTCTCGGTTCAATCTTTTAATGTTTTTGGTGTTCAGAATGTCGAGTGGGTGAAGTGGGCATGGAGTCGTGACGGACCACCCAGGCTGTTATCAGCAGCAGACCCACAAACTGGTGTTGTTTTCTGTCAGGGACCCTCAAATATGATGACCTCTTCCTCTGCGATGGCAGCCAGAAAAATAATAATAGACCATATCTTCCATATTGTAGAGCAATTTGGATTGTTCAGAAAGATAATATTTTATAGTTAACAAAGTGAATATAAGTTCTGACCTTAATTTTAAAACACAAGATGGAAAACAGAACCTGGAGGGGGTGTCTGTTTACGTCTGCGATGGCTGCCGCTCCCCGCTTGGCGCCCCAGCCCCTGGCATCACCATGACTAAACCCCAGATGGTGGCTCTTTCTTTGGCTTCCCCCTGGAGGGTGGAGGCTCCTCACTCTGACTGGGTAAAGCTGCTGTGTGTGTGTGTGTGTGTGTGTGTGTGTGTGTGTGTGTGTGTGTGTGTGTGTGTGTGTGTGTGTGTGTGTGTGTGTGTGTGTGTGTGTGTGTGTGTGTGTGTGTGTGTGTGTGTGTGTGTGAGGGGAGGGGATCCTGGCGTGTGTGTGTGCATTTTAACCAGGATGATTGTGAAAGAAGATTTAGTCCTATTAGATGTAGCAGAAAAGGAAGAACAGCCTGCCTGTGAGCACATCCTTGTTTCTGTTGTGTAAATAGCAAGTGGATCACCAGAGAGAAAGAGATGCTCCCTCACGGCCCGGCGCCTCCTTGCCTCTGCTGGGGCTGTAGATGCAGCTCATAATGGTTGAAATGTGGCGAACCTGAATCCTGGCCTGGGATCTTTCAGCATGGAGTTTGGCTGCGTGGGTTTTCTCCCTAACACACTTCAGAAACACAACTCTTGGTTGGTGTAACAAACTTTACAAACAAGTCAGTATCTATTGAATAATCGTTTTCCAAGCTTCCGTGTTCTTGTCATGTTCAGTCTGACCACACATTCAAGCCTCAGAGAAAAGCAGAAGGGAATTCAAATGCTCACATTGCAGCTGCTCAGAATCTTAGAGAAAACCAGAAGTCTTCACTTCTTCCATGCAGTCGTCCAGTGATGTCCTGCGATGGACCTGCGATGGACTCTAGACCAGGTGAAGGCAGACTCTGCGTCTTACCCAGTGACTGCTGGAGATGGACTCCAACCGACCATCTAACACCTTTATATCAATTAATCAACAATACACAGACACATAAAAGTTAAGGTTTTGACCTGGTCTCCTTACAGAATCAGCATTTTCTGAATCCCAAACCGATAAAATTCAGTAAGAGTGAAACAAATTGTACACGTCAATCCTGAACCTGCAATTAGAGTATTATTACAGTTTTGATGAACGCAGATTGTTATTTATGAAGCCATTCACTCTAGTTGGGAGAAGAAAAATTTAGACTCTTAGTCCGTTATTTTACCAGCGAGCCATCTGGCCCAAATGCAATCACACCTACAATTCACTGAAATATAGTTTAATCAAGCAAACATTAGACGGTTCAACTGAATTACAAACTTTTCCTCATGAGCATGAAATAGTTTATTGGTCTGAACTGGCAGCAGGAAGGGAGGAAGTTCAAACATGGAGGCTTTAAATGACCCCGGAGCCACGAGGACCCTTAAAGATCAAACAGTTTTTTGCAAGTCTATTGTAATACGTTGTCACTTGTATGCTAAGTTAGGGGGCGATGGAGGATCATGCCACCCCTCCCCCTGATCTGATTGACAGCAGTACATGCATCAGATGGTTCCACATAGCCAGTGTGTGAGGGGGGGGGGCAGAGTGGTGCATGCACTTATTTTTCTGCCAGACTCATTGTGGTGACTCCCCATGGTTCCCACTCTCTGTCTCCAGTCTGAGGGGGTGGAGGGCATTTGGGAGGAGGGAGTCCCTTTGCAGCTGGATGTGAAGCAGAAACCAAAGGTGATGAAATGCTCACCAGGTCACATCTGGGAGGAACCGGCAGCTAACGGTTAGCTTCGGACATGCTGCTGTTTGTTCATATACAATAAATTAGAGTGTTATTGAAAAGCTAATTTATTTTTAGAAACTCTTATCACTGAGTGATGTATAGGGATTCAAGTTATTGATTTCATTAGTTAATCTAAAGTTGATTGATGGACTAACAATTAATTGATAAGCTGCCATCTTTGATAAAAATTTTCTCTTGGATAAAAAGGGTCAATCGACTTTCCATAACATTAATTTTTCATATTATGCTGGATTATAGAAAAACTTAAGGAGAACGAGAACACGAAACACTGACAGTCATGAACGAAGTTCCTGAGCTTTAGGAACGCACACAAGATTTTACCTTATGCAGGTTTTTATGTGACATGTTTTGGTGTTGAGTATTTATGAAAGGAAGATTTCCTTTTATATTGAATCAATATTCTTAGTTTTGCACACAATGAGGGAAAAACATTTCAACATCTAGTAAAACTAATGTTCTGTTGAACCACAGCAGTTTGTCTCATTTGTGTATTTAAGTATTTTATTTATGTTTAGTAGCTGATTTCAGAGTGTTTTTGTCAGCCAAATTTAGTTTACATTTATATATGATAATCCATTTCATTTTTTAATGCACTAAACACATTGTGGGATTTTTGTGTAAATTTATATATAAATATTTTTTATTTAGTGACAGTTTATAAAAGAATGTAAAAAAAAACAGTTTTGAAGTTACATATTTGGCAAAATCCAACTTAAAAAAGAAGAAACAGAAAATGTCTAATAACATCTGTGATATTGTTACTGCGGTATTTAAAGAAATATATTGTGAGGGATATTACCCGCCCCTAATACTCGGAATGAAAATTGGGTAAAATCAAAATCCATTTGGCTGGAAAATCCTGAATCTATGGTAGAATGAGAAGGATCAGAATAAAAATCGTTGAGATCTCTGTGGTGGCACCAAGAATGTGGCCCCATTGGGATGAATTGGACTCGGTGGTCCGGGGGGGTTTCATGTGGGATAACTTCTGGGGAGCTGCTGTGCTGTTTGGGAAAGTCAGGACCTCGTCACACCAGCCAGACTTTAAGTTTTTTTAAATGTTACTTTGAAATAACAGCAACATCCTGTTTGTAACGTCTTTCTAAAGTTAGCTGGGAGTTTTCTTTAAATTAAAGTATATCCAGTGGGATGTGAGCTGGAGCAGGAAGCTGAGTTGAGGAAGCTGATGATGCGGTTTCCTCAAAGTGGAACTGCACTGAACATCAACACAGTGTAGCAGGGATGTCCAAAGTGCGGCCCGGGGGCCAATTACAGCCCTCTGAAGGATTTTTGGTGGTCCTCTGAGCTAAAGTTTAGAATGGAGAAGATCTGGCCTGCAGCCATAGTGGATGCAAATTGACATTTTTTGTCTTTCAGGGTAACAAGGTTTTTCCTTTTGGAGTGACTAGAACCACAAACATCGACCTCACTTTCCGCGATAGTGAGGTCGCTACATTATTTCTTATTCTCAAATAAGAAAATAATTAACCCTAAAAATGCAGAAACTGTCTGAAAAATGTAGTCCAAGACTATGTTTTGTATCTATAATGACGTACAAATCTGACAAATTTGTTAATTTGGATGAAATAATCTTTTTTAGTTTATTGTTGAATAAAATAAAAATGTAGAAAACTTATCATGTTTAGGATTAACTGATTCATAACTGGACATTAAACAGTGTTTAACAGGACATTTTCTTTACAGAATTTGAATCAAGTGAAACTAAAACATAAATTGCTGCTCCAAGGGTTTTTTTTTTACAGTAATAACTTTTTTAAGCATTTGAATCCTCTGGTTAATGATTACTCGATTACTAAATTAGTTGATGAATATTTCAAGAATCGATTCATTGTGATTGATCCAGCCGTAGCCTGAGGACGGCTTGGATGTGTCCAGCGTCCTGATGTTCCCCCACCTGTCCCACCTGATCCTGACTTAATAAGAAACTGCTGGACGGTGGAATGAGTGCAGAGTGTGTTTTGTATTTAATGTGATCATGGTTCTCGATCTCTCAGTTTAATTTTTGTAAATCAATGATTGCGACTCTTCAGATCGATCTGATTGCTGCTTGGGGAAGCAGCTGGAAGGAAAAACCAATATAATATAAATGATATCAGACGTTTGGTGTTGAAAAGTGAAAATCTTACAGTTTGGAGCTGTTAGTCAGATGATTGAGGCAATAGTCTGAGATGTCAGCGTTAGCATTTGATCAGATGATCTGCACATCCTGAGGATGTGAGGGCGTTTTCCTGTGGTTTCACAGCTGGCTTTGTCATGTGGCAGGAGGCGGCTTCTAGTGGGGGTTGGGGTGTTGTCAGATGATGGCTCCTGGAGGAACCATGTGCAGTGGGGGGGCTGGTGGAGGAAGACTGGAGCCTTTACACAACAAACAGCCCCTCCATCCCCCGCCGGCCTCCATTACGCCCTCTAACTAGTGGAGGAGCAGCGGTTCTCTGGTAGACCTGCAACATCCTCCTGGTTCCTTCCTCTCCTCTTCATCAGAGGCATGTTCAGGTCTCATGCGGTTCTGTAATGACTTTTTTTATTTATGTCACTAATCTAATTTTATGAGTACATCTCAAAAAATTTTTATATTGTGTAAAAGTGCATTATTTGTCGTCGGTTATCTCAGAAAGTGAAACTCATATATTAGCTAGATCAGGGTTTTGCAACCTGAGGCTCCAGAGCCACTAGCGGTTCATTGGATCTTTTGATAACTTTGATTAAAATCAGCTGATTTTAAGTAAATGTATAATAACAAATAAACATTTTTTAATGGAATAATGTGTATCAAATTCCCACAATAAAAAAGTACCAGTTATATTTAAGATTTTTTTACTGGAAAATATGTGCTTCCATTTTTTAAAACATAATTTTGCATCCAGATGCAGCCGTGCTCTTTGTACAAATGTTTGTGTTTTCCTTTATTTTAATGCCTAAAAATGGAAATAAAAAAGTGTTTCTTTACAAATGATAACTGTAACACAGTAAACCCTTTTGTCAAAACAGAAACAAAACAGACAGGATTGCAAAATAAAGCCCAACTCACCAATAAAATATTTAGTCAACAACAAGTTTTAAGTCCAGAATCCAGCACAGTCTGATGCATAACACCTCTGAAATCTTTTTGGGATGCGTCTGTTTCTCATCATATTTTCATCATAATTTCCATTAGCCTGTTTTTTTTTCTTTATGAGTTTTGAGGGGGAAAAAATCAAAGAAAATTTAAGGCATCAAATCAGTTTAAACTGATTACTCATTAACTCATTAAAGCAAATCGTCTCCTGGTGGTTGGACAGCGTGGTCCTCGTGTATCAAACATAGGAAGTGAACCTATTATTCACCAGAATCCCACTGCAGCGGAGGAATTAAAGCTTTGTAGGAGTATAATTGCTACATAATGCTACAAAATGATGTTGCACTGCACGAGATTACAGGAGTCATGTTTACTCTGCCGTACATTTGGCTTTTGTTTATCAGCCTGCTTTGAAGATCAGAGGCTGTTTGCATAAACATGCAAGGTCTGTTATTATGAGCCAAAATGTAATATTTATCATGTTTTACAGGATAGAGACACTGAGGGATGAACAAGCTTAGCTTCTGAAAGAGAAAATATTGTAAATATGGAGCTGAAACAGTCTCACTGTAGGAATGTAGACTGAAGAAAAGCTGTCTGTTTTCACACCTGACAGTCCGGTAGACTTGGTTCTGTGGGAACCAGAACTTCACCATCTGTTAAATCTCCAGCTGCTGTGGTTCTCTTTCTCTCTGCTCTGAGTCAAACCAGCCAAACCCTTTGAGCAACCTGTTCCCCTCCTGGCCTGTGGGGGCGCTGCACCAAGAACCACTGAAGGCATAAAACCTCTGAAGACACGGAGTGCACCTTCCTTCTTCACCAAATGGAAACAAACATGGAGTGGCTTCAGATTTCAGCGGTTGGAGGATTTTTCTTTTGTCTGTAGCTAAAAACCACAAGCCGCTAACGCTAGGCTAACACATTTGCTTTGGTTGTATTTACCCAGAATGCCCTGTGCTGCAGTTTACTTCATGCTTTTGGAGCGATCTCTGGTCTGTTTGGCGTTTCCATCTGCATACAAACGTTCAGTTTAACTGAACCCAGCCTGAGGTTTGGAGGTCTCTGTTCTAACAGAGTTCCTGTTTTTTGGTCTGCATCAGAATAGTAGTTGTTTGCGTGTTTCAAAAGGGACAATATGCATCACATAATATGCCAGTTAGTTATAAAAGCTAGTTCTCTGTAGTTCCTCAATGAACAAGTTTAATCTTGCATTCACTCCTCCCCAAACAAACCGGACTTTTTAGGCAAATGGGAAGGAGTTTGGTCGCATCTACACCAGCCCTGTTTAGTCCACTTTAATCAAACACTGGTTCGTTTATCTACAATAATATAATAATATGTAACTTAAAGTGCAGACATTCTGCAGACTTTTGAGTATTTGTGGTTTTAGTTTTTCTCAGTCAGTTTGGTGCATTTCTCACATCAATAACATCTGCAAAACAGCTATTGCATTTTTAAAACAGTACAAACTGCAAAACCTAGCTGACCGAGGGAAGTGCATTTCCTGCTCCAAATGGATCATTCATTTGTCAAAAGCAAGTATTCATGTCAATGAAAGTATCTGTCATCAAAATGAAAAGCCCTGGCACCATGTCCATGTAAGATAAATGGTTTTGTCATGTTTTCATGATGATCCCTCATCCTATGTTTTCTGATGCAAAAGATCTCTGTATGGAAATACTCAAATAATTTCCTTATTTGGGAGGTTTGCCACCGCCAAGCATTGTTCTCAGAGCAAACAAATGGCTACCAACGGACTTGACATGTACCATAGATCATATCGCAGGTTAAAACATTTATATTTATTCAAATGATGCGAGCTTCCATGTACATTTTTGTCAACTGATAATGTTTCTGATGTGATGGGTGTATAATGGTTCCCAGTTAAATATAGTCATGTTTGTCATCATTTGCAAGCTGTCAAGATGGATTTATCACGAAGGAAAATGAAAGCTGCAGTGTTTGTTCTGTACTGGAACCAAACCCAAGCAGTTCCAGTTCTGGATCCAGTTCTGGTTCCAGTTCTCCTGCTACCATTGAGTTAGTAAAACAAACAAATGACTCTTGAAAACATAAAATTTCATTAAAATTACTTTTAATGTTTAGCTAAATTTGAAGGTTGAGTTTGATTGCAGCTTCCTTTTACCACATATTAACATATTAATACCAAGTCAGCCATTGATTGGCTTATCGGCGTATGGATGCGTTTGGTCTGTACGAATGTGTTTATGGTTGAGTGTGGCTGCAGGGTGAAGTGTTCTCAGTGGTTAATGTGACTAGAGCAGCTGATTTCCCATGATGCCTGGCGTCGACCTGCAGCAGAGATGTGGTTGAGGTTTGATGCTTGTTGATTCAGTCTGATAATGAACAGAGACGATGCAGCGTTAATTTGGACTTCATCCTGACCAGGTACCACTAACTGCACTATACTGGGATTTCATCTGACACACCAAACTTTACATTGAAGCTAATATTTGTCTCTCTTTTCACTTAAAGGTTCATTTCAGGGTCTTTGTAGGTTAATTTTCCTTCAGTCAAACATAAACCATAGAATTATATTGATAGCAAACATTTAATAGTTCAGATATATTAAAGTGTTGGGCTGAGTTTTTTCAAACTGTGCATCTGGAAAACATACAGGGTTGTTCTGGTTTGGATCTTAATACTTTAGGATCAAAACTGAGTAAAGTACAATACAGTAAAGAAAAAAAAAAAAGGTGGATTCACATGACTGTCCAGATTTTCATTTGCAGGACTTTGGGCCGTGAGAAGTTCTGGTGGCGTTAATGGGGGAGCGTTAGGTGTGACGGGCTTTGTGAGGAGGAGAAAGGGAGCGGTTCAAGCTGCAGAGTCATCTCCCTGCTACTTCTCACACTGTTTTACGGACAAAAGAGACAGTTCAGCTTGTTCTGTGGAGATGCTGGGTCAGTCTGTCCTGCTGCATCGGCGCCTCATTCTGTTCAGTTTATTTCTATATTCACAACAAACATCTCATTTAGAGGAAAAGAAGTAATTTTAGCTCAATCACACATCCATTCTGTTTGTTGACTTTCCAGAAATGCCTCCTACTGAGCATGTATGTAACGACAGTGGAGAGAAAAAAACTTAACAGGAAGAAATCCCCAGCAGAACCAGAACCAGATCCTGGGTCAGTATCAGCAGCTGTCTGACATGACCGACTGGTGGATTGAGAAGACAGAGAAGAGACACAAGCAGAAGCATTAGAACTGAACCAGGAGAACTTTCTATGTTCAAGTAATAGACAGTCATTAGCAGGAGAATTAGTTTTAGTTTTATCTAATCCAAAATCCTCCTCCAGGGCGGCTTCACAGCCGGGCCTGTCATGACAAGATTTACTGGATGATAAATCATCCCAGAAATGATTGTGATAAGTGACAATTTGAGGCCATTTTCAGCAATATGATGATAATAATAATAATAATGCAAGTACATTATCTAAAAACAAACAAAGAACTTTAATTTCTAAAAAAAAAAAAAAAAATTAACACTGGAACTGAAAAACATTTTAAATATCCAAAATAAATAACATAACTGAAACCAGCAATAATTAAAACTCCTCTGTAGGCAAAGTTGTGTTATTATTAATTATTAATCATTGTGCTTAGAGAGGGAGAACAGGCAAAAGAGGCAGACAGGACTTCAGTAAAAAAAAAAAAAGAATCAATCTAGCTACTATCATTAAAGAGGAGCCTCTCTTTAATGATAATTGTCTGAATGAAATCATGGAGCTCATCTTAATTTTTCAAGCGATTCTTTGATTTATTGTGACATTGATAACAGCCAAACAGAACATTAGTCCAGATTTAACCTCTACAGAGAGGAAAAAAACTGAAAGAAAACATAAAGTTAACAAGTCAAATAACAGCAAATAATGTTAATGGAGAGTAGTAGGAGAAGAAAGTGAATTGTTGAAGGAAACCTGAACTAAAAGGCAGAATAAGTCGTTTTAATGAGAGGAGAGCCACGGCAGTTGGCTACTGACCGCCTCTGACCGGGCCGACGCATGCAGGACAGATCAGGACAGGGAGAGGGAAGGGGGCAGGCGGTGGAGGGCTCAGGGTGTCGTCAGGGGCCCAGTCAGGTTCTGGGCTGCAGAGCCGGGGGAGGGAAGCAGCAGGGATCCTGGGGAGAGAAACGCCTGCAGGGTGAATAGCAGGTCTGAAGCCGCTTTGTCTCCACCAGAAAATGACGCTGCAGCTATGATTTATAATCAATAGCTTATCACTTCTCCAGCCGCCTTATCTGAGAGCCCCATTGATCATTAATGCCAAACAGCCAAAGTTCTCTTTTTGTTCCAAGTTTGAATAATCATCACAACACTTTGTGTTTTCAGCATCGTGTGAAGTTTTTGGGTTAAAGTGATTGATTATAGGTTTTATAATGTTTGCCAGTGTTATACAATGTTCTGAGCCCACACTGCAGGAGGCGCTGTTGCATTTTTAACACAATGCTAACAAAAACATAAGCCTTACATGGGGAAAACAAACCAAATGGAAAATAAAGAAGCTTGACGAAGAATAAAAGTAATATCTAACCACTAATAATACAGTATAATGTATTATTATACATTATACAGCCTCAGACTATAATAGTGCTTATTATAATGTGACCAAACTGCAATTTAAAATACTAAATATTTAAACCAAAGTATTTTTGCAAACTCTCTCCTTCCTCCAATTAATAAAAAGCAATGTCTTAATATCAGTTGTCACATATTTATTTGAAGTATTTAGTATTTTACTGTAAGTTACAGAGTGGCAACACTATATGATAAGCGCTATCATATTTTGTGACTGTAGATATGACAAGCTCTGGCATAAAACTGCAACAGCGCCTCCTACCGTCACAATATACGGTGGTCACAGAATAAGGTGCAGCACCGGCGTGAGGATGGAGCAGACCCAGCTCAGGTCTGCTTTCCACCTGACTGCTGGAGCAGGGTGGTGTTAATCCCGGGGCCTTCGATCTGCTAGCACAGCGCCTTACCCAGTCGTGGCCCCGGCGGAGGCCCCAGGGTTTTCGGAGCGTGTTCAAAGTGCAGCCAGCCCCTGATGGATGTCCACTGTGACCCAGAGGCTGGCCGGCGGGAGCCTGCAGGAAGAAAAGAGCGCCATGCAGGATCTCTGCCTCCTCTGCACATGCGCTTGCTGGCAGAGATATACACGGCAGATATTCAGATCAAAGTTTACGGGCAGCTGGGAAACACGTGAGGGAATGCAGAGTGAGCAGTTGGAGCTGTTCTGTCTCTTTGTTATGGTTTGTTTTCCATTTCTGGGCGAACAGATTCAGATGTTCTTTAAAGCAGATGTATTTCTGGTTGTGTGAAACTTCACTGACTCCTTCTGAAACTAAAGGTACCTTTAGTGTTTAGGTAGGATGGAAATGAGGAATTATGAGTTTTTGAGTCTCAGTTTTAGATATAGTGGAGAAAATCGGTCAACTTCCCAGAAATGGAGGAAACTACTAGAATTTGTCTGAGTTCATTCATGTTGTGGGGTCAGGGTAGAGTGAAAGGAGAAAATGAGAACAACACCTCAAAACAGACCTGTGGCTGGAAGACAAAAGGCCACATCAATAGTTTGGATTTCAACAATAAAAACTAATCAATATTTATTTATCAGTACGCTGATTTTTTTGTTTTTTCGAGGTTGTGTTTTTGACCTGGTTTGCCTTCCGTATGTGCGGGCCTGGATCTTCACTGAAGCAGGTCTTTACCTGATGACTGACTTCTCTCTCGCCTCATTATATTTTCTGTACTTTCTTTTAATGTTGTTGTATGTTTTAGCATTTTACTTAGAAATATTTCTGTTCTGTTGTGTTTTGAATTTGTTGTAAAGCGCCTGCCATGCAAGGTGCTGTTGGAAAATGCTACATAAATAAAGATTTGATTGATTTCCAATATGATTTTGCAGAAACAGATAAATCAGTGATTGTATTCAATCGTTGTTTATAACAGCTCTAATCCATCATTAGTTTTTCAAGAAGTGAGTTTGAATCAAACAGGATGTAGTTCCCTCAGTTCCTGTCATCTGGGCAGGTTTTGCACTTGGCACCTGAGACCTGTAACTTTCTCTGTGATCTTAAATTTTCATCAGATCAGATAGGAGTGGTTGGTTTGGTTACATTTTCTAAAAGCAAAACTTTTATTCAAATTCAATCTCCTGTGTTTGACAGAAGTTTGCATCAGGATCAGTTTTTAGTTTTTATGCTTTTTTGTTTTAATCTCCAGCAGAAATATTTATCCTGTTTTTCAACCCCTCTTCCTCCTTCTCCTCCTCATGTTTTTCATTGTGCTGACTTGTTGGCTCCTGGCTTCCGTCAGCCTCCTTGGCCCGGAGGTGTGCATGCTGACCTTTGGTGACCTCTGAGTTAAGCTTGGTCCTTGAAGGGAGAGGCAGACAAAGACGCATGTGACGGCATAATAATTAAACATGCTTCCATGTCATAGAAAAGCTTTTATTTCAATGTATTTCAAAGCACCGGTTGTTTTAGGGCTACATTATATTAGAAAACCAGTATTTTTCTGTTCTGTATCTCATTAAGGTCCTCCCAACCTCCCATCTTCTCAGACCAAACATAACCATAAAGCAGCCACCTTCCTATCCATAGCAGCATCTTATCAGAACATCTTTGAGTTTATTGGGTAATATTGTTTTTATAACTTCAGATCCAATCTTTTGTAGAGCTTCTGGACTCCATACCAGAGTGAAAACTGCTATGAGCATGGAACAGAAGAGAACTTTCCTTCAACTCCATAATCCCAAAGCTATTGGGGAAATGGGAAGTTTTAAAAAGTCTGCCTCCAGTCAAATCTGGTTTAAAGCTACCATAGCAAACTGAAGGTTTTGGAGTGGCCTATTCAAAGTTTGTTGTTAAATCCAGCTAAGATGTTGCATGAACTTAAATATGCCAGAAATATCTTCAATATCAATCCGTTCTCCAAACCAGACAGAGTCAAAGTTCATCCATATTGATGCTTAAACAGCAAAAGAGGATCCAGTTTTTGGGGTGAATAATTTTCACTGCCCTCCAGCTGCTTGGACTTGAACCTGAAGTCTTGTCTTTCTGTTCTGTAGTTGAGAAAACTAACCGACGACTCGGATGAACTCCCCTTTGTCCAGTTGGGTTTGGTTTGGTTGAGGAGAGCAGTGCATTCTGGGAGGCCATGTGTATGGGCTGGTCAGCAGAGGGGCACATGGATGCTGCCGGCCATCTTTCCTTGGCGCTTTCGGGTCTTTTGTAGTTTGCCTGGCCAGTTACTACTGCCTCATAAAACCTGAAAGGCTGAAACACAATGCAGAGCAGGAGAGGGGTCACTGCTAAGGTCGCGCTGCTTCTGAAGCCCGACAGCAGCTAGCGAACCAGGAAGTTTCACTGAACAGCTGACAGACTGCAGCTATGCCTCCCTCTGCCCAGACTTTAAATAAGACCCTTATTCTGCTGTGGTGTTTATGTGATTTCCCTACCAGATCCAGTTTTCATATTCCTGTTTGCATGTTGCAGAGCGTCGTTTGAATGTTGACTCACGCCACTGCAATGCCTCATCCACCTGCAGAGTCCTACCGGGAAGAGCTTCTCTTTCTCTTCCAGATGATTGTTTTCATTCTCACACGAAGCTGCAGAATACAGTAAATTCTAGTCAGCAGGCAGGAGGGAGCGTGCAGATGATTCAAGATGGACGCTACATGACGGCTTAGTGGCAACTGGTTAAAAGCTTGATGAGTCAGTTACACGAGGTTCATAAGAATGCTGAAATAATTCATCGGAT
Organism: Poeciliopsis prolifica; assembly: GCF_027474105.1. NCBI lineage: Eukaryota > Metazoa > Chordata > Actinopteri > Cyprinodontiformes > Poeciliidae > Poeciliopsis > Poeciliopsis prolifica. The sequence continues at coordinate 1,315,565 of NW_026562376.1, read as the reverse complement.
TTATTGTGATTAATTGATATAATTGGCTATTAATTTAGTAATTAAATAAATTGGAGGACACAGTCTAAAACATGTAATTTATTCAAAGAAAAATACCCTCAGAACAATAACTAAACCAAAAAAGTGCAACACATGTATATTGTGTGTGTGTATGTACATATATATGTTTATAAAGATTGTGGTATTCTTTTTTGTCTGATTAAGCGATTCACCATCAGAATAATCAATAGAATATTCAATTTCTAAAATAATTGTTCGCTGTCACCCTAAACACGAGATTCATGGATGTTTATTCTTTGTTTACATGATGAAGTGCCGATTGCTTTGACTCTATAACGTTCTAAACACATTAAAACTACGTTCATTATTGAAAGTAGTTCAATATAGAATGTAGTTCTGATGTAGAAACATGATAAAAAACGAGATGGAGGATGAAGAAGTGTTTAGAGAGCTAAATCCTTCCTGAGTGTTTGCTTCATCATTGATCTGATCATCTGGGTCACCAGGCCCTGATCAGGTCAAACTACAGACAGGAGAGAATAAAATCACACCCTGCTGTGATTGCTCCAGTTTACATGACGGCCTTGCCTTTGCTCCCATGATGTTTGGATCAGCTGGAAACATTCACCTCAGAGTTGTAGAGGCTTCCCTGCAGCCTCATAGGCTTCCCTGCAGCCTCATTCTCATGCTAAATCATGAGAATGATTTAGCATCATTCTCATGATGCTAAATCGATCAAAACATTGATCGATTTAGCAGGAGATCCTTCCAAATTTATTTAAAATGAGCTTTTTTTGTTGTTTTTCTCCTGCTTCTGATCTGACCATTGTTTAGCTGCTGTTGAGTTTAGCGCTACTCACTGACTGGAGTGTTATTGCTGCAGCTAAACTCTGCTGCAGCTGAACCCTGCTGCAGCTGAACCCTGCTGCATTTACAGTTCTTTACCTTTAATTAAACGTGTCCCTGTTTTCTCTTTCCAGGAGCTGGAGAAGGCTCTGTCAGAGCAGGACCTGGACTTCCTCGGCGACCTCGTTGCCTGCTTGTTGCAAGGATGCTACCAGCGCACTGATATAACGTGAGTGGAGAAGTTAAGGATCAGCTGTTTTGTCGTGCTTTTTGAAAAACACGCTGACATGGGCCATGCCCGCTGTTTTTGTCAGAAAAATGAGCAGAATTGGGTAACAGCTGCATTCTGGCCATCTTCATCACCCGATTTAATTTAGAGAGTAAAAAAACACTCATTTTTAACTCATTTATACAATTATTCCAGATATGAATCTCTCTAATTACAGTTGTTTTTAATATTTGTTCTGACTTTTAGTTTTCTAAACAAAATCTTCTCTTTTAATTCATAGTTTGTTTGTTTTTTTGAATTACTTCTGAATAAAATTTTGAAAGGAGATTTCTATAGGATTAGTATGTTGTCAGTGCCATTCTGAGCTCTACTAAATCTTAAAATTTGAAAGTATGCAACGTAATGTTTTATTAGTTGGTTGTATCAGAGACATGTAATCAAGTGGCTGGAACGCCACAAAAATGTGAGAGTTTCACTGAAAACCCGCTCTGTGTTAATGGGGCCTTACATTTCTGGAGTGGCCTAGTCAAAGTCTCAAAGTGAACATATTTTATGATGTTGTGGCATGACCTTGGTAAAAAGCTCCAAAATGGCTGAGTAAAACAATTCTCCAAAGAAGAGTCGGCCAGAATTGCTCCACACTGATAATGAAATCTCATTATTTCATTTTTCACATTTGGATATTTTTTCTGTCTTGTTCCTGGTGCTATTTTTGGCTGATATTAATCTGTTAGAGGGCTTAACCCCTTCATGGTGTTTGTGTGTAAGCAATCCGGATTGCATAAAACAACATATAAACATTTAGATAAATTTGAACCATCAAATTTATCTATAAATGTCATGTTATATTAGTCAGAGGTCTCAGGAAGCTCCACAGGAAGTCTGAGTCACCAGGGCAACAACAGTGAGGTGTTTTGATTTCTGCATGAATGCAATAAAACCGCTGAAACCATTCTCTCTCCTGTGTTCTCATGATGGGAGAAAGTGACTATCAGCAGAGGCTGGTATTCAAATCCAGATATTTTTAGCTGCTCAGGGGGATTCCCCGTCTGTTATCCTCCTACTTCTCTCCATCGTTAGAAAGTAGCGTAACGCGGCAAGAGCCGAAGCACGATCCAGTTTTTCCACCCAGGCAGCTGGTTATAGGAAGACAGGCGGCTTTATTGGAGCAGACAGGCGCTGGCATCCTGGGGGCGGCCTTTCACAGAGCTGCCCTTTTCATCCGCACGCGCTAAACGCTCAGCTGCAGCTGGAGGGGCGGGGGGAGCAGGGGCAGAAAGGAGGGACGGAGGCAGCCTGCAGCGGTGTGAAAAACGCACGCTGCTCTGTCAAGATAAGCCACTTTTTTCTGTTTGCAGTTCCACAGATGCTCAGATAAAACTCAGCCCAAGAACAGCAGAGGAGAAGTCCTGTTTATCTCTCATACCTGACCCAGCAGCAGAAACCCAGCTCCCATGAAAAGTTTAACAGGGTGTCTGTCTGTGCATCCTCAAAAACACTTCCATTCACGTAACTGAAATTAACGTCTTAAAATGTTTTGAATTCATTAGAAGAAAAATGCAAGTTAGTCTTAAATATGTTGATAACTGGTCTTAAATTTATTTATTTAAAGTTTATTTAATCAGGTGAGTTATTAAGAACAAATACTAGCAATAACAACCTGGCCGGGAGGGAAGATCACATAGAAAGACCAATCAGCATTCATAATAATGAACACCAAACATTTGCTACACCGTTGAAATCACAATGAGGACAAAACTGGACTGCGGACGCTAATATCAGTGTTAGCTGCAACATGTTTAGCATGCTATTTCAGCCTAGCATAGTTTGCTGATAGGCTAACTCCTTTTAGCACAACAACAGTCGGTCAGATCGTTTAGAGGCAGAACTTAAACCTCAGTGAGTTGAGAAAAGCAGCTTCGTTACTGTTGTTAGCGGATGTAGCTGGTGTGTCAGATTTACAGGCAAAGTAACAAACGACTGGAAGGAAGGAAGGAAAAGTATTAAAGCTGAGCACTTTTGCATCAGTTGAAACTTTTACAGGTATTTTTAAAAAATGCCGTCTGAAAGCTGCACATGCTTCAGTTAAAAATGTAATGTCAGTTTTCTAAAGAAGCTCCATGAATGATCAGGGAAACTGGGGGAAGATGAATTGATAGAAAAACACTTTGTTCCAACCTGATGGTTGAAACACAGATTAAAGGCTGTAAATATCTTAGATGTTGAGATCATATGTCTGTTTATTCAATTAATTAGCAGCAATTGAAAGTGTTGCTTATTTTTTGATTATGTAGTTTTCAACCAGAATGTTATTAATTAATAATATATCCTGCAAGTAACTCAGTTAATTTTTGTCATCAAGTCAACCAGTAGTTTTATGCCGTCCTTGTTTTCAGTTTTTTCTATTTTAAATCTAAAAATGAATAAAGATGAGGAACTCAAACACGCATCACATGTTAATCGTCATAAACGTGAAGAATAATATCTCTCTTAGATATTTCTGTGGAGTTGTTAGGCAGACTGTAACAGAGCCGCCATTGTGTTCAGACCCCAGACGTTCAGCAGATACCTGGATGACATCATCAGCTACAGGTGGGAGCTGGAGGAGGGGAAGCCCAACCCGCTCCGGGATGGGCCGTTTGACAGCCTCCACCCTCGCACTCAGGTGGAGCTGCTGCACCGGCTCTGCGACTACCGCCTGGATGCTGCAGACGTCTTTGACCTGCTGAAGGTCAGTTAAACGTGGAGTCATGTTGTGGTTTAAAAAGAAGCTGCTTTCCTCATTAACTTAAATTTATTTAGCTTTTTTTAAATCTACACCTGAAGTTTGCAGTTGGTCAGTTTGAAATCATGCAAATTTCAATGGATCTTTTTTTATGTTTGAACTCTGTATCAATGTTCAGATTTCAGACTCATTTTGTTTTGGTAAATCGACAACATTGCAAATTAGAAAACAAAACAAACCAATAATTTGGTTATTAACAGGCTGGAGCCAAGGCTTGTCCTTCCCTGCTCTATTCATAGACTCAGGAGCCTATGGTGATGAAATATATCTAAGATAAAAAAATATTAAGAAATAAGAAAACGTAATTTAAGAAATGTAATTTTTTTAGTGAAAATAATAAATTAACAAAAAAGATAAAATAAATAAAAGATAAGAATATCAAAAGGTTTATTATAATTATTTTTCTCAGACAGACAATATGTAGAATGAAGAGTGCAAAATGCAACCAATAACTCATAAAATAATTATTTAATGCCATTATTTTTTTGAAACTTGAAAGAAATACTAAAATTGTTTATTTAAAATTACATTAATTACATGTCTCAATTGAATGTATAAATTTCCTTTTTGCAAACCCAGATGTAATTATTTCACGATTTAATAAATGATTTCCTTATTTTCAGTTTCAACTAATTAATCACACATTTAATGAATCATTTCAGAGGTTATTTATTTATTGTAATTTAAATGGGTTCGTTCAAAGGACTGAATGGCATTAATCACTAACTACTCAAAACATATGATTTGAATTTCATCTCCTCCTGCAGGGGCTGGATGCAGACAGCCTGAGGGTAGAACCCCTGGGGCAAGATGGAGACGGTGCCCTCTACTGGTACTTCTATGGCACTCGTATGTACAAAGAGGAGCCAATGGACATGAAAGCTGAGAGTCTCAGGTGAGATCAGACAGCATTCAGGTTTCTGTTGGTTTAATGGGAGATGTTGAAGCGTGTCATTGGAACAGGACATTAACACGTGTTTACAGACTCGTTAAGCATTCAGGAGCTAATTAAACTCCTTAAAATGTTCTTCCAGTGAATTTGATCTAACATTACCAGAGAGGAAGAGGAGGGGAAGACCACCAAAGAAACAAAAGCTAGAAGACAATAATCTAAGGTAAATATGAACAATATTATGTTCTGCACTCATGTTGCGCTGCTTTTTAAAAAAAACTGTCGCAGCAGCTCTAAATGCCGCATGGACATGATGGATAGCGCTAAGACCCACCTTCTGGTTCCGATTGGTTGTTTCTCGTTAGCACTGGAAGAAAACAAATACTGTGGTGACATGTGCAGCTGCAGTCACCAGGCCTTGGCAGCATTTGCCGACTTAGCCTTTTGAGCCAGGTGTGTTGTAGATCCCTGTTCCAGCAGATTATTGGTTTATTTATCTCCTTCCATTTGTTTTGCTCAGTGAAGATGAAAGTGAGGGGGCAGATGTGAAGTCAGACAACGGGCTGGATGACTTTCCTCCAAGCACAGGTGAGATTTGGACACCTGTCCGTTTGCCATCATCATCATCTCTACCTTTGAATCAAACCCCCTGCTGTGCCTCCGGCAGGCCGTCAGCGCGGCGCTTGGTCTCTGGTGTGTGAAACGGAGGAGCAGTGGATCAGCCTGGCGGAGAGCATCAAGGACAGAACGTCCCCACAGGACCGCCATCTTTACCGTGTCATCAGCCAGAACTTCCTGCCTGAGATCAGCAGCATGATCGAGCACAAGGTCAGAGCTGGAAACACGTCGGCACCACTCACGGTTCCCTTACTGCAGGTTCCTTTGACAGAAACTCATTTGATCGTTATTTAGCTTCAGAGGCTGATAACAGAGCATCTCTGCAGAACCTTCTTTGAACAATTTACCCCAAGTCAACGAGAAGCAGATCTGTTCAGATGTCGATCGCTTTCAAACTCAAATTAGTTTGAATTCACTTCAGAAAAAATGCATTTCTACATTTGTAGTTTTAAATTACATTTGTAATATAAAGTAGAGTACCACATACGTAACTGAAATTTTAATGGAGCAGTATTATGTAAAATCTGCTTTTTTGAGCTTTACAGCATCAAAAACAAACCTGGACTGTTGCTTTGACTCTTTTATGTTTGAGACATCCTTTAATCTGTATGGCAATCATTCAGCTCTGCAAAATGCCTGGGAGGACATACTCGCCTCCTAGACACAGTTCCTTCTGACTAGCCAGCTGCAATTAGCAAACACCTGGAACTGCTGAGCCTTTTATAGGAGCTGCTGATCAGAGCAGCGTTGGTATAAACGTTAAATGGTTAGGAGAGGAGCCAGAAAGAGCAGCAGTTTTTAAAGAGACAGAGGCCCAATATCAAGTGTTAAGTCAGGAAGTCAAATTTAATATATGCAGCATTTTTATTTATTTTTACAACTCCTGAAGGAAATATTGTCACTTGATTGTGCTGTGAAATGGTGCCTGTAAAACACATGATACTGGCCCTTTAAGGTTGCTGAAGTCTCTCCCCCACATGTCAGCAGCTGTTTGACTGGTCTGGGTGGAGCTGAAGGTCCTGGGGATTCATCAGTGTTTCTGACTGAAATGAGTCTTTCTTTTTCTTTCCATCGTTGTCATTTATCTCCTACTTTCCCACACACCTCCTTCTTCTTCTCTTTACTTTCCAGCTATGAATGCACACACACACACACACACACACACACACACACACACACACACACACACTCCTGTCTCACTATGCTTTGCTTGTGTGGAGTTGCATTGACTTTCATTAATTTGTACAATCTAAGCCTCATCTCAATGATTTTTTTGTTAATCAATTTAAGCCTTTTTATACAATATTAGAAATACGTCAAAAACGGACATAAATATTTCAGGTCCTTTTTTCAGATAAGAAAACAAACATTTTATTGCTTAAAATGCTAGAATATCAATCCATTAGTTTACGCTCGGTCAGCTGCAGCTAAAACAATTATTCTAACATCAACAGGTGAAAAGCTGGACCCTTTCTGCTCAACTCTGTACAGATCTGAGGATTATGTTTTCAATTAACAATTGGAAAGCAAAATATGCTTAATATGAGATTTTTGCAGAATTTGAACCAAGTGAAGCTTAAACTTCCACTTAAGGCGTTCTGGGTGGAACATAAACATTTCTATTTGCTCAGTTTTGACTTAGTGGCTGTTCTGACTTGTTTTTAGAGTCTCTACTCCAGTTAATTAATTGGTTACTGATTCGGTTGGTTAGTTGGCTAAACAAGTACCCACACACACACATACACACACATCCACCCTTGGGTTCAGTTGACAACCTAAGCAAGCCTACATACAGTTGACAACCTGTTAAACTCCCTTTAAACAGGAAAACCTCGGTAACTTCAACTTTAGTTTGACTTGATGCTGGCCTTTCTGGCGTCTTCCTACACAAATCCACTTGATTCTCATCTCCCCTCAGTGTTCCAACTGGCATTTCTCCTATTGAGATCGATTTCTCCATCCTGGCCAATAAGCAAACAGGAGGAGGAGTTGTGATACTGAGCAGTTAAAGTCAGAGCGAAATTAATCTTCCTTGCCCGAGTTTCAGAAACGGAACTAAATTTGTGCTTTTTTTTCTTTAGGAACGAGAGCAGAAGCAGAAGTTACTGGACCCAGCGCCGGTCCGGACCTCGCAGTGGTTCTCTGAAAACCACATTGAACCTGAGAAAGAGGTGCGACATGCACACATGGAGCGTGGCATGTTTTCCTGACGACTCAGCGTAAAACTCTCCTGTTTATGCCTGCAGGACAATCTGAAGGCCAGATCAGAGGAGGAGAAGCGGAAAGACGAAGAACTGGACCGGCAGGTTCTGCTGGCTGAGCAGCGCCGGGAAGAGGAGCGCCTCCTGCAGGAGGAGCAGCAGAGGGAGAAGCTGGAGAAGATGAAAGCTGTGGAGGGTGAGGCTGAGCGGGTGGAGCTGCTCTCTGCTCCAGATGTTTCTCACAGCTGGACTCTACGGTTTCTGAGATAAACAGGCTTTGGTGGTAATTGTTGAACGTTGATAATGTTTCATTGTCTCATTGTCTCATGCTGGTAGCAGGTGTGATTTTGTAGTAACAGACTCTTTCACATCTCCTTTGCTGTGGTTTGTTCCCTGAGAGGCGAAGTGATTCTAGAAGCTTTATGATGAACCAATGGGATGGAAAGCCTGTAATCAGAGGATCCCTCCTGCCTCTAATGTCTCCTATCAGGGCTTAACGAAAGGCTGATTGTTCTCCAGCGGAGGAATATCAGGGATGTTTCTATGGATGAGCTCTATGGCAAGCAGTTTTAGCATAAGATTGAATTTGTTTGACCTTCTGTAATTATAATACAGATATCAAATAGATATTGATAGTTTTTTTGTTGTTGTTACTCTTTTTGAGTGCAGGAAACCCAAAATACTGGCGGTAACTGTTTGGACAGCTCAGTGACAACGCCAGAGGGCTTGAGCCCAAATTCTTAATTCAGATACCTAAAAATGACATTTTTGGTGACCTCGTTTTGAAAGAAATATTGACTTAAAATGTGATTTAAGATGGCTTGAATTCTTCATCTTACTAGTGAAAATGTAATTGCATATATCTTGAATTATCATTCCAGTTAGTCAAAATATAGTCTCTGATCAAAACTCATGTTTCGATATCTGAAATTATTTTATGTTAAAACGGCCTGCCATATCTCGTAAAGCCGTCAAAGTTCCAGATATCTCTAATTCATTTGCCAATATCTTAAAAAGAATCATTACAAGTCAAAATTACAGTTCTAGATATTGCTAAGCTAGCTTTACTGTGTCATTATTTACTTTCAATATATCCACAATTTCATTTGCACCATTCTAATTAAAAAATACATTGAACATATTTTTCATTAGAATGATGACTATGGGGCGTGCTGTGGTGGCGCAGGGCGTTAGCACGCCCCACGTTTGGAGGCCTCAGTCTTCGACGCGGACGGTTCAACTCCCAGACCCGGCGACCTTTGCACCATGTCTTCCCCTCTCCTCGCCCTCTTTCCTGTCATCCTACTGTCGAAACTACGAGCTACTAGCGCCGCAAAAACTCTTCGGAGAAAAAAATGATAAAAAAAATAAATAATTATGACTAGTTTACTTATCTGATCGATCGTGATTAGATGTATCTTAACTTATGTGTTTAGTCATGAAATGTGGAATGTAAATGAATCTGATATTATGGTAAATCGACTTGCCATAGCGCAGCAGGACCTGTGGACTGTAGATATTCTCCGTCAGACATGTTTAATCCACACAGCAGGGGGTTTGGCAGGCCGCTCCGCCTTTCATGTTGGAAGCTGAAGCGGAGGCGCTGATGCGTCCTCGCTCTGCTCTTCTCTGGCAGCTGAGGTCTGGTTTTTATCGGCCGTGCTGACGGCCTCAAAGACGGTTTTAAACGCGAACTTCAAAGCCTGGGGAAACTGCGTTTTCCTGAAGCCGCTGTGCGGTGAGTTTTTAAAGTCGTCTGTGGATAAAAGTGTGTGTGTTGGTTTCCCTCAGAGCGAGCGAAGAGGCGGAAGATGCGTGAGGAGAAGGCCTGGCTGCTCTCCCAGGGAAAAGATCTTCCACCCGAACTCCTGAACCTGGAGCCGTCTTCCCCCGTCAGGCGGACACGGAAGAGCAAAGAATTGTGAGAATGCAAATCAAACTCTTCCTCAAGTTGCTGCTGCAAACTTCAATGTGTTTAATCAAGATTTTGACTGATAAAAACATGACAAAGTGAAGTATTATGGGAAAGTGGAAGAAAAACGAAGGGTTTTCAAAATTAAATTTTTTTCTGAATAACTGAACCAGGAGAACTTGAAAGTAAAAAGTCAACAGCAGCAAAGGGAGTCGATTAGTTGATGGCAGGATTATGTCAACCTCCAGGAATCATTGCCAACTGCCAGACCAGGGGCAGCTACTATGGAGAGAAAAAAATAAATATAAAGATTTGAGTGGAAATGACAGCAAGTAATGCAAGTTGGTGAGCAGTAGGAGAAGAGCGCGAGTAACGGTGTTCAGTTTGCAGCATAAGTGCAGGGATAACTCAGAAAAATGTAAGGTCTTAGTTTGAGGCAGAGGTTGTTCTGGTCAAGGCATTTTCATGTGTTAGAACGGCCTAGTCAAAGTCCAACTCAAACTGGAAGCTGATTCTCTGAGCCAGTGTTCCCAGTCTGACTCAGCTTGAAGCAAAACTGAAAGAAAACTGGTCTAACTTTTTCTAGAAAACTGGTTAAAAAGTTAATGTCTCACTGCTAAACGTAATTCTGTAACATATTCACACAGAGGCTGAATTCTGCTGCACTTTTCAGATTATTTGATGAAATGTTAGAGTTATTTTCCTTCTCTGCGTTGTTAACAAGGCGCCTTGCTCATGTATCTGACTCAGTGTCGCTCATGTCCAATCTTTGCCTCTACAGCTACGACATTGACGATGACTGCACCGCTCTTTACAAAGGTATGTTGATAAAATGCAGCTCATCTGCTGCCCATCAGCACTGCAGAATTAACCCGATCTCTTTTGTGTTCAGTGCTGGAGGCCCTGAAAGCTCACAAAGACGCCTGGCCTTTCTTAGAGCCTGTTGATGACTCCTATGCCCCAAATTACCATGACATCATCCAGGTAAATTCACTTATATAGTGTTAATTATTTATCTTTAATGATGTTTTTTATAGGCTAATAGAATAATTTGACCTTTCATCCTGCCAGACTCCCATGGACCTGTCCACCATTGAAAAGAAGCTCGGTGACGGGGAATACGTCGCCAAGGAGGAGTTTATGGCAGACGTGAAGCTCATGTTTGAAAACTGTGTGGAATACAATGGAGAAGACAGCGGTAAGCCATCAGCCTCACAAACATGCATGGAATTAATTATTAATGGTGGGACTCCATTATAATTATTATACCAGAAACACAATACAAAGCTTCTGGCTTGGGACTTTTGTATGTAAAAAAAAAAAAAATAACATAAAGTGCAATTAACTGCATTATCATTCTGACTGTAGTTCAAACATAATTCAGAGACAAAACTGGAGCCCTACAGATCTTTATTAAAGGGGCATTCTTATGTAAAATCGACTTTTCTGAGCTTCACATAATCTTATGATGTTATTATCTGATCATAAGCAAATCTGGAGTGTTGCCTTGATTCTTTAAATCCTTTAATCTCCATGGCCTGGTTGGACTTAACTCTGTCTTCACGATGCGGCTCTTCCCCCACTCAGCTCCTTCAGACTAGCCAGCAATAATTCGCAGAGAACTGCTGAGCAACTGACCAACGCTGGTTAAAACATTAAAGGGTTAACATAGGAGCCATGGTGAGATGACTCCCTGGAGGCAGAGTTTTAAAGAGCAGGAGTTTTAAAGAGATACAGTCCCAATTTAAGGTGTTAAATTACCAAGTCAAATTTCTTTCAAGTCATGTTTGACATATAGCATTTTTAAAATAACTGAAGCTAACATAGTTACTTGATTGTGCTTTAAAATTATACAATGTGCATGGAAAACACATGATACTACCTCTTTAAAAATCAGATGGCAGTTGGTCCTGGTTCTGACTCGGTCTGGCCCAGGATCTCGGTAACTAAAGCTTCCTGGCAAGGAGTCAGCATGAGGGACTGATCAACCAATCAGAAGCAGATTTAAGTGTAACTACAGCAACTTGTTGGTAGAGAGAAAATTACTTCTTTTAAACCTCCAGTCGTTCATGGCTGGTGCTGAGCCTGGTTCTGGTTCTGCTGGAGGTTTTTTCTGTTAAAGGGGAGTTTGTCCTCTCCACTGTTTCCACATGCATTGTTACTATGAGGGACTGCTGTAGGAAAAGAAAAGCAGCTTTGTTATCGGTGCATCAGATTTATGGGTGTACCAGAAACATGCAGAAGGTTCCTTTCATATGTTCAAAATGAGAAGGGGTGATTGGTTGCATTAACATTTTAATTAAACTTTGTAATTAATTTATCAAAATGAATGCATTAGTAAGTAAATCATGTTTGTTGCGAGAAGGAAGTGTTGTTGTTTCTCAGGGGAGAACTGTTGCAGGTGCTGTAGAAAATGGAGGAAGTGTTGGAGGAATGGGGGGTAGTGAGAGGGTCCATGTTGGAGGAGGTCTGTGTTGGAGGAGGTCTGTGTTGGAGGAGGTCTGTGTTGGAGGAGGTCTGTGTTGGAGGAGGTCTGTGTTGGAGGGGGTCTGTGTTGGAGGGGGTCCAGGTCGCCTTGACAGTGATTAATGGGGAGTGATTGAGTTGTGCTGAAGGGGACCCGGGCTCCGCAGAGCCACAGGAACATTCCAGGCCCTAAGCGCTCTGTCTGGAGCCGTCCATCCAGCTGGGGCGGCGGGGCAGGAGAAATGCTGCAGGGCCTGAGGCAGGGGGAGCCAACAGGGCCAACCCACGCCCTCTGACCTGGTCGCTGAGACAGATAGAAACTGACTCCAGCAGCTGGTCAGTGACAATACGCTCTGTGATGACAGAGGTATAAAAGTATTCACCCCCGTTTTACGAATTTAAACCTGAGGAAAAACATCATGAGTTTAGACATCCAAGAGTAATTCATCAACAACAAGAGGCTTATGGTTACATTTTACCTGATGACAGCCAGAGATCACTTCCAGAACCCGGCTGACAGCATGAGGTAGGCCTGAAGAGCTCAAACAGCAAAACATCATCTTCTGCTCTAAAGGAAACACCTGTCAGTCTGGAAAGAGCTACAGATCCATATCCAAGGTTCTGGTTCTCCAGAGAACCTCAGCAGAACCGTGAGCCACACATGGGCCAATGGAAAACCGGGTAGATTTACAGACCAAAGAAATTAGTTTTTTTATCTTAAATGCAAAAAGTTTTAGATTTTTTTGTACAATTTTGGCTTATTTACTGTAAGTATGCTGTTTTTTTCTGCAAACTGCCTTTTTTTGAGTCTTCGTACTCCAGTTGTTTATTCCAATAATCGATTGCTGCTAGATATTAGAAACTATTCAGGAATATTTTTATGAAAGGAAATGTGACGCATCACAGAAGGTTCAGAAAGTCCGGTGTTCCTTAGGAATGCTGTCTGACGGTCGGTTTCTGTCTGCAGAATACACCGTCATGGCCGAATCTCTGGAGCGCTGCTTTAACCGGGCGCTGCTGAAACACTTCCCATCGGAGGACGGCGACACGGACGAGGAGTTCCACATCAGCCGGGAGGACCGAGAACGGAAGGACAAGAAGCGAAACCGGACCAGTAAACATTTAGGACCGGAGAGCTTGATCAGGGCGACGGAGCAGGTCCAGCGTAAGAGGAACCCGCAGGGAAAAGGCAGCTCTCCTGCAGAGGCAGAGGACAGCCGGATGCCCCGACTGCAGCTCCCACCCCACTGGGCCAGCGGCCCGGGTCAAGGCCTGGCTCATGGACCGGCTCACGGCCTGCCTCCAAACCAGCAGCACATGTTCCATCCAGGACAGCAGGTAATCACGGACCATCCTGGACCCGTCCCCGCCTGCCTGAACCTGAGCCTGAAACTAAACAAACTAATGTCTCTGTGTTTTATCAAAACAAAACTGACGTCTCCATGTCTTATTGTCAGCTCCGTCCTCCAGCTGGTCCTCCCGGTCCGCAGATGTTCGCTCAAAGGATGGCCGTGGATCCTCGCTTCAGCTACCCGGTCCACATCCCGAGGCCTGGAGACCCCAACTTCAGCCGCTACCCTCACAGTTTTAATATGCAGGTACAAAATAATAAAGACTACACTTAAACTTTGAGTCCAGAGGTGACTTTTTTCAGCCTGGGACCCCCAAACTAGGCCTAGTACTGCATGAAGCTTGTTTTATTACTGTGCAAATAACACTGCTTTAGTTCATATTTTTATTTCAAACATCGGCTTGAATACAAAACTAATGGCTTAACAATGCCACTGACATGAACAAACTGTTTGATTTTGCTTAACATTTAAACTGTTGCAATAAACAGTAGATAGGTTTAATCACGTGATAAATGAAAATAAACTCAATAATTTCCCTTTGCATGATTTATTGATTTTCCTCTTTTCTCTCTTTCTGCCAAAAACTGGATAATAAAAGTCTTCAGTTTGATGCTTTGGTCTCAACTAAACCTTATTGATTGGAAGTTTTCCTTACAGAGACGCATAATTCATTTTATTTGTTCTTTTTGGTGTTTTGTTTATTTATTTTGGATATTGAAGATGTCTTCCAGTTGCAGTGTAAATGTTTATTAGAATTTAAAGTTCATTGATCTGTGAGAATGTTCTGCATTATTGCCATTATATTACTTGAAAATCATTTTAAAACAATGTTATTGTTTATCGCAATAACTTTTGGGAAAATTTGTTTTCATGACTACTTAAAATGCAGAACCTTTAACGTAAAGACTTCTGCTCACTGAAAGTGTAACGTTCTGACTGAGAAACATCATTAATGCCTCTGTAGTATAAATGGGGCAGATACCAACCTGTACAATCACCACTAACTCTTTAGCAATTCGCCATTAAGCTAGCTGGTTAGCTGGCATGCTAACACCAAAACACTAGTGAAGTAGAACAGTTATGACATTCTTAAAACATACTCCATAAGAGTGGTTGATGCAGTGACAAATATTATATGATAAAAAAAACTTTATAGGAATCAAATATGGACTTTTCCTTCCTAAAATTATATAAAAGTAAAAGTAAATAAAAGTCATGTCTGCCATCAACTCATTTACATTTGTTAAAAAATATTTCCAGAAGAGTATTTTTCTTTTTCTTTTCTTTTTATGTTTTATTGTAAGCATTAAAAATAGTTTAAATATAAAGAAAGATGGTTTAATAGCTAAACAGCTTTGCCTGCTATTTTTGAAAATAAATAAACAAATAAAATCAATAAATGTATGTGCAGTTGTCCAATAATTAGAAAAGAGAGTAAAAAATTATCAGGGCAAATGACAGTAGACCAGGCCCAGGCTTTCCATGTTTTCGTCAATAAAATGGTGCTTTGTGGAAGAGTCGCATCAGGTGAGTTGTAATAAATATTTTGAGATTTTTATAAAATATATTAAAGTATTTTAAAATTAATTATACAATATTTTTAGTGGTGAAAGGATGATTGAACTTTCCATCATCAGTTGGTATCATCAGTTATGTATGGCTTTACCTATTAATGTAATGTAATGAAGTTTACATTAGCAATAAATTTTTCTTTAGTGGATAGGGCACCAAAACGGTTTCCAGCCCAGGGACCCCACATCCTTGTAAATCCGCCTGGATGCACCAAACGTCTCACAGGAAGCACCGCCACCCTGTGGTGTAACTCGGTACAACACCTCAATTCAACATGTTTCACCCCTTTTTTACTCCTATTGAATTATCAATAAAGTAAAACAGTCTGATCACACCTTATCAATATGTTACATATTGGTAATCTGTATTTAAAGCTGCAGTATGTAACTTTTATAAAAAAATATATATCACACAATTGATGAAACTGTCACTATGAAAAAAATCAAGTTCTTCTGCCTTCTCCCAGTGCAATCCAGAATCAACCAATCAGAGGAAAGAGGCGGGGTTTAGTAGGCGCTGCCTTCCTCTGCGATACTGCAGATTTTCCTGTCAGCAGATCCTGTTTTGAACGCTAGGCTAGTTAGCATGAGCACTGATGTCAACGTGTTTCCTGTAACTGTAAGCTGTTTCTCTGCCATTAACACACTGTGTGAGTACATGAGAGTGATTGACAGCACTAAGCCCCTCCTCCTGGTTCTGATTGGTTGTTTTTGGTGCAATTCTTCAGATGGCAGTAACAGGGAGGAGGTGGAGGAGATGAATTTGTTTCACAGATTGTTCTATAACTAACGGTTACCACCTGGTGACAGTCAGCCCAGTTAACCCAGAACTGTTTTTGTGTTATGTAGACTCATTTGGCTGATGGACATCACATGGGCCCCAGGTATCCAATGGGGCCGGACCCTAACGGGGGCCCTCCACAGCAGCGGGCCTACATCGGTCCGACTCACGGCCCGTCCCTGGGGCCACGCCCCACGGCTCTCCAGCCCGGCCCTCCCCCTGAAGCCAGCATGTACCCGTCCCACCAGCGCCCCGAAGGCCGCTCCTTGCACCCCATGGCCGGCCAGTTTCCCGTCCCCGAGGGCCCGCTCAGCTCCCCTACCCCGGCCTGAGGGCCCCCGGCCTGGGCTCTTCCTCCGGCGTTTGGCCCGGCATGAATGGCCACGACCGGCTGAACCCCAACGCCACCAACCAGCGCGGCTTCGGCTACGGCGGCATGCCCCCGCCGATGGGACACAAGCCGTGGCCAGAGGCCGCCGGTTACCCGCAGCACCCCCCCATCGCACCGCAACAGATGTCCAGCTCCCTGGGGCCACCGGCCTCGCGGGCCCCGACGTTGCAGTCGGACCCGGCTGGCAGGACTCAGTCGTCTTCCATGCTGGAGAGCCCAGAGATGCTGGCCCTGCAGCAGCTGTCGGCCTCCTCTGGACCCCCTGCTGGCGGCTTTCATCAGCCGGGGGCCCCATCAGGGTTTGGCAGTATTCCCTCCAAACAGCTTCAGTTGCTGGGTCCTACTGGAGACAGAGGACGGACGGCCAGGCGGACACAGAGCCCAGAGGTAGACACGACCTTTCATTCCTCCGTTTCTGTTTGACAGAATCGATGGTTTTCCATCTCAGCGCTGAAAGACTGAACTCCTTCTGCTTTGTTTAGTTATCCCTCACAGCAGGTCCCTCAAAAAATATTGAGCTATCTTCACCAGCTCGCTTTCACAACTTCTAACGATTAATATATTTGCTTTAAATCTATTTTATTGGGATTTTATTTCATGGAATGAAATTGTGTTCAATAATTTCCAATTGTACTATTTACCGATTTCTCTTTTCTCTCTTTCTACCAAAAACTGAATTAGTCGTCAGTCTGATGTTTTGGTCTCAACTAGCCTTTTTTCAGGAACAATTTTGTTTACAGAGACTTTATAAATTGTTTTTATTTGTTTTGTTTATTTAATTGAAAGTATATTCATCTTTAAAAATGTGTTTTTGCCTTATTTCCTCTTCCAACCTTACAAGCTCTTCAGACGTCACCATTTAGTTTATTCTTTGTTTGTCTGAACATCCAGGCAACAGTGACGTCGTTTGAGGTCAGCGCCATGCTACATAGCTAAAATAACATTAGCTTAGCATAGTCTCATCAACACCATTAGCAAAGTAAGAGCGTTGTCTTGTAACACAAGCTTCCAGGCCACTGCATTGAATAGTTCGACAGTATTGGCATCAGGATAATTAACGAGACTTTGAGGAATTATTTCAGCCCGAAAGTTTTTGTCTCGACGTTCTGCTGACTCGTCTGTTTTCTGTCCATCAGGTTCAACGCCCAACTGCAAAAACGACATAAATGAAGCAACGCCACAAAGAAGCGTTCCTGCCATGAGGCTGGAACAGGCTGCCGCTCTGAGTCCATCGGGTCGCCCCACCGGGTCGGAGCGGACCGCCAGTTCCCAGATTTACCAGCAGGGGGCGGATGGGCTGCCAGAGGGCTCCGCCCGGCCTCACGCCACCTCCCCCCCGCCGTCCCCGCAGCGCGCCCCCCTCAGCTCCCTGCCGCCCAGCCACCCCTCCACGCTGCTGCACCCCCAGCCCAGCGGGGCGGAGCCGGGCAATCAGCGGCCCTGTGAGGCCATCGGCAGGCCCGATCCGGAGGCCCTGATGTCCGCCCCACCCAACACATACAAGCAGTTCAGCAGCCAGACCACGCCAATGGGGGGCGCCATAGGGGGTAACACAAGGAGCAACACTGCCCTGAGGGGGCCGGGTGGCTACAGCCCCGCGGCACCGTCCTCCTCCCAGTACAGCCTGGGCGGCGCCCTGCATGCACACTACAACAAGCCACCGTTTCCCAGCCAGTCCTTAAACGCCCCGCCCCACCCTGCCTACCAGCAGGGGGGCAGCAACGCCTTCCCCTACCAGCAGCCGCCCCCTCCGCTCAGGAACATGTTCCCTCCCCATCAGTACCAGCAGCAGGCCTACTACGGCCCACTGCTCAGCAGGGAGGGGTACCAGCCTCCCTACCGGCCGCAGCAGCCGGACGCCCCCAGTGCCTACCTCCCTGTGGGCGCCGCCAACGGCCACTTCAAGGACAGCGCTATGTCACCGCCGGGCTCCAGCCGCTCCGCCTTGCTGTCCCCCACCGGCTCGGAGGAGGGAGGATGCGCCGAGGCACCGGCCGGTCCAATCAGCAACCAAACGGCCGAGAACTCAGAGCCGCCGGAAAGCCGAAGGAAATCCTGGACCTGGACAGCCACAACGCCGCCGCCCGCCACCGGGGAGCGCCACCCCTCCCGCTGCGGCACGCCCATCCGGCAGGGTTCATGTATGACCCCCGAGCACTGCACCCCGGCATGCAGCAGGGCGGCGCCCCCCCGCCGCACATGATGCCCCAGGCAGCGGGAGGCGGGATGCCATACACCGGCCAGCCGTACCCGGACCCCCGCTACGCTGCCCAGAGACCCCACCCACACCTGATGGAGGTGCTGCAGCGGCCCCAGCTGCCCTACCCCCCCGGGCAAACGCGCATGGCCTTGTACCGACACCCCAGGGCTGCGGGGCACTTCCAGGGCATGATGGTTCAGCAGAGGGGGCCGGAGCGCTTCCTGCACCCGGGGTAACTAATATGCTTCCTCTACATTCTGAGGGTTTCAGAGATTTAAGTAAATTGGTTTTATTCCTTCTGAAACTTTCATTACTTCTGTCAATTGGCCCCAGTAAGGTCCAGGTGAGGCCCAGTAAGGTCCAGGTGAGGCCCAGTAAGGCCCAGGTGAGGCCCAGTAAGGCCCCAGTAAGGTCCAGGTGAGGCCCAGTAAGGTCCAGGTGAGGCCCAGTAAGGTCCAGGTGAGGCCCAGTAAGGTCCAGGTGCCCTGGTCGGACCTCGGTGACGCCCGTCTCATCGGGACAGTTACGCAGGAAGGCCAGATAAAAACAACTTTACACAAGAGCCAATCACAACTCAGTTTATTGCCACATTAATAATAGTTAATATGAAATTGTTGAGCATCACAACAATGATGGGATTTTAATAAAGCGATATCAAACATGTTGATTCTGAGTCGCAATTAATGTAATTTTAGTTTCACCATGATTTACTTTCCTTAAATCTGTGTGGATTCAATGATTGGTTCAGCAAGACGAGACTGGAATATAGAAACATTCTGGTTTTGAGATGATGGAAAGTTTTGCTGTCTTGATGACGTTCAGTCCAAACTTCTCACCAGCAGGGGGCGGTAATGTTCCGTTAAGTTGTTTGCTAGTCACAGTTTAGGTTTAAACCAGGTGAAGTGCTTTGAACAAAAAGGTTGAAGCAGAAGTTTGAACTGGGTGGCTGGTTCTGGTTCTGGCTCGGTCGGGTCCAGGATTCTAGACAGACCTCCTCTTGGTAGCTCCAGCTTCCTGGAGTCGACATGAGGACTGATCAACCAATCAGAAGCAAATCTAGGTGTGACTTGAGTTTATTAAAGTGACTTTTAATGTTTTAATGTGCAGCTTGTTTTGCTGGAGCAAAAGGTCCTAATCAAAGTTCACATGGTTCCAGGCAGCAGATGATGGCGACTCCTGGAGGTGCTGGAGCGAAACAAGGACAGTAAAAATCTGAATATCAAAGTGAGTAGAAAACCTGACGACAATCTGGAGATTTATGGAGGAAATGACTCGTTTTAATTTATAAACACCTGCTGAAGTTGACCTTTAACTGACCTTCATTCTTGCCTTTCAGGTACGGACTCAACAACCTGCTGGGACAGACGGGAAGTCCGTCCCAGTGGCCGCCGCTGTTTCCTGCTGGGAGGCTCCAACCGACCAGCTGCCGCAGCAGAATAAAATGTGAAATAGTTTTGAGCCTCAGAGATCAAACCTCTTCCTCCTGACTCTTTCTTCCTACGCTGAAGCTTTTATCCTGGAACGAAGGGAACCTCTTTAACCACTAGATCAACCTGACCAGCGCCGGGGACGCCACCTTCAGGGACGCCGCCTTCAGGGACGCCGCCTTCAGGGACGCCGGGCAGCCGCAGGTCATCTCTTAATCTCAGGTGTAGGAGAGGCGGGTCCTGAGCGGCCGCCTGCTGATGCCTTCTTCCTCTCTGTGAATGTAAAGTTAACCTTTGAGACGACAAGCGCAGCTCCGCAGTTGCACATGTAGGGACTCTGATTCCTGCCTCTGTTTCTACCCATAACTCTAAAAGCGTCTCTAAACTTCAGTATGCACCGTTCAGCGCTGCCTTGATTTTACGAATGTCCTGACAGGAAGCGGTTGCTTCCGTGATTCTCTGTTATGCACTATGAGTTCAGTCAGTCCAGATTCCCCAGAACTGAGTGGCCTTCCTCAGAACCTCTGAAATGATTGCATATCCGTCCTGTACTACTGAGGTCCCGCCGGTACGCTGCACACGCATCCATCAGACATGCAGCACAAAACGAAGCTTCTTGTGTTCAGAGTTTCAGGTGTCCTCCTCCTCCTCCTCCTGCTGTTAGTGGTCAGGTTCTCCTCAGGGTGTACAGATTCAGATTACGGGTATTTTTGTGAATCATTCGAGGAAGGAGCAGCACGTCGAAACTTCTATCCCCAACCGGCCGACTTTCTTCTTGTTTTTTTAATAAATGTGTTTTAGTTTCTTCTAATTCTTATTCTGCTTTCCTCTTCATCTGGTTTTAAGTCATTTTGAATAAAAATAAATAATAATTCTAGTTTTATGGCTTTTGTTGTGACTCGTGGCGGTTTAGTCTTTAGTGCAGTTTAGTAATGATCTGAATCTACCTCATCTAGCTGCTGGCTGGCGTACATTTCTTCTCCTCCCAGACTCCCCCATCAGTGTACCATCTCTTCTAAGTCCCAATGCATGATGGGAAATCTGGTTCCAGTCTGTTCGCAGTCCATTTGAACCCACGTCGTTTCATTAATGCGACGTCTGGAAACACTGGAGAGAATTTTCCTCAACATTTTATCAAAGTAGTGAAATGTAAAAATAGCAGGTAGCATTCAAACAGGTTTTGTGTGTGTGTGTGTGTGTGTACTTGTGTTTGTGTGTACTTGTGTTTGTGTGTGTGTGTGTGTGTGTACTTGCGTGTGTGTGTGTACTTGCGTGTGTGTGTGTGTGTACTTGCGTGTGTGTGTGTGTGTACTTGCGTGTGTGTGTGTACTTGCGTGTGTGTTCGTGTGTGTGTGTGTGTACTTGCGTGTGTGTGTACTTTTGTGTGTGTGTGTGTGTACTTGCGTGTGTGTGTACTTGCGTGTGTGTTCGTGTGTGTGTGTGTGTACTTGCGTGTGTTTGTGTGTGTGTGTGTGTGTGTGTACTTGCGTGTGTGTGTGTTGGGGTGTGTGTGTTTGTGTGTGTACTTGCGTGTGTGTATGTTTGTGTGTGTACTTGCGTGTGTGTGTGTGTGTGTGTGTGTGTACTTGCGTGTGTGTGTGTGTGTGTGTGTGTGTGTGTGTGTGTGTGTGTGTGTGTGTGTGTGTGTGTGTGTGTGTGTGTGTGTGTGTGTGTGTGTGTACTGGCCGCCAGTTGACTGGAACCGATTCTCCCTCTTCTGTCATCTCTGCACTAGTGACAAACCCATTTAGACGTGATTAAATGTGAATCATATTTATTTGCTCTTTTAAGAATTTTGTACATTTTTGGACTTGTTTTAATGTAACTTTTTTCCTGTGACATTTTTAATCCGTCGTCCTTTGGCGGCTTTGGGAGGAGGAGATAAAGTCTTGTACCTTTTTGTTTTTAAAGTGGAGTTTACATGTTCTTATCTGACTGACACGGATTATTTGGGGAATGGAATGGATTATTTTCTATACTGTCTTAGAAATAAATAACGTTTCTCAACTCAGAGTTTGTTTTATCTGTTTTTGCAGTTTTCTGTAGTGTTGACCACAATGTTGCAGAAACTTTCTCCTTTGGAGCTTCTCAACGTGAGGATGTGGTTTGTAAAGACTCAAAATTTAACACCAGTAATTTTGTCATAAGAGGAAAGAAATGTCATTTTTTTCAACATTTTATTCATTCATTTAATTTCAGTTTCAAACTGAATATGTAATTGGCAAGCTAAAGCTACAAATGTAAAATATTTAGTTTGAAGCTAAGTATTTAGTTTACAAGTTAATTCAGTTTTAGGCCAAAGATTTAGCTTGCTAACTAAATACTTAGCTCTAGATTTAGTTAGCAAGCTAATATTTAGTTTGAAGTTTAATTAGGAAGGTGAAGAGTTTGTAAGCAAGCTAAGTATGTTCACAGCTAAATATTTTCTATTTAGCTTCAAACTGAGCTTTATCCAGCTGATCGCTCTAAATGCTCCGTGCGTCCTCAGCCTGTCGGGCAGGTGGACATCCATGCCCAGGTCGATCTGCAGGTGACCCACAAAAGTCCTAGAACACATTGAAATGTTCAGTGTTTACACGGCAACAGAAAAAGAAATAGAAACAACCTTTATTGTCCTGAAAAACGGATTTCTGCTGACACGACAGAAAAAGTTGTGTCAGCAGAAACGGATGAAAAGGTTCACACAAAAACCCAAAAGTTAAGAGAAAGGGTTTTTATGTGATCAAAAAACAAGATTAATAATAACAATATATGCACAAGACTGTAACAGAAAACAGAAGTGAAAACCTTTTTGTAGCCCACAATTCTAAATATCCGTCATAACCAAAAATATATAAAACTTAACACATTTTGTTTATTAGAATTCTAAAATGTTTCTAAAATAACTTTGTTCTTTCAATAAAGTCATACTTGACGATAATATTTCTCAAAAGGATTTAGACACTCCTAAGCTTAAAGTTAATCAAGCAAATGTAACCACTTGTAACACTGCCCTGATAAGAAATGCAGATTTTGTATTTTCTGAAAAGTTGGAAACTGATATTTTTGATTTTACATAATTTTCCAGTAACATCACAAAGAAAATGTCTCATCCTCCTTTTGCAAAACATTGGTGTTTATTCTAAAACCTAAGGACAGAAATAAACTGTTGGTTCTTTAAAAAAAATATTTCCAATTTATTAATTATAAATATTCTTTTTTCAGAAGATCGGGTCACAGCGGCTCTTAGTGGGTAAAAATGTCCAGTTTAAATCGGTTTAAACTGGACAAAAATCAAAATTGATACATTCAGGTGCTAAAAAAAGTTTCTATCCTCTTTATGTCAAACATTTTTTCAGTTTTATTTATTTTAAAACCCACCAAAACAAAAGTAATTTTCAAAAATGATTTCCTTTTTCTCGTCTTTCCGTTGTCTTTTTATACATCAGATGAACCAATTAAATAGCGAGGAACGTCCTAATTCAGCCAATCACAGCACAGTAGGCGGGGCTTTGTGCCTGCAAGTCAGCGCTCAGGGCGAAGGTTCTGCCCGCTGTGGGTTTAGCAGCGAGTTTATTTGTGACAGCTCGTCAGAAAGCGGTGAAAACCGCTTCGTCCGTGTCCGTGGGTCAGTCCTCCTTACTGCCGAAGTGACCCACAGCTGGAGCGAAACGACCTGCGGAGCTTCGTTCCTCCACCTGCTGCCCGAAAGGAGCAACCAGGTAATGTCACATTTATCCCCTTTGTGTCTGTAAACAGCGACGTTTTCCTGCGCCTTTAAGAGCTTTACAGCTTCTGAACGTGTTAATTATCGGCTGATTCTGTGTTTAAGCTGCTTGTTTCCGACTTGTGAGGAAAAAACGCTGTTATGCAAAGCGACTATTTTCAGATCTGCAACACGAGCAGCTGTTCTGTTTGCTTCTGCTGCTGTTGCTGTTATGCAGACATTTTGATCAATTTTATCAATAAAACCCACTGATGTGACCCGACCTTCAGAAAAAAGAATTATTATTATTCATAATAGTGATAATTATAATAATAATTATTAATGATAATAATAATAATAACCGGTTTAGCACCACAATACATCAAAGATCTGCTGTTGTTGTATCAACCTTCTAGACTCTCAGGTTCTGGTTCTGGGAACCAGAACCAAGAGAGGAGAAGCAGCTTTCAGCTTCTATGCACCAAAAATCTGGAACAAACTTCCAGAAAACTGTTAATCAGCTGAAACCCTGACTTCCTTTAAATGTGGACTAAACTCAGCAGGTTAAGCTGCTTTAGAAACGTAATCAGTTCTAATTACTGATGACTGTTTGATTGTTGATTCTATGACTTTGTGTTCTTATGATGTAAAGCAGTTTGAAATGCCTTGCTGCTGAAATGTGCTATACAAATACAATTTGATTGATTTGAATTAACTCATTTTAATTATTCATGACTTTTGTGGCTCCACACAACAAAATGATCAGAATATTAGCAAACAGCAGTGACTGTTCAGAGAGCTGTATCCATGCACAGGAAAGGAAAGTTCAGTGAAAGGAAAAGGTTGAAAATAGTACTGTGGATAGATAAATGTAACATTTTAATGAAATCCTGGAATAGAACTGTTTTTGTCATTGTAACAGTAAACATAACAAAACGTTTCATTGGTGCAACATATTTATCTTGTTTTCTCCAGATAAAAGCAATGTCTCGTTTAGAAAGTCTTATTACTCACTACTTATTTTTCTCTTAACCATGGATTAAAAAAGTTAACTGAAACTAAAATAGACATTAAATAGACAAATTAACAACAGGAGGCTGATGAGTGAAAATGTTTGGAGCTTCTGGTGGGTTAAAGCTAAATATGTGTTTGACTCTGAAATGCTTCAATAAATACAAAAATTTTTGTTATACTATTTGAATTTTTCTCTCCAGTTGTCAGGGGATGGCAGGCCGGCTGCAGCGCCCCCTGGTGGCGGTGGCCTGCCTGTTTCTGTGCTGCCTGGTTGGGGTGCGGTGCGGCCCGGACCCCAGGCTGCGGAAGGAGCTGATGGAGCTGGAGGAGTCCATGCAGACGGGCGGCGGGATGGTGCTGACGGAGGCCGAGCAGCGGCTGGACGCTCTGCTGGCCAAACTGAAGCAGGACGAGATGTCCAGGAAAGACTTTCCTCCCTCCATGCACTTCTTCACGGCCCGGCGCCTCATCCAGGCGAGTCCCCTCTTCAGGCTGCTGCAGAAGATGCCAAAAGGTAAAGAGCAGAACGAGTTCAGCATGACTTGCTGAGTTTTTACAGTGTTTGTACAAATCTGGAAAATAATTCCAGATCTTAGATTTTGACAAAAGGTTGCTGTGCACTGGCAGATCTGCAACAGATTAAATATCGATCTGCAGCAGATTAAATATCGATCTGCAGCAGATTAAATATCGATCTGCAGCAGATGGATATTTGCTCATTTGATTATTGTTCCTAATGTTACACGGTGGATCAGGATTGCTTGTGAACTGGTTGCAGTTGAGCCTAAAAAGTTTCTTTTATTAGCAAAATTTCACAACAAACATCGTCTCGATACACTTTACAAAAAACACTCATTTCAGTTTAACCACATCCATTCCAATTGACTGGATGAGAATCATCAATCAGTGCGTTAAGTTCACTTCTCCTGTGATGTCACACTGATAACTCTGTAACTG
This sequence comes from Poeciliopsis prolifica, assembly GCF_027474105.1. NCBI lineage: Eukaryota > Metazoa > Chordata > Actinopteri > Cyprinodontiformes > Poeciliidae > Poeciliopsis > Poeciliopsis prolifica. The sequence continues at coordinate 1,290,238 of NW_026562376.1, read as the reverse complement.
ACAGCCATCTTGGTAGGCAGTTGCTGTGGAGTTGCTATGAGAACAATGAACCAACAGCACAACAGATGTCATCTCAAGACAGTTTACAAAAAAGTCATTTTAATACAATCATTTATTCTAATTGATCCCAGATAAAAAAAAAAATTAGTTCAGTTTTTTATTCAAATTCATTTAAAAAGTTTGTGTCAGGAAACCCAGCAGAGCATCGAGTCGTTGACTTGTAGCATCCAGAAATCCCTCATGCCAAGCATGCATGAGGTGACAGTGGAGAGGAAAAACTCCCCTTTAACAGGAAAAACCCTCCAGCAGAAGCAGAACCAGGACCAGAACCAGGCTCAGCACCAGGTTGAGCCAGGTTTAGGAGAATAATTATGCTGTTTGTGGAGTTTTAGTCAGGAAATTGTGATTGTTCACTTTGACCTGGAAAGGATGTTTATGTGCTTCAGTAAAAATTATTGGATACAAAAAGTCAGAAGGGAGTTTAAGTTTGGATCCTCCAGCAGCATGAGAGGAACAGTTCTACCAATAGTTCGATTAATATTGTTTCTTCCTTTCAGCTGAAACTGACGACAAAACAGAAAGAAACTTTTTATGTGTTTTATTTAATTCATTCACGGTTTAAAATTAACATAAACAAAAATTTTGCCTGAGAGATAATCATTTGAAGAAAACAATCTTGTATGATCCACCCCTTCTCTCAAAAGTCAGTTCAACAACCAATATATGTGTGCATATAAAAATAACATGAAAAATCTGTTTAATTAATGGTTAATCCATCCTGGCAGGCGGCGTCCTTCACGTCCATGACTTCGCCATGGTGGACGTGGAGTGGCTGGTGAAGAACGCCACGTATCGCCCGCACTGCTACATGTGCTTCACCGACAGCGCGTCCGTCCGCTTCGTCTTCGCGTCACAGGGGCCCAAACCTCTGGAGCGCTGCTCCGCCTGGGTCCTGCTGGAGAGCCTCCGCTCCGAGGCGGGCAACGCAACCGACCTGGACAACAGGTGGCTCACTTCCAACACATTTCATGCAAAACCTATAAATTATTTCTAGTTTTTTAGCTTCAGACATTTTTCCATAGAAATGGCCTAAAATCTTCAGCTGTAACACAAAAGTTTGGAGGTCAGATAACAGAAATAAACAAGTAGTGGCAAAAGTATCTTTCTGAAATCCTTCATTTGCTGCTGCATATTCTGTTGTAGTTCTGTACTGATATTGAAAACAGGTTTTCTAAACAAGGTTTGTAGAAACAAAAGGGACCCGCAGCACCACAGGTCCTCCACCATGCTTTAACAGAGTGTGAGCAACAAGCGTTGCAGAAGTCTCAATGTAAGAAGAATCTGCTTGACGCTCACAATCTGAACTGCATGTTTAATAGAAACAACTTGCAGTACTGACTCCCACCACCAGGCGTCTCTCTTTCACGTCCTGGTGGCGCATGGTGGAGGCTGCAGCTGTTTTATTAATGCTCTGATGACTGAACAGTCAACTACTGATGAAGTTTAGCAAACATTTTCTGACTTGAACAGCATGTTTGCCTGTCTTTCCCGTTATTAGGAGGTTGTAAGAGAATTTGGATGCAAATGTGTTTGAGCAGGAAGTCAGGTCACTAATTAAAGTTTCTACAGCTATAAAATGCTGCACTTATGTTTACTTTTCAGAAATCTTTGGGAGTTGTCAGTTTAGCGCCACCTAGTGGGGTAGAAATAGTTTTTTTTAACTTTTCAGTTGGATAAATGAAAAGTTAAACTTCACAGTTAAGTTCATGCTGCTCCAATTATTGTAAGGACTTTTACACATTTAGTTAGTTTTATCATTTTTATTTTTATATCCGATTGTTGATCATTTCTTAGAAACAGATAATGTGTAATATTTTTAGTTTAGTTTTATTTTCACTGGCTTTAGGATTCCTGCTGAATTTGGCAATAAAATTTTACTAATTTAAAAACCATTTAACATTTATTTTCATATTTTCAGGCTTATCTGTTTGGAACATTTCACAATTTCTTTACTTCATAAAAACATTGTACGATCATCAATTATGAAACAAGCTGAAGAACTAAGAGCCAATCAGTTTCCTGTACAAACTGTATTGATTATTAATAGTCATTTAAGACATTTAAACAGGACAGCTGTCCAGTCCAAGTAAAATTTTCTGAAATTGATGTTTTTGTCATAAAACTATATTCTGGAGATTCTGGATTAGTTAATATTCATTAATATTCTAGTTATTCCAGCTGCAAATCGGATCGTAGACCAGTTGGACCTTTGCTCTGGTGACTCTTCATCGTTCTCCTCCTCAGCATCAGAGGTAACCTGACGCTGTTTATGGACCGGGATCCAGAGAAAGAGTTCCCCAGCCAGGATGTGGTCTGGAACCGCTTTGAGGCGGCCTTTGGGGCCTTGTGGGGGCTGGTGACCTTTGCCCCCGTCTTCAGGGATTACTACATCGAGGCTCTGAACCAATTCTACGCAGACAATGTCATGTACCTGGAGCTGCGTGCGCTCCTGCCTCAGGTTCGAACCGACCGGCCATGATGGCGACTCACTCCGTCAGGAGTTAGCCAGGAGTTAGCCAGGTGTTAGCCAGGAGTTAGCCAGGTGTTAGCCAGGAGTTAGCCAGGAGTTAGCCAGGTATTAGCCAGGAGTTAGCCAGGAGTTAGCCAGGTGTTAGCCAGGAGTTAGCCAGGAGTTAGCCAGGTGTTAGCCAGGAGTTAGCCAGGTATTAGCCAGGAGTTAGCCAGGAGTTAGCCAGGTGTTAGCCAGGAGTTAGCCAGGAGTTAGCCAGGTGTTAGCCAGGTGTTAGACAGGTATTAGCCAGGAGTTAGCCAGGTGTTAGCCAGGAGTTAGCCAGGAGTTAGCCAGGTGTTAGCCAGGTGTTAGCCAGGAGTTAGCCAGGAGTTAGCCAGGTGTTAGCCAGGTGTTAGACAGGTATTAGCCAGGAGTTAGCCAGGTGTTAGCCAGGAGTTAGCCAGGAGTTAGCCAGGTGTTAGCCAGGAGTTAGCCAGGAGTTAGCCAGGTGTTAGCCAGGTGTTAGACAGGTATTAGCCAGGAGTTAGCCAGGAGTTAGCCAGGTGTTAGCCAGGAGTTAGCCAGGTGTTAGCCAGGTGTTAGACAGGTATTAGCCAGGAGTTAGCCAGGAGTTAGCCAGGTGTTAGACAGGTATTAGCCAGGAGTTAGCCAGGTGTTAGCCAGGTGTTAGCCAGGTGTTAGCCAGGAGTTAGCCAGGAGTTAGCCAGGAGTTAGCCAGGTGTTAGCCAGGTGTTAGCCAGGAGTTAGCCAGGTGTTAGCCAGGAGTTAGCCAGGAGTTAGCCAGGAGTTAGCCAGGTGTTAGCCAGGAGTTAGCCAGGAGTTAGCCAGGTGTTAGCCAGGTGTTAGCCAGGAGTTAGCCAGGTGTTAGCCAGGAGTTAGCCAGGAGTTAGCCAGGTGTTAGCCAGGTGTTAACCAGGTGTTTCACCTGCAGCTGTACGAGCTGGACGGCAGCAGCCACGACCGGGCCTGGACCCTGCAGGCCTACCAGGACCTCACCAAGCAGTTCGTCTCCACTCACCCAGACTTCTACGGAGCCAGAATCATCTTCACCAACCACAGGTGAGTCTGAACCAATCAGATTCGACCCATCAGGTCCAGAACCAGGCACTGGAACTTTTCTCTGCAAGTCCTCAAAGTTGTCCAGCACAGCAGCCTGTAGGTAGCGAATGTCGGACGATAAATTGTTCCAGACAGAAGTTACTGCAATAAACAATAATATTGTTTTTCTGTAATATAAGGATAATTATAAATCAATAATCTTCAAATTCTAATGAACATTTGACACTGGAACTGCAAGACATTTTAAAAATCCCAAATAAATGAACAAAACAACAAGTAAAAATAGAAAGTAGAGACCGAAGCAGCCTGGAGACTTTTATCATTTAGTTTTTGGTAGAATTATTTATTAACTCATGATACATTTTTTCACCTATGGCTAAATTCAATTGGTATGATTTTAGCATTTAAGCTAAATAGAGTAATAATTATTGAATATGTTATTTTCCATATTCTGTAGCCTTGTCTGAGGGTCAGAGGTCAGAGTGTTTGCTGCTTCGCTGATCGTGTTTCGCTCTTTAGGCACGCTAAACTGTCGGTGGTAGCTGCAGCTGTGAAGGAGGCGATGCACCTGAAGAAGGACTTTCCCGACTTCCTGGCCGGTTTTGACCTGGTGAGGTCCAACAGGAACTGCTGAGTATGAAGCTCCTGGTTCTGGTTCTGTAACGTCTGCATGTCCAGGTGGGCCGGGAGGACCAAGGCCGGACGCTGTGGTACTTCAGGGATGCCTTGACGCTGCCTGCAGAGAAAGGCGTCGCGCTGCCGTACTTCTTCCACGCCGGAGAGACGGGTGAGTCTCGACCGGAAAACTGGGCCATTTAACCCAGCTTATAAATGTTGCTTTATTTTTATAAGTTCAGTTCCTTAGACGAGCAAATTGATGTCACAACTACTGTGGTGCAAAAAGTATTTCCACACTCTTCTTCTTTGTTTTCTAAATTACGGGCATAAAGTTTGTTACAAGTCAAAAATGAACAGCAATAGTTTTGGTTATTCAGTTTTCACAGAGCAAAACAAATGGGGGTTAAATTCTCTCATATTTTCACCATGTTGTTCATTCACTTTTAAATGTTAATTTCAACATAAATATTGAGTTTGTAGCTAAATATTTAAGCTACATATTTAGCTGCAATTTCAGTTAGCAGAGGAAGCTGAGCCTTTTGCTAAATGTTTAATTTAAAGCTAAATGATTTTCTCGTCAACTACATATTTAGCTCACAGCTGTTTTAGTTTGTAGAGCAAAATATTTAATAGCAAAAATATTTAGTCCTGAAATGAAGGTTTAGTTTTATAACTAAATAATCAGCTTGCTCTTAATAATGAGTTATTTCATGATTTATCGAGCTGATTATGTGTTCAGTTGGTTTGGAGCTTTTTTCTTTTAGGACTGAAAACTGCTTTTATTTTTCTCTCTTATCCAATATTAATAGTTATTAATGATGTGAGACGTGGCTGAAATGAGAAGAAGTTCCTTTCAGAAGCTGGTTGGTTTATGACTTCATTTCTGCTGAATAAACAGTAATTAATCTGACCTGCAGATGTTAATATAAACCTGAGCTGTTTAAAACAGAGTGGAAAATAAAACCTGATGCTTTTAAAACTAAGTTTAATTTAAAAAGAAATGCAGCAATTAAAATACTTGCAATAATATTTTATGTAATTGAGTTTGGATTCTTCTTAAATAATTCAGTAAGTTCAGAGTGAATGTTTCTTCAGGTCCAGATTACGGTAATTATTTATTATTATTTAGAGCAGAAGGAACTGAAATAGTTTTGTGCTGTGAGCAGACGTTGAGGGAACTGAAGTGGACCAGAACCTGCTGGACGCTCTGCTGCTCAACACGTCGCGTATCGGCCACGGGTTTGCACTGCAGCGCCACCCAGTGGCCAAAGATCTGTCCAGGAAGAGGGGCGTAGCTGTGGAGGTGTGCCCCATCTCCAACCAGGTAACATCTCCCACAATGCATCTCTTTACGTCACATTACCATTTCAGATTAATTTAGTACTGAAATCCAGTTTTAGAACAGAATTACTACATTTGATGCTGAAGGATTTGATAAAATAAAAAATTCAGTCTGTCAGAAAATTAAAGCATCAGGCCCTTTAAACGTCATATAAACAAATAAATTATACCTTAAATCTCTGCATGTAATGAATTTATATAAAGTTCTCTTTAAACTGAGTTATTTAAATTAATTACATTTGTTTCTGAGATTACAGAAAAAATATTAGAAGCTTATTGATGTATAATCTTTTCTTTCAGGCGGATTTAGTATCTTTGTCATCAGATTTCAGGTCAGGGTAGGATGGAGGGTTTAGGATGGAGTGTTAGGGTCAGGGTACGGGTCAGGACTAGGGTCAGTGTTAGGGTCAGGACTAGGGTAAGGGTACGGGTCAGGGTTAGGGTCAGTGTTAGGGTCAGGGTACGGGTCAGGGTTAGGGTCAGGGTACGGGTCAGGACTAGGGTCAGTGTTAGGGTCAGGACTAGGGTAAGGGTACGGGTCAGGGTTAGGGTCAGTGTTAGGGTCAGGGTACGGGTCAGGATTAGGGTCAGGGTACGGGTCAGGATTAGGGTCAGTGTTAGGGTAAGGGTTAGGGTCAGTGTTAGGGTAAGGGTATGGGTCAGGGTTAGTGTTAGGGTCAGGGTACGGGTCAGGATTAGGGTCAGGGTTAGTGTTAGGGTCAGGGTACGGGTCAGGGTTAGGGTCAGGGTACGGGTCAGGATTAGGGTCAGGGTACGGGTCAGGACTAGGGTCAGTGTTAGGGTCAGGACTAGGGTAAGGGTACGGGTCAGGATTAGGGTCAGGGTACGGGTCAGTGTTAGGGTCAGGGTACGGGTCAGGATTAGGGTCAGGGTACGGGTCAGGACTAGGGTCAGTGTTAGGGTCAGGACTAGGGTCAGGGTACGGGTCAGTGTTAGGGTCAGGGTACGGGTCAGGGTTAGGGTCAGGGTTAGGGTAAGGGTTAAGGTCAGGGTTAGGGAAAGGGTTAGGCTGTGAACAGAAACATTAATTACTTTGGGAAATTGATACATTTTCATACCTAATTCCACAAAAACCATCGGGAATTTTGACGTTGGATTATTTAAGTCAGAACTACGATAATAAAACTTATTCTTGTAATTATGAGAATAAAAATCATAATACTAATTCTTGTAATTATGACTTTTAAACTTGAAATCATGAGTTTTATTGGCATAGGCATGAATTTTGTTTTCATAATTATGAGTTTAATTCTAGTAAATTGTAACTATGATTAGTTAAAATGTGTAACTATGACTTATTGCTGTAATTGTTGTGATTATGACTTTAACTCTAAATTCTGACTTCCTGATTGGCTTTTATTTTTGCTCTCATGGCAGAAATGGGCTTCCAGACATGTCTCGTTATTTCATGCCTTTCATGTCCAGTTAATTGAATTACTGTCATTGACCGCTGTGACCTCTGACCCCTCCAGGTGCTGAAGCTGGTTAAGGATCTGCGGAATCACCCCGCCGCCGCTCTGATGATGGAGAATCACCCGCTGGTCATCAGCTCCGACGACCCGGCCATGTTCGGCTCCTGCGCGCTCTCCTTCGACTTCTACGAGGCGTTTGTGGGTTTCGGCGGTTTGAAGTCCCACATCGGCTCCCTGAAGCAGCTGGCCGTGAACTCCATCAGGTGGCGCTCCGCCCGGTCGGTTCCCACTTGGCCTGCCGGTTCCGGTCTGAACTTTCCCGTCTCTGTTTCAGGTTCAGCTCTTTGACTGCGAAGCAGCAGGAAGAGGCGCTGGTTCTGTGGCAGAGAAGATGGAGCGAGTTCGTGGCTGAAAACTGAAGAGCGAGAACGTTTTTCTGTCACATTGAACTTTTTCCAGTTGTGCCACTGAAACCGATGATCCTCGACACATTCATCCTTTTTATCGTTACAGAAATAAACCCAAATAGCTGCTGCTTCGTTTAAATCAGGGGAAACATTGATTATTTTCAATAGAAAATGTGAAACTATTGATTATCTGATTCCTGGATTGGCACAAGTGCTGCAGCTAATGATTATTTAGGGGACAAACAATTATTCTGATCAATTAGGTCTGAGAATCTCTTGTCAAAAACAAATTTTCCAGTTAATAGAAATAAATGCTAATGTTATTTTGAAACCATTTTCAACTATCAGAGTAATAATGGCATGTTAATGCAAGTGCAGCCTCTCAAATGTAAGAAAAACTAACATTTCTTAACATTTAACACAGAAACTTTTAAATATCAAAATAAACAAATGAAAAAGAAATAAAATGGATTATGGGTCAAAATTGGATTTCAAAAACTAATCATTTTGTGTCATGTCTGTGTGTTTCGCCTTTAAAAATAGTTTTTAAACCTCAGAAATTTCTTATAGTGGTAAAGTTTAAAAACTAAATACAAATTGTAATGAAATTAGCAGTTTCAGGAAACACTTTTGTTAAAAGAAAAAAGCAAAGCATAGATTTTGTACGGGGTGAATCTTTAATGATTGATTTCTCATGCTGTGAGTGTTGTAGGGTATAATGCGCATTTAATGTTATTAATATGAAATCCAAAATTTTGAGAGTTTATTTACAGATTGTGCCTCGATTAGTTTTGTCTGTTTACTGATCGTGTCTCGATTGGTCTGGTCTGACTCGGGGTAGTGGAACGCGTTACTTCTGTTCCTCCATTACAACACTGGAAGTGAAAGAAGTAACGTCGTGTCCGTGTCTGTTTCCCGTGTCTGTCTTCACCATTCCCTTATACAGGGTCAACATGAGCTGATTGGTTGCAGCCGCTGCTGATTTCTCCTTTAACCTCTTCAGTATTCGGGTTTTTCCGCTTCGGTCATGAATGATTATTGTTGGAGTATCAGACGTTATTCTGGCTTTTCCAAAGATTCATGAATAATCAGAGGAACTCTGGAAAGCTGAATCACTAGAACATTTTTTCTCCATCTGATGTTTGAAGAACAAATTAAAAACTATAAATATCTTTGCTGTTTTTCTGTTGCTCATTTTGTCAATAGTTTAACTATTTGAATGCAAAGCAGTAAAGTTGATTTAAACATTTTGTTCTGGTGTGAAAATAAACTGGGAATGGTTTATTTCAGTTTAATGTTTGATGGCGCCGCGGCGCTGTGACGTCGTCGTGCGTCATCTGGTGCAGGTGTTGAACTGGGTGAAGAAGCTGTCGTCGATTCGCCCCCTCTTCAGGTCTGGACTCCTGGAAACGAGACGAGAGCAAAGCGTCAGTCTGCGGTGAGGAGGCGCTGCTCACGGCGCTGCTCACGGCTCTGCGGACGCCACTGACTCCTGCAGCCGGATGTGGGCCAGCTGGGCGTTGACGCTGTCCATGTGTTTCCTCAGCTGCTTGTTCTGCTTCTCCTGCAGCCGCTCCAGCATCATGGCGCTGCGGGCCGAGTCCAGCAGGAGCCGGTCCTGGTCCTCCTCCCTCTGCTTCCTCTCCATCTCCAGCCTCTGCAGCAGACGCACCCACACCATGTCAAAGGGGTAGAATCGTGTTTTCCAGGCACACAGAGCCACAATCAAACTGTTACCTTCAGCTCTTATAAAAATGTGACTTTTTTATTTAACACAGAGACCAGAGCCCTTGAAATTGGTCCTCTGTCTCTTTAAGAAACTCCTGCTCCTTCTGAAGCTCCGCCTCCAGGAAGTCATCACAACATGGCTCCTGAATTAACCCTTTAATGTTTTTACCAGCGTTGCTCTGAGCAGCAGCTCCTATAAGGAGATCAGCAGCTGTTTGCTAATTGCTGCTGGCTAGTCTGAAGGAGCTGGGTGGGGGAGGAGCTGCACCTCGACGGCGGGACGAGGTCCACTGAGGCCTTTTGAACAGCTAGTTGGTTGCCATGTAGAGTAAAGAATCAAAGCAACACTCGAGGTTTGGGGGAAAAACATACAAATTTGACGTGAAGCTAAAAAAAAATGTAGATTTTACATAACATTGCCTCTATGCCTGTCACAATAACTAGTTTTTCAGTACGATAAATTATTCCAGAAGTTATTGCGATAAATGATAATGTTGTTTTGGGACCATTTTGCAGAAATCTAATGGAAATGACACAATAATGCAACAATAAACTTTAAATTCTAATGAACATTTAACACTGGAACTAGAAAACATTTCAAACATCCAAGATGTGAATTATGAAGTTTCTGTAAACAATATTATTCTTCAAAAAACGGCTCGTTAAGACCAAAGCAAGGTTTTAATTCATCGTTATCGGATCCAAACCTTAGGAAGTGGAAACGTGGGCCAGTGCGACCGTACTCTGGGTCAGAGACGCGTCTGGAAAGGATCCGGATCGGGTTCCTACCTTCCTCTCCAGAACCTGCTGCAGCTGGAACTGGGTGACCTGCTGCTGCGTCTCTGCAGGATCCTTCCTGTTGGCGCCGGGATAGAGGGCGGGGATGCTCAGGGCGCTCAGCGCGATGTCCTCACGCTGCTCCCGTTCCCGGTTCGTTTTCTCCACAAGCTTGTTGACAAAAACAGAAAATAAAGAAGTGACTGAACCTTTCAAACAAAACTTTACACATTTAAGATGGAAAAATCCTCAAGTAGCAGTTTTAGCTCCACCTGGTTCAAATTCTGTAAAAATCTCACATTATGCACCTTTTCCCATCCAATTACTAATAAAATATAATCATCAGATCAGTTCTGTATCAATTTTCAGTTCAGCAGAAAGGACTGAACTTTTCACATGTTGATGTTTTTTCTGCAGATGAATCCTTTGCTACAAACGACCAAACTTTCACTAAAGGACGCTGTTATTACATTTAAGGCAATAAAATATGTATTTCCTAGTTTACAAAGGATTGTAATTATTTGTTTGTTAGCATTTTCTTAATGTATTTGAATTTATAAACAAGCTCAAGTGGCTGAATGATTGAATCATGATTATTTCACTAATCAGTTTATCTTAATGCACATTTTGGACATTTTTAAATTAGCCAATAAAGTCTTTCACACAGAATAAGGAAAACATTAAAGGATGAAAAGTTGACTAATTTTAGATTTTTTAAAGCTGAAACTGCAGGAAGAACAGATTTATAGAAAAATAAGTTTTTAATCTTCCATGCAAGATGTTTATAGTTTAGTACAGGTTTGGCTCATTCCTGCTCTGACTGTTTTTTATTTCAGAAAACGGACGATTTTAGAGTCTGTATTGCTCCAGTTAACGATTAATCGATTACTAAATGAGTTGATCATCATGTCAATATTCGATTCATCACAGTTAATCGTTTCCACCTTTGCTACGTTGTAGTTTGCGTCGTCGATGAGGTCGGCTTTTCTCTTCGCCATCTCCAGGTTCTGGAGCTCCATCGCTCTGCGGCCTACTTCCTGTCTGTACTGGTCGTCGAGCATCTCTAACGGACGAACAGAACCGTCAACTCCGCCGCATTGATGCACAATTTAAAGCTACAGGATGTAAACTTTTACAAATAATATTTTACTACATATTTGTTGAATTTGTCACTATCAGTATAAGACAGATAGTGAGGAGGCGGGTCTTAGCGCTGTCAATCAAATTCATGTCTCAGAATAGTACAACGCTGCTCCTCAATAGTGAAACATTGTTGCTGAAAGTTGCAGAGCTGCAGCCAAACGTATTTTGATGCCGTTGCAGAATATTGTGACACTATTATTATTATTATGATGATGCTGTTGCCAAACGCATTGTTGATCATTTATGTTCCAACGCTATTGCCGATAATTGTGACTTGCAGAGTAGTGTGCCGCTGTTCCCACTGTGGCTCCTCTGTTTTGCAGCGCAGCAGAGCTTAGCTAATGCTAGGCTAGTAACGCATCCATCAATGACACCAGATACACAGTTTTTCTGAAACAGTGAATTGTTTCTCCATCATTAGTACATTTAGCAGCGCGTATATGTTTGATTGACAGCACTAAGCCCCTCCTTCTGGCTCTGATGGCCGTGGCTCAGGAGAGATGTTTCTTTCCACAGATTATCTGTCTCTATTAAACAGTCCAGGCATAACCAACGTTTGAACAAATCTGTAAAAGCATGTTTGGTTTCTGAAAGCTGCGTCCGGCAGCTTAAAGCCCGCTCACCGTCGAGCTTCTGCTTCAGCCGTTTCTGCTGCAGCTCGTTCTGCTGCTGCAGCAGCCAGTCCCTCAGCTGCTCCTGCTGCCTCTGCTGCCGGCTGCCGGACTGCGGGTCCTCGCCCAGCAGGCCCGGCAGAACCATCTGGGACTCGGTTTTCTTCAGGGCGTCCGGGTCGTTGAGGTCGAACTCGCGGCGGCTCTGAGGATTCTGGTTCTGGTGCCAGAAGGCGGCTCGGGCCTGGTGCGCCGAGCGGTCCGCCTTCTCGTGCCGCCTCTGGAGGAGGCCCGCTGCTCGGTTGTACTGCTGCACTTCAGCATCTGTTTAGAAACAAACGTCACGTAAAGTTACTGTCATGATTTAATCATAAATATGCTCCAATTAAAGCTGTAATAACTCTGACTCTGCATAATTGTTAAAACCGTCACCATGTCATGACAGCTGATTCTGAGACAGATGGGAATTAATTTACTGTGAATAATTAATCATGATAATAATTCTGATTTATCACTGTCATGTTAAATGGCAGTTATGATAAATACATAAAAAACAAGTGACATTATGATCAGAGATGTTCATTTTTATTTTCTTTGCTTTTTGTTCCATTTTTTGATATTTACCAATATTAATAAATATCAGTAAATTTGAAAATCTGATTAAATGTTTGCAGTTTAGTGACATCAACCACACTATGAGGAAGAAGCGTCTTTCAAACAGGAGCTTTTTCAAGAACAATATTTATGTTTGATGAGCTTTTAACAAACTTACCTAAGAAATAAGGAATAGTTTTAACGTCATTTTTATCGTCATCAATAGTATTGTTAAATTATTAAGTCCACATCAGCCCATCTGTAACCAGATAGTCTGAAGAAATGCACCACTCCAACCAAAAACAACCAATCAGAGCCTGGAGCCGGGCCTCAGTGCTGTCAATCATTCCCGTGTATGTGTTGCTGAATGTTCTAATGGCGGAGAAACACAGGAGCAGTACACACAGGCATGATAATCAAATTTTTCAGATTATGTCTCATAGAACCGCCACGATATAGAGACAGGTTTGACAAACATGCAAAATCTATTTAATAATTTAAATGCTGCAGCTTTAAAGACTGAAGCTGCTCATTTACTCACGCTGAGCGTCTTCTTGATTTTTTAATTCTGATTTTCGTTTCAGCTTCTCGATCACCTGCCGATCTAAAGCTTCTTTATCCACCTGTGAAGCAGATCAGTGGATCATCACACATTGGACTTCCCTCAGAAACATCCATAGTGTTTTTCACTGACGTACAACAAAGCTTCCAAAGTTCCTGAGATTATTGATTTGAATCTAAGGTGAGTCTAATACTATAAATATTGAATAAAACGACGCTTCACATATCTCAAAGCGCACTGAGATATAAAACAATCTTGAACTACATGATCAAATGGCGACGATTTAAAATTTAAAAGTTAGATTTCCTTTTAATTTCTCATCAAATAAGGAGTTTTGATTCAACTCAAAGACTCCTGAGATGATTTTGTTGCCTGTGGCGCCCCTGGACTCTCTGCCCTGGGCAGGAAGCCAGGAAACGGCCTGAGTTCCGCGCTGGTTCCGCTGGATCCTCTGCTGCAGCAGAAACTCACCCCGATGGTTCTGAACTTCTCATTAAAGATCCTGTGGCGTCTTTCCGCCTCGTAGTTCTGGCGGCGCTCCGCGCTCTCTCTGGCCTTCCGCTCGCGAGGCAACTCCACCTGAAACATCTCAGCTTCACCTTCAGCTTCACCTTCAGCTTCACCTTCAGCTTCACCTTCACCTTCAGCTTCACCTTCAGCTTCCTGTCTGTCAGTGAAAACAATACGGTTGCTAGGTAACCACAGATTCGCAGCCGCTGCGTTGTATCCGGACAGGCGTCCGCCATGTTGTGAGGGGCAAACCTGAACTCAGAGGACAGACAGTTTAAAGCATTCAAAACTTCCAGAGAAAAGATTCAGCTTTCAGGTCTGGGAAGAAAAAAAAAACAATATTATTCTATTTATTCATAAAAAAATTTTAACTCTAAAAATTTCACAACTATTTTCTCTGCCCATTTATTTTACTGTTTTACTTTGGAAATCCTACTTCCTTTTGTTCCATCAGATGATCTTAAAACACATTTTAACAGGCAATAATCTTCAGATTGAGATTAATTTTTAAAAAGTCAAGAAAACAAAAAACAGTTAATTTTTCTTAAGTTAAAATTCAGATTTGTGGAATTAAAACAGAATTTTCCATTTCAGGAAAATAAGTTAAATGAATCTCAAACTTCTGATATGAAAGTCTTAAAGTTGGGAGAAAAATATCCACTTTCCAATATTTGATTCAATATTTTCTAATTATATGAAGTAAAAAAATTCAAAGAAAATCTCTGAATTTGCAGCTTTTTGGTCACATTTCGCACAAAAAAGGCCAATTTCTCAAAACTTTAAGTTGTAACTTTATGAAATGTGCATTGATATTTCAATATTGATAGCAGAACTTCCTACTTTTTAAAGTTTTTTTACAAATGTGTCTGACCTTCGGAATTTTAGTTTTTTTGAAAAGTAATAATTCTTTAAAGCATTTTAAACATGTAAAATAGTCAATTTAACTATCATAATGACTGAAGTTTGTGAAAAACCTTTTTCACTCCTGTTGTCATGAAACCAAAATGTAACTCGACTTTAGTAATAAAATGAACAAACTGTCACTTTTAAAGTTTTATTTTCACACGGAATGAAAATATATTTTTGAACCGCAGCTGCAGCAACACAAGAAAAACCCAAAACTAATAGAACCATGAATCAACTTTACACTTTTAAATTTATTTTTTATATGACAAAACCCCAAAACACATGAAGACATTTAAATAATCCTGGTCACGGGCAGCTTTAATAAACATAAATCCAAATGAAGTTTCTCATAGTAACGAAGGTTATTTGAACCAAACATGCCAGATTTCTTATTCATCATCATCTCAGGGAACAAAACAAGAACTTTTTCACCTTTAACTTCTCTAATCAGTGTTTTTTTTAACAGCATTTTGTAACAAAAGACCCTCAGACCCTCGCAGAGCTGCAGAGAAAACCAGCCGAAACCTTCAGTCTGTTAAAAAACCAGCAGCTAAACGAAGAAAAGCTTCAGAGGCTGCAAATGGACATTTGTTGGGTTTTATATGCTCACATTATTGATATGAAAACAAAATAAATATTTAATCTCCCTTCATCTATTTACAAAATGATTTCATTTAATTTCAGTAAAATAAATTCATAAAACGTATTTTTATTTTCTTCATGCATAGAGCTTTAGTGACCCGTTCGCTGCAGCTCAGGTGGGTTTAAAAGTCTTTAATGACGTTTTGGATCTTCCACCGCTGGCCGCTGCAGTCCTGGATCACCAGAACCCTGTTCACCATTTCCAGGCAGCGCTTCGTCTGACGGTTCTTCAGCTGTTTTCCCTGGAACACAATTAAAAAAAGGGTCAAAGGCAATAAAACTTGGTTTACTTTTGAGCCGTGCAGTAAGTCTGAACTGGTTCTGAGGTCCAACCTGGGTGAAGTCCCAGTATATCCCCATTCCTTTCTGCATGGCCTCTTTGCAGTTGAACAGACCCGGCTCGGTTTTCTTCTCCCCTCTGTCGGTCAGACAGCGGTTGTCGTTGTACTTGTGGGACTTGATGCCGCCGATGTACATCTCACCAGTTTCACGGTAATAGGCCATCTGGAGTAGAGACAGGAGAAACGGAGAGGAAAAAACTGTTTCCTCCCACATTCCTGTCCTTTTTCCTTACAGTTAAATGTTTCAGATCATCAAACTAATTTTATTAGACAAAATCAGATATGGTTCTGAAATAATACAATTATTAAAGTGTGCCTTACAACACTGTGAAACAATAAACCACTTTTCTTTCTTGCATTGTTCATGCTGCTAATTAAATGCGACTGAATGATTTTCGACCCGCAGGAAGAACGTAGGCGTCACCGTGCGGCGCTCTGTAAAGATGGCCGCCGCCGTCTACGGTTAGGATCGGTTAACAAGTCATTCTTAGACAATCAGATTTTACTTTTCTCTGTTCTGCCTATTTTGAGCTGTTTAAGGGCCTGTCACTTTAAATCCAAATAAGCTGCTGCTGGCCACGCCCCCGATTCAGGGTTAAGTTGGCTGCAAACAGATGAGCAGTCATACAAAAGCAGAAGTGACGTCTCCTGCACATTCAACCAGAATGCAGCAAGTGGTTTCTGGATGGTGAGTCAACAACAAACTCCTGTCTTTTCCAGCAGCCGTTGTACAGCACATATGGTGGTAAAACCAGCTGAACAAACCTGCTGGAACTTCCTGGGGTTGGTAGGTAACAGGGCAGTACCTGTTGATATGTGATGTCACGTTCTAGATGTTTTTGAAAGGACTCACTTTCCAGACACCAAAAAGAAACATTTCATTAGAAAAAATGTTTTTTAAAACTCTTTGAATGTTTTCAGAAGAAGAAACTGAAATGGAAGTAAAACGTTTTAGGTGACTAAAGTTCTGAATCTGAAGCTCTGCAGGCCTCACTGTCTGTTAAGGTCAAAGGTCATAGGACTCCATAGGACCAGAACCACGGCTGACCCAAAGGAACAGAAAAACTCGCCTCATATTTACCAGAAACAGCTTGAAGATCAAGACTTTGATAGCATTTAATTTTTACTCTGATTCCGTTTTTCTGGTGTTAAAGTTTATTCACTGATCTGAAAAATTTAAATGCAACAAAAAGAAAATCTGTAAGGGACTGAATACTTTTCCACAGCGCCATTTGGGCCGGTACCGACCGCTTCTCTTACCTGCGGTCCGTAGTAATGGCAGTCGAAGGAAATGGGCGTGTCGCCGGGGACCGGACCTTGGTCGATGCACAACTCAGAGTCCAGGTTCTTCAGCTGTCAAGAGAGGAAGAGGAGGGTGAGGAAGACGCCGGGCTCCGTCCTGCCAGCGGAGAGCAGCAGCTGCTTACCGCGCCGTAAGCCAGCAGGTTGTCCCAGGGGTCCAGTTTGGGGTAAACGTTGTCCAGGTACCATTTGAACGGTTTGCAGTTCAGTCGTTCTCTCAGTTTCTTCCTCTCAGAAACGTCTCCGATGTCGATACCGTGATTCTGCACAGAAACAAAACGGATCCATCTGCCTGAAATCTTCCCTCACTGCAATCCAAACCGTTTTAAAGTAAAACACAAACCTGCAATCAGCACGTCAGGCTGCGACTATCGATTACTAATCAATTATTTTCACAATTAATCGGATCAAAAAAATTGGCACGGTCTGCATATTTTTTATTCATCCCCTTAAATCTATTTTACAGATTACTAAAAGTACATTAACAGATGCAAAGAAGCAAATAATTCAATAATTTTTTTTTAATTTAAAAAAATAATTCTGTATAAAATGGAACATTTCCAGAAAACGATTTTAAAAATTTAGGATATTTTTTTTTTATCCAGCAAAGAACTACAGAGATTTGACTGCTTTGCTTATTCAATTAAAATATTGTACGTTTATTTATTTCGCAATTTATACTTGTTTTTGCAACTGCAATTAAAAATGAGCAATTGAACATTTTGTGCCAAAACACCACAGATCCGATCCGTCATCAACGAGGCGAGCTGCTCAAGTTCTTTTAGGAATAAAAATGCGGCCAATCTGTCTGTTTATTTTGTTATTTGCTTTTTCTTGTTTATGTAGATTTTAGATGGGATTTAGTGAGAAAAAATAAAGCTAAATTTCTAAACTGGCAACACAAAACGTGATTTTGTTTGGGGGAAAAAAATGTAAAATTATTCTAAAATCTGGGCGGACTGAGCAGAACACGGCGCCGCTCACGGCGCCGCTCACGGCGGCGTTCACGGCGCCGCTCACGGCGGCGTTCACGGCGACAGTTTGAATTAAAACCCGAACCTGATCCAGTCAGACTGCAGGTAATGATGGCTGCCAGTCATTGCTGTGCAGCTCCTGATGAAACGGCGTTTGCTTTACGCTCATGCGTTGCTTCCTGTCTGCGGCTCTCGTACCTCGAAGGGAAGATTCCAGGCCAGGTTGATGTTGTGTTTGTATTCGTCCATCCAGATCTCGGCGACCCTCAGGGCGTTCCTCTTCATGGCGGGCGACAGGTCCAGCATGTAGGGCTTGTGAAAACGCTCGATGTGGGCGATCTTTGAGCAGGGAACGACCTCGATGCTGCCGCCACATGTCCACACCTACAACCAGAAACATAAAAATTATTATTAAAATCTGGCATTATTTCCCTCTTGTCGTCCAACCACAGACTTCACCGCTACTCCAACACTAAACTCTTATTTATGTTATTTAAATAAAGATTTTCCAAACAAAATATTTCTATTGCAAGCAGTTTTAAATACAGTGCAATTATTTTTCTCTCAATATTTTCCTTCATGCCAATAATCCCTTTGTTTTATTAGAGCAGAAAAACCTGAACAAAAAAGTATGAAAGAGAGCTTTTAAATTAGTCGTGGTGTGGTGGTTTTTAGGTCTCCTCGACTTCATTTCTCTTGGCTTCCTGCTTGTTGTGGAATAAATCATCAGAATTTTCTCTGACTGAAATAAAAGCTGCAGACTTTGCCATCACTACTTTAACGACGAGTTGAGCGCTGAAAACATGATGTCACACATTTTACAGCTCGATTCTCCATCTGTTTGCTAATTGATGCTGGCTAGTCTGAAGGAGCAGAGTGGGGGAGGAGCTGCGTCTCGAAGGCAAGGCTAGGTCCAACCAGAGAGAAAAGAATTTCTCAAACATTGAAGACCGACGCCACGGGTTTGTTTTCTCAACTGAAGCTCTTTTCAAAGGCTGATAAATATTATTTTGGCGCTTCGACGGTAGAACAGAAAGCAAACACACCTGCTAACCATTATCAATGTTACTGGAGTAAACACCAGGAGGCGCTGCAGCTTGGTAACGCCTTGAGTCAAACTTTTTAGATGTACTCACACGAATCCCAAGCTCGACGTTTTCTCCACCATAAACTTTCATTCCTTCGTCGAGGAGTCCGATTTCTCCCAGAAACTTCCTGTCGGCCACCAGGATCCCCATGACCGACGGACTCCTGCAGCGAGAGACGAGAACCGCAGATCCATTTATTCTTCCTGAATCGTTTTAATGCCACTGTGTTTAAAGGGGCTGCAAAGACATTTCATAGCTCAAAGAAAATCCACTTTTCCACTGATAGATCACTTTAGCATTGGGGAAAATATCTGGTTATAAAATAATTTTCCAATGAAATTAGTAACTTTTTTTTATAAAATTAATATTAAGGAATTATTTGTTCCTATATCTTTCTAAAATGTTATTTAAGTTAACCATCTTATTTCAGGTCTATTATCATATTTACACTAGAAAAAGCACCAAAAATACTAAATACTAGTAAAATTTGTGTTTTTGCAGTGCAGCTGAGACAAGTTAACTAGTTTGATATTTTATATTTCCCAACAGCGGCAGCAACAAACAGCAGGAAGAGATTAACATATTGTCTGTGTAACTATAAAAATAAGATAGAAATTATTTTTCCATGTGTAACAAGTTTGTATTATTCAATGTAACGGGTGTTCTTGGGGCCCCCTGGTGGTGTGGAGGCCCTAAGCAGCCGTTTCTATTGAGGTTAATAAGAAACATTAAATCAGGTTTGGGAATAAATGCTTTGATGTGAACATTTACTGTGATGATCATAAACGACTCGGAGTCTCTGGTGTTGGCTGTTAAGACGCTGATCGTCTCTCATGCTGAGGAGTTTGGATCCTGCTGGAAGTTCAGAGCTGAAGGATGAACTTACTTTCCGGGCCGGGAGCTGTCGTTGTGCTTGTAGTAGTCGGGGGCGAAGCCCTCATACATGCACCACAGCGCCCAGTCGAACGCGTGCGCCGCAGGGAGGTACTGGATGACCTTCAGATCGTCAAAGTTCACCCTGTCGAAGACGGGCGAAACCACCGTGGTCCGGTCGGCTTTGATCTGCGTCAGCAGCGGTTCGACCCTGAGAGGCAAACGAAACAAGAAAAAACATTCTTCATAGTTCTGCTTTTAGAGACGGAACTTCACCAGGACTTGCTGCAGCAGTGAGGTCTTGCTGCAGCAGAGAGGTCTTGCTGCAGCAGAGAGGTCTTGCTGCAGCAGGGATGTCTTGCTGCAGCAGGGATGTCTTGCTGCAGCACAGAGGTCTTGCTACAGCAGGGATGTCTTGCTGCGGCAGAGAGGTCTTGCTGCGGCAGAGAGGTCTTGCTGCGGCAGAGAGGTCTTGCTGCGGCAGAGAGGTCTTGCTGCGGCAGAGAGGTCTTGCTGCGGCAGAGAGGTCTTGCTACAGCAGGGATGTCTTGCTGCAGCAGAGAGGTTTTGCTGCAGCAGAGAAGTCTTGCTGCAGCCTGCCTGATGTATAAATGGGTGGAGTTTGAAACGCAGAGGGAGCATCGGAGGAAAAAAATTGTTCCAGCTCAATAATAAATGTATTTTGAGTGCAGACTGTAACGACGTTATAAAAACTTGTTTGCTTGCTGTCAGTAAAACAAAGGTGGAAACAGCCGGCGGGAGCCGCGCCTGCATGACAAGCAGCAGAACAGCTGCTGAACGGACCAGAGAAACTGATCTGGTCAGTTTGGGATCAACAGTATCAGCACAAACAGGGTGTGTTTACTTTACCCCACAGATGCTGAATGAAACTGAGGTCTGGACTCTTTCCAGGTTCATGCAGAAGGTTTCACTGTTAGAGGAGATCCGGTAAGATTCCTCCAGAGGTTCGGACGGATTTGTGGCTGGAGAGTCCAAACTGTTTCCATTATGACCCCAGAGAGAAATTACAGGCCAAAACGTTTCCATTTCTTAAAACCAACAACAGTTCTATTGAAATTGTTTTATCTGCTTCATGCTGAAATAAACCTAGCATAACATATTTTACACAAATAAAATTACATTTTTGTAGGAAAGGAATGTATAAATCTTTCTAGATTTAATATTTCAGAACAGTGTAATTATTTATCCAAAAAAGGCAGTTAGTTATTAGCTACGCACTCTGACCTTGACTGAAAAAATGTGAAAAAGATTTAATCTATTTTCTCAACAAAAACACAAATCATTCTTTTTTAATACTTGCTGCAAAGTTTTAATAATGTAATTAAAAGCAGATGTTTGTGCACCAAGGTCTGCTTCATGAAACTGTGACATATTTGTGAGAAGACTTTAATTTGTGGGTCAGAACGTCTGCATCAACCTCCTGCTCTGGTGGGACCAATCTGCATCACTGAGGGACCATAAATGGCCCCCGGGCCACTCTTTGGACACCCGGGGATAAAAGAGTTCTCATTCAATTTTTCATACAAAGTCTGAAAAATCTTTCCATTTCTCTACTTTTATGTAAATAACTGCTGAACATTTACATTTCATCCACATCAAAATGGATGAAATGTAAGTTAAACAACCTGAAACTCAGACCTGGAGCTGAACCATTAAAACAACATTCATCGTTTATCAGATCTGATTTCCAATATTGATCATTTTCTTTTCTAAAAACAAAAATGCTGATGTTAAAAGTTAATGAGAAATATCCTGCTACTAATAATTTGATGCTGATGTGTTTAAAAATGAATTTATTTATCCCTATCTGCAACATTAATTTTATTTTATTTTCATATTTTACATGCAATAGCTCCATTACAATAACTTCTGATTTCCTTTATTCTGGAAATGTTAAAACTTTTTTTCTCATGTGATTAGACCAAAATTATCAAGTCCAAAATACCTTTAAGGCAAAAATTACAACAGAGCGAGAGTTAGAGATGAAAACTGTCGGGTTTTGTTCTTGCTCAACAATAAGCGTGCAATATTTTATTGTTGTCTATTAATTCAAGGAAAGCAGCAGGCTCATTAAAACAAAGGAAAGCAGTTTGCATATTTTTTGGAGACTTATTTGGAAAAAAATATGTTGAAAAATTGAGTATATTCTCATCAAAAGAACAGTGTTTGGGTCTCTCTTATTGGAAATACTTGTTGTATTTGGTCAAGCTTAATAAAACAATTAAATGCAGATTTTGGTTAATTTCAATATGATTTAAAGTAAAAGTCACTGAAAAATAAAAGTTGGGTATTAAAAGTTGAACAGCTTCTGTTTTATCAAACCTTTTCTGATTCTCATAAAATCAGACGATGATGTCATTCATGTCTTTCTAGGCTCCTGATTGGTTAATTCAGAGCTACGGCCTATCAGACTGTGCAGCCCAGCTGCAGAAACTGGTTTCCAGTTGGGGTTCTGCTCCTACCACAGCTCATGGACTTCGATGTGAGCGTCCAAGATGGCCACCACATCGGCGGTGGCCGCCCTCCAGCCAGACGCTCTGGCGAACGCCAGGCCTTTCTGCTCCGTGTGCCTCACCCTGGCAAACCGCAGGCCCGGGTTCTCCTCCTCCAGAGACTTAACGTACGCATCAAGGTCACCTTTCAGGTTTTCTGGAATGAAAGCAGAGAGTTGAATCCGGTTGGACAGACAGGAGATGTGAAAATAGAGGAACTGGAATGCAAAGCAGATTCAAAACAAGTGACACAAAAGATGCTTTGATGTGAACAAGCAGCAAGACATGAATCAACCACTTTATTGTTAACACTTCTCACAAAACTATAGTCAGGACAGGTGTGCAAACGCAGTGTTTCCTGCTCGTATCTGTCTCTAGTCTCTCCAGTTTACTGACAACAAGCATTCATTTCAACATGCATCAACTAACAGGCTGCATTTCATAAAACTCAGTAGAAAGGAATTATTTTAGTTTTTAGAGCAATACAGCTGGAAGTTGATATTTTGTTTTTAAGGGAGCCGGATTGTGTAAAATAGACCTTTCTGCCTTTCTGATCTTCCCATTATGTCAAGTTGATCAGCAACAATCCCTCCCGGAACCAAACCGACCCGGAACCAAACCGACCCGGAACCAAAGCGACCGGGAACCAAAGCGACCGGGAACCAAACCGACCCGGAACCAAACCGACCGGGAACCAAAGCGACCGGGAACCAAACCGACCCGGAACCAAACCGACCCGGAACCAAAGCGACCCGGAACCAAACCGACCCGGAACCAAACCGACCGGGAACCAAAGCGACCGGGAACCAAAGCGACCGGGAACCAAAGCGACCGGGAACCAAAGCGACCGGGAACCAAACCGACCCGGAACCAAACCGACCCGGAACCAAACCGACCCGGAACCAAACCGACCCGGAACCAAAGCGACCGGGAACCAAACCGACCCGGAACCAAAGCGACCGGGAACCAAACCGACCCGGAACCAAACCGACCCGGAACCAAACCGACCCGGAACCAAAGCGACCCGGAACCAAAGCGACCCGGAACCAAAGCGACCCGGAACCAAAGCGACCCGGAACCAAAGCGACCGGGAACCAAAGCGACCGGGAACCAAAGCGACCGGGAACCAAACCGACCGGGAACCAAAGCGACCCGGAACCAAAGCGACCGGGAACCAAACCGACCCGGAACCAAAGCGACCGGGAACCAAACCGACCGGGAACCAAACCGACCCGGAACCAAAGCGAGCCGGAACCAAAGCGACCGGGAACCAAACCGACCCGGAACCAAAGCGAGCCGGAACCAAAGCGACCGGGAACCAAACCGACCCGGAACCAAAGCGACCCGGAACCAAAGCGACCCGGAACCAAAGCGACCGGGAACCAAAGCGACCCGGAACCAAAGCGACCGGGAACCAAAGCGACCCGGAACCAAAGCGACCCGGAACCAAAGCGACCCGGAACCAAACCGACCCGGAACCAAAGCGACCGGGAACCAAACCGACCCGGAACCAAAGCGACCGGGAACCAAAGCGACCGGGAACCAAAACCGACCCGGAACCAAACCGACCCGGAACCAAAGCGACCCACCGTTGGAGCTGTTGTCGTCCACCAGGATGATTTCCTTCAGCAGGTGTTTGGGCGTGCGGTCGATGATGCTGCGCAGCGCCCTCTTCAGGATGGACAAGGCCTCGTTCAGGTAGATCAGCACCACTCCCACCGTCGGCAGGTCCTTCTCATAGGTCCTCTTCAAACACCTGCAGAATCGTGTTCAACAAACCGTTTTATCAAAGTTCATTTGGATGAACTTGTGAAGTGAAATGTGAGCAAACTGGCGAAGGGTTAAAGGTCAAATGATTGCTCTATCCACGATAAGGTGGAAAGAACAGAGAATCAGGGCTGGAGAAGAAAGTTATGATTCTTACCAATAAAAAGATGCAAAAAGATTTTAAAGTTATAAAGATTTTGTGTTTTTAAATAGTCATTTCAAAATCCAGCTGCTGTTAATAATTTGATGTTAATGTGTTTAAAAAAAAGAATAATTTCTTTCTTTCTAAAACTGATGCCAAATTTGACATTTCTTATTTTATTTATTAAAAATGATTTTTTTTATTAAACTTGCTGTTGTTTCTAGAAAAGCTTCACGAAACCTTTTACTGTTCATTAATTAGTTTAAATTGAGTCGGATTCATTTTCCATCTGTATTGTTACTGCGTTTGTACATTTTGTGTTATGAATATCTGTCTTATAAATAAGAGACAAATGGATACATCATAAAATTAACTACATTTTGTCATTATTACAATTTTCTTTTCATTATTTACACTTTATTTTTGTATTGTTTTCAGAAAATGATTTTTCTCGTATTTCAACTGTTGCACGACTTTATTCTCGTGTTATTTTCACTGTATTCTCTTGTTACTCCGATTTTACTCTGAAAATGAAGGAAAATATCAGAGCTGGTCGTCTAATATCACCAGATAAAGTCAGTTTTACCCTTTTTCTCTGGTATCGGGCAGCGGTCGGTCCAGAGGAAGGCGATCGCTCAGGAAAACGTTGTATCCGTACATCTCAAACAGAGACTGGGCTTCTTTTTGCTCGTCCGCGGACAGATGCTCCCCCCAGTCCTTGAACAGGGCCGAGTTGGGGAACAGTTTCTTGGACTTTTTCTGCGGGGCGGGAGCATCTTGGTGCTGCTGCTGCTGCTGCTGCTGCTGCTGCTGCTGCTGCTGGTCCTCCCTGAGCTGCACGGCTTGCTGCAGGACGTCTGCAACCTTCCTCTGAGTGTCTCGGTTCTCCTCCAGGATCTGTTGCATCACATCCTGTCTGCGCTCAAATCCTCTGAGGATCTTGGCTGCAAAAACAAGAAATCCACAAAGTAAAAACACAAATTTAGCTCATCGCATCTCATCTGTCTAAATTACAGTTTTAAAGAAATTCCTGTAACATTACGGGCAAAAAATAAGAAACGACACAAAATAAGACAGAAGAAAATTCCATTTCAAATTCTTCCTCTTCTGTTGTATATAAAATATACAACAAAAAAAACATAAAAAGTTTAATAAAACATTTTATTAAACTTGAACTAATTTATAAAATTTATGTAGCATATTTGAAAAGACAATCTAAATTGTTATTCAATATAAATGGCTTTTAACCAAGATAATAGGCCAGTTTCCTTTCTTTTTTTCTTTCAGAAGAATAGGTACGACTCAAGAAAGAGCAGTTAGGCTAGAGTTTGCAGCTCCGAGTGTTTTGTATTTGCAATGTGAATATCATATTTACATATTTACAACCACAACATTGGGATATGCAAATGGCCATCAAGGAAAAAAAACAAAACAATGAAATAAAAAGAAAAATAGAGGAGAAAAGAAGAAACACAACAAAGGGAAAAAACAAATTAATCAATCGTTCCCAAAGTTCATCTTACAACCCCTTAGTCCATCCACCCCGAATGGGGATTAATCAGGCTCGCAAACAAGGCGAGTATCCAGGGCGTGGTTCACGTCCTGGGTAATTGAAAGTCCAATCAAAGAAGGAACAGAGTTCTTTGTAGGATTCTCCTACCAGCTGGGTAGAAGTAAGCAGTCTTCTGTCACCAACCGGTGAAATCTTTCTTTGGCTCTAGGCCTGGTCTCATAGCTCACCATCCACCTGGCCTGTTCCGCAGTTTTGTGTCATACTACCGGATCTTTTTCATCTCCCTTTCCGGCTCACAATAATGGGCTCCTGCCAGCTCTGCTCCTTCCAACGCGTTCTACCCTTCACGGCCTTTCGCTTGAGCTAATATACCTAGCCGGTAAACTGGAAAGGTACATGTGACCCCAGTACTCAAACGCGATTGGCTAAATGATAATCTCGCGAGAATCACTCATAATACTATCAAAACATCGCGAGATTTGAGGCTAAAAGGCAAAAGAGTAGAACATCAGAGGAATTGAAGGTTTAAAATTACACTCGGGTTACATCCTCCCCCCTTAATTCCATGCAACACCGGTGCATGCTAAATTATCTGAACACTATGACGCACAGGAGCATCTAAAACAGGTTCAGCAACCATTTCACCATAAGCAGTAGCTAGACTGTGTAAAAGATTTTGCACTACAGAAATTAAAGGATTTCCTAAAGCAGCATACTGAAAGCGCTTAATTGGTTTTGGCTCTCGACTAGACCGACGAATTGACTGTTCAGCTTTTAAACCATCACTAGCCTTATGAGCAGCTATAGGTGATTCAATGGAATGTGATGCTGGCATGGTCGAATTTGGTAATGTCTCTACTGGGCCATGGCTCTCCAAATCTTCAGATGGGCTTAGCTCAGGAACATGTTCAAGTTCAGGTGAATTTCCTGGGTCCATCTGATCTTGTGAAGGAACTTTTTCCAGGGCTGGAAGTGGATCCATAGCATCAGACAGTAGAGACAACTTATCCTCATCAGATGAAGGATTCTCTTTTCCCATCTCAGGAACTGAGACTCTGTTTATGGGCTGGGTAGGGCATGTCCCCTCAACACTGACCTTCACAGTTGGTAAAACTGAAAATCGAGATGCCCTCCAGTCCTCATCCTCCTCATCTGGGCTTTCCTCCAATTCTTCCACTGGTTCTTGTAGACTGCGGGTCTGCGGCCTATGAGCCGGTGTGGAAACTGGTGGGTCAACTTCAGTCTGAGGAAGAAATCCACAAGGGAGAAGAAGGTCGCGGTGCAGAGTCCGGGTCCCTCCAGAGGGATCTGCTTCTGGTCTTACAATATACACAGGAAGCTCACCCACACGACCAATCACCACATAGATGTTTGTCTCCCACTTATCCTCCAGCTTATGCTTGCCTCTGAACCTCACATTTCGGACTAATACTCTATCACCTTCTTCAAGACTTGCTGGTTTTACTCTCTGATCAAAACAAATCTTGTTTCTTCTTGCCATCTTTTCTGCATTTTTAGAAGCTAGCTGAAAACTTTCCTTCAGCCGAGAACGCAGGTTCTGCACATATTGAGAATGTGATTGGGATGACGAATCTCTGAGAGGCAAGTTGAAAGCTATGTCAACAGGAAGTCTTGGACAGCGACCAAACATCAACTCATATGGAGTAAAACCTGTAACCTCATTTCGGGTGCAATTATAAGCATGAACAAGTGGCTTGACATACTCTTTCCATATAGTTTTCTGCTCTGGCTCCAAAGTACCCAACATACTGAGCAAAGTTCTATTGAACCTTTCAACAGGATTTCCACGGGGATGGTATGGCGTGGTGTGTGACTTTTTAATGCCAGCAATATTGCAGAGCTCTTCAATGAGGTGAGACTCGAAATCAGGCCCTTGATCCGTGTGCAGGCGTTCAGGAAACCCATAATGCACAACAAAATTCTCCCACAGACATTTTGCAACGGTCTTCGCTTTTTGATTGGCTGTTGGAAAAGCCATAGCATACTTAGTAAAATGATCTGTGAGGACAAGAATGTTTTTAGTGTTGCTTTTATCAGGTTCAATTGATAGATAATCCATGCACAGGAGCTCAAGTGGCCGGCTTGTCTGGTTATTCACCAATGGTGCAGCTCGTTCGGGCAAAGCTTTTCGACGAATGCAGCGATTGCAAGTTTTAATCTTGTTTTCTACATCTACAGACATGCGTGGCCAGAAAAACCTAGCTCTTACAAGGTCAAGTGTTCTTTCAATCCCCATGTGCCCCAAAAGATCTCGCAAATGATTGCGAACAGCTTCAATGTCATTTGGATGTATAGGGCGAGCACGATGTTTAAATGGGGTCTCATCATGAAGATGAATGTGATGCTTCACCCGATCAGTACATCCAAAGTCAAGGTCATGATGAGAAAACACTTCTGGTATTTCTTTGAGTTTAGCAATAATGTGATCTTTCCAATCAGGAGAAACCGGAGAATCTCCAAATTCAAACTGGAGATCAACTTTGTCAGTGTTCCTGGGCTGCATATTACAACAGGAAACCTCAGAAAGAAGCTGAGGTGACACTGTAATTTCTGCAATAATAGCAGACGGTGACAATGTTATGCTCTGTTTTGACTCATTTGTGATAACCACTGGGATCTTATGAGGTGTATGCTTGGGCAATGACACCAGACAACTTTTCACACACAATCCTCCCGGCAAAGGAGTAGATGGCTGCTCAACTAATGCCCAACTGCTAACCGGCAGCAAGCTGGTATGGGCATTCCCTTCTAGAACTCTGGTATGGCCTGCTGAAATAACTACAGGCGACTCACTATCTAATGCTACGTCACATACACTGGGTTCTTGGGTCTGCTGATGACGCAACTGAAGCAGCTTGAGAACAGCTTTATAGCAATACTTTGATAGGCTAAAGCTAACACGTTCATCTTTCAGATGTTTGTCATACAATGAATCAAGAGTGTTCATTCCTATCAGAACATGGGACTGAGTTCCACTTTTAACATCTGGAACCACAAGTGCCAGAGTACAAACATCCAGATCAGTGCCAATAAACTCTTTGGGAAAAATGACCGTCATTTCTATATACCCTAAGTATGGGACAGCTTGGCCTGCAGCTCCCTCTACTTATAATAGCTCACTTAATGGTTTCACAGGTTGATGAGAAAAATACTGATTGTAAAATGAAACTGGTATTGTAGTAACTTGGGATCCTGTATCTAACAGGCATTGAACTTGCTCCCCAGCTATTATTACTTGACCAGTACATTTTGAGCCAATCAACCCTTGTGGCAATTCTGCAGCCTCAGGAGTTACATGAGACAAATTAGTACATCTTATAGGTGTCTGCTTGGTGGGACTTTGCTGGTCCTCTGCAGTTCCCGTTCGCCCCTCAACGAGAACCTGATTCAGTTTAACGACAGGGCACTATGCGGGTTCATTTTCTGCCACTTCTTCTGCTTTTCCATTAACTGTTTCTTTTTGGCAGCAACCAGTAAAGGATCAGGAGGGTTGTCACACTTAGGTTTTATATGTCCATCTTCCCCACAGTTGTAGCAGTAACCTGGCTTGGGTGATGAAGATGCTTTTTTGTGAGAGGGTTGAGACACACTTTTACTAGTTTGTGGGGACTGACTGAACTTGGCAACATGCATAGATTTTGGCAAAATGGGCGGGTTCTGACCGGACTGAACACTTGAAAGAGCGGCCAACTGTTTTTGTATATCAGCCAACTGCTTGGCAAGTTGCTTGGTGATAACAGTCAAATTATCATAAGCACTTTGTTCTTCAACTGGTGCACAAGCATGATGTAAATGTACACTAGCCCTGGGTTTACTGGAACCAAGATGCTGTTTCATACGCTGAGCTTTGGCAGCTTCTCTGTCTTCTTCTGTTCTTAGCAACAACAACAATTCTGCAAAAGACGGTGGTTTTGACTTGCGCTGTTTAAGCTGGAGCTCAGAAATTAAGGTGTTATCCCAACATCTACGACAGAATTGATTCAGCAGATGCTTTTCAAAATCAGCAGCCAATACTCCACCCCTCCGTAAGGCATGGTTTAGAGTCACTTGCAAGCGTTGTAAATAAACTGATGGCTTTTCACCTGCGTCTTGAAACTGCTCCATAAATTTTGCATACAGTTCATCGCCATCTTGGACCGTTCCATAGGCAGAATCCAAGATTCTGAGGTAAATTAAAGGAGGAGCATCTGGTTGAAGATGTTTAACCATGTCTGCAGCTGGTGGTAACAAACTGTCAAATATCCTTCTAGAACGCTGTAGTTCTGATACAACAGGGTCTTTTAACAGTAGGTCAACACTGGATCGCCAAGTTTCATAGTCTGTTTCATGTTGTGGTCTTGGAGTTCGACCAGAAAATGATCTAAGCTTCAATGAGGACATGTGTATTGCATTGTCATCACTTTTCATGATATGCTCAACCACATACCTCTGGACTCCAGGTGGGTTGATATCTGACAAAGACATGGCTGGCAAAGGTCCAGAAGGACGTGACGTATAGTGTGCAGTAGGATCAGGTTGAACATGTGGCGACTCCCCATCCTCTGCAGCGACATCTTCTGGCTTAAGATGAAAACCACCCTTGGTTGCCATCTTTGATGTAAGGGAAGCAACCATGGCCAAATCCTCTTCTTCTGGGGAAGTCTTCAAAGAAGATGGGACTGGACAAAGTTCAGTGATGGATTGGCCCAGTAGAGACATTACACGCCTGAAGACATCTGTGTAATCCTGACCTGTAAGCTTAGCCACATTTTTCATTTCACTCAGGTATGTTTCAGTTATTATTTTAGTTTCTAACTCGGAGCAAACTACTGACAGCTCTTCAATTTCATAAGTAATTTTTTTAGTTTGGCAAACATACGTGTAAGGCAAGATTTTACACAGCCTCTCCAAAGCACTCCCTGATGAAAACTCAAAAATTATGCAGTTATAGAAATCTGAGTCAGAATCAGTTATAAATTCAAACTTTTCCATTGACCCGTATCCAGTCAGAAAATCAGCCACTTCATTATCAGTCTCTGAGTTCGTTGCATGTCTAATCAACACTGCGTTAGGCATTTTAAAACCACATTTCACCAAAACATCCATTTTAGCAACAACTAGCAACTGCAACACTCCAGCTTCTGTACAACTGCTCCTGGCTAGCTCACCACTAATGTATGTAGCATATTTGAAAAGACAATCTAAATTGTTATTCAATATAAATGGCTTTTAACCAAGATAATAGGCCAGTTTCCTTTCTTTTTTTCTTTCAGAAGAATAGGTACGACTCAAGAAAGAGCAGTTAGGCTAGAGTTTGCAGCTCCGAGTGTTTTGTATTTGCAATGTGAATATCATATTTACATATTTACAACCACAACATTGGGATATGCAAATGGCCATCAAGGAAAAAAACAAAACAATGAAATAAAAAAGAAAAATAGAGGAGAAAAGAAGAAACACAACAAAGGGAAAAAACAAATTAATCAATCGTTCCCAAAGTTCATTTTACAACCCCTTAGTCCATCCACCCCGAATGGGGATTAATCCGGCTAGCAAACAAGGCGAGTATCCAGGGCGTGGTTCACGTCCTGGGTAATTGAAAGTCCAATCAATCTTTGGACCCAATCTTTGTAGGATTCTCCTACCAGCTGGGTAGGAGAAGTAAGCAGTCTTCTGTCACCAACCGGTGAAATCTTTCTTTGGCTCTAGGCCTGGTCTCATAGCTCACCATCCACCTGGCCTGTTCCGCAGTTTTGTATCATACTACCGGATCTTTTTCATCTCCCTTTCCGGCTCACAATAATGGGCTCCTGCCAGCTCTGCTCCTTCCAACGCGTTCTACCCTTCACGGCCTTTCGCTTGAGCTAATATACCTAGCCGGTAAACTGGAAAGGTACATGTGACCCCAGTACTCAACCGCGATTGGCTAAATGATAATCTCGCGATAATCACTCATAATACTATTAAAACATCGCGAGATTTGAGGCTAAAAGGCAAAAGAGTAGAACATCAGAGGAATTGAAGGTTTAAAATTACACTCGGGTTACATTTAGAAAAAAGGGAACCTCGTAGGTTAGTTGATTAATGGACGACTAAACTTGAATGTCACTGGCATAGAAATTAAACGGCAGGTTGAGTTTGGCTGAACTTGGTGGCAAATAAAACCTTTTAGGACAGAGAGTGTTTAAATGACAACAGATAATATCTGAAAATACAGATTATGTATCTAAATCTGCTGTTCTTGGTTTTTTATTGACTAAATAGCTTTTTTCTACCAGTTAAAAAATATATAAATGAAGTCAGTAATACTTCCTGAGTGGTTTATAATTTTCTTATGCAGATTTTTAGATTTTATTTGTGTCATAACTATAAAGTTTATCACCGTTAAAGACAAACGCAGAGTCAGCTCAGGTTGTAAAAGAGGAACGACGTAACGCCAGGTGCAAACTCTTAAGATCATCTGAAAACAGATCAATTATTCAATTCACTTTATTCAATTCATTTTTCCCGTAAATTGTTTTAAAATTGCGGTTCCACTTTTGAGCAAAGTCCTGGGTAGGATTTCAACTCCAGCCTGTTTATTTGAGTCCAGAGATAAAATAATAAAATTGTGACTTTCACAAGAGCAGACTGAGCACTGGGTCGAAAATAAATCTAAAACAAGGTTGTTTTCTAAAAACTATTCTAACAAAGTAAAAACAACTTTTTCTATAAACATTTGACAAAAAGAGAAACCAGTTAGAGAAAAGAGAAACCAGGAAGGCGTGTTGCTGCTTCGGACTAAATAGGAACATTTTAAAATTAATAAAGACTTTAATAAAATAAAAGTATAGCATGACTGCGATCTTACTTTATGTCTTCTATGTTTTTTATCTTGAACATACATTTATAACAAATGCATATTGAAAAAACATTTTTTTTCTCTGACTTCACTTTACAAAGAATTACTTTGTGATCGGAAAGAAGCAGAAATATTCCAAACCAATAATCTATAAATGATTTTAGTCTTTGGCTTTTCTTAAAGTCGATGAAATAAAGTTAAATAAACTTCAAGTGCAGGGCTTCATTTTTAGCATAAAATATTTATACATTTCTCTATTTTTGTTTATTCTCTAGTTCAAATATGACATAAATAATTTTACAGCTCATTGCAGTAAATCATCAGATGGCAGATTTCTCTGAATCATCTCATTTTTCCAACTTATCATTTTTGTTTAAAGGTTCAGAAAAAGTTGTTTTTGCTCCTGTTTTACATTCATTTCAGTCCAATTTGAGAAATTAGACCAAAAAAACCCAAGTTGTGATTTTGAGTCATTTTTGGTGAGATGTGTCAGAAACCGGAAGTTAAAGTCCAATCATCGGTCGGGATGCACAGAAACTCACTCAGGTTGTTGAGGCTTCGCTCCAGTTCGGAGAAGCTCCGGACGGCTCGGTCCGGGTCCGGGTCCATTTGCCTCTCGGTTCTGTCCCTGGGCTCCGGTCCGGTCCGCAGGAACATCCCCACGAACAGCAGGAGGCCCGCGCACCCCACGATCAGCACCGGCCGCTTGAAGGACACCGCTCTCATGATGGAGTCGAACCGAACGGAACGGAACCGAGACTTGGAGCAGCCAGCCTGCAGCACCGATAAAACCTCCTGCACCGACAGGTTCTGCAGGACCCGCTGCTTTGGGACGCGGTGATGCGCGGCGCAGGTGTGTCCAATAAACAGTGACGTCAGCTGAAATAGCGCGCGGCAGACGTTATAATTAAAACGCCAGGAGCCTGTTGGTCAACTTCACCAGCATAGCAGAACATTTTCCATTTCTAACAATCAGGATGACGCAGGAGGGCGAGACGGTCCACAAGTTTTCATACCCCTGAACATCCAGGCAGGTTTATGATTTTAACTCATAACGATCCAAAAATGATGAAATATCCCTTTACACTCAAAAAACTGCTTGTTCAATTTACTTAATACAGGCATAAGTGTCAACAATTCCCACGAAACTTTGATATGTGTTGTGTATGGAACACTAGTTCAAAATAAATGATGTCCAAGCAGACGACTGGAACAAGCACATAGCAACATTTTATTTCCAAACGGGAACTCACTTCTTCTTCTGTAGTTACAGGTTCTCTAACCAGACTCTCAAAAACCACGAGAGCGCCACCTACAGAGTTTCATTAATTTCTGTGTCTGGAACACCACAGCTCCTCCCCTGTAAAATCAGTACTTCTCAATCAAGTATACATTTTTCAGGATTTTTTTTTTTCGTATGAACATAACTGAAAACAAGAAACTTCTTCTAACTCTCATTTAGAGTTGTAATTTCAAGTTCAGTCTGTCAGGAGGACGCCGGTTCCTCACTGGACGAGTGTTCCTTTCGACTGTAGGCGAAGACATGTCTATTGGTGGACTTCCAACAGTTTTTCTTCCACCTGTTGATCCACACCTTTAGTTGTAACAAGATCAACATCCTCATTCCAAAAGTTTCCTGTAGACAAGTCTGTCTGGATTTCCATTTACACCCAGAATCTGATTTACATGTCTTTTAACACATTTTCCATTCACTTCCACACTGTAAGTTACAGGACCCAAAATCTCTTGTACAACTCTGTTCAACCACTTCTCCCCTCCCCTGTAATTCTTTACTAAAACAGGTTGACCTACTGTGAACACTCTAAGACGTGGGAGCATTGGTTCCGTTCTTTGTTGCATCCTCTGAGAAAACTGGGGTCTGATCAGTGACAGTCTTGTTAGGCCCGAGCAGCTAAGCGCTGCGAAGGCCTATTGTTTCTGTACTGTTTCTTATTAGGCCCGAGCAGCTAAGCGCTGCGAAGGCCTATTGTTTTCCTATTGTTTATTAGGCCCGAGCAGCTAAGCGCTGCGAAGGCCTATTGTTTTCCTATTGTTAGGCCCGAGCAGCTAAGCGCTGCGAAGGCCTATTGTTTTCCTATTGTTAGGCCCGAGCAGCTAAGCGCTGCGAAGGCCTATTGTTTTCCTATTGTTTATTAGGCCCGAGCAGCTAAGCGCTGCGAAGGCCTATTGTTTTCCTACTGTTTATTAGGCCCGAGCAGCTAAGCGCTGCGAAGGCCTATTGTTTTCCTACTGTTTCTTATTAGGCCCGAGCAGCTAAGCGCTGCGAAGGCCTATTGTTTTCCTACTGTTTCTTATTAGGCCCGAGCAGCTAAGCGCTGCGAAGGCCTATTGTTTTCCTATTGTTTATTAGGCCCGAGCAGCTAAGCGCTGCGAAGGCCTATTGTTTTCCTACTGTTTCTTATTAGGCCCGAGCAGCTAAGCGCTGCGAAGGCCTATTGTTTTCCTATTGTTTATATTAGGCCCGAGCAGCTAAGCGCTGCGAAGGCCTATTGTTTTCCTATTGTTTATTATTAGGCCCGAGCAGCTAAGCGCTGCGAAGGCCTATTGTTTTCCTATTGTTTATTATTATTATTATTATTATTCTTCCACCCAAATGAATTGGCTTTTTGGGGGCTTTATCATATTCAAAAACTCACCAAACTTGGCGGAGGCCTTAAGCCTGTTTAAAATTTACGTATTTTAAAGTCGTCGCAAAAATTGCAACAGAAATGTCTCTACGGCGCCACCTAGAAATTGGAAAAACACCCTTTTTTACCCTCTGCTATTCACTTACTTTATCGTAGAGACATGAAATTTGGTACACTTGTAGAACTCCCCAAGACGCTCAAAATTTATAATTAATGTCATAGTGCAAGTATCACAGGAAGTCAACCATTTTTGATTGAAGTTCCCATTTTGACCCCATTTTTGCCGATTTTTGCCTTTTACAGCCTTTGTATTTGATCTATCTCCTCCTACGGATTTTGATTGATCGACGTCAAACTTGGTCAGTCTGTTCATAAGGCATGTCCCATCTAAAGTTATCTAAACGGTGAGTTTTTGAGTATGCTGAAGGGGGGTTAGCAGGGGTCAAAGTTCACCTACTCGCCATAAATAAATAAACTGCTATATCTCCTACACAGAAACTCACAGAAGCATCAAAGTTTCTGTGATTGATCATCATCGGGTGTCCTACAATACCCTATGGTCGAATGATGACATCACTTAGGCCACGCCCCCTGAGAACAGGAAGTGTAATGTTTTACTGTGAACTGTCGCTATCTGACCCCTTTGACCTCATCAACATGAAACTGTGCCCAGACACAGAAAACATGTTGGTGTATTGAGGATTCCAACCCCGACCAGCTACGATAGAGCAGGTGGGCATGGTGGCGTGGCGAAGTGACCTGTAACGCCATCGCCATACGTTTGGCTCTCAATTCCACATTTTCGGGCCCAGCTGCTGCAAACTCATAAGGATGGACCCTCATCCACTCCCCAACAGGAATCCATCACAATATTTGGTGGGCGTAGCCTAATTTCTCTATAGCGCCCCCTAGAAAACTTTAAATGATCAGCCCCAAGCCATGCTTTAACCTACAAATACGAAACTTTGTACACATGTGTACCTTGTCAGGACGTACAAAAAAGTCTCTTGGAGCCATGGTCTAAACCCCACAGGAAGTCGGCCATTTTGGATTCAAGTTCGGTTTTTGACCCCATTTTTGCCGTTTACAGCCTTCATATTTGATCTATCTCCTCCTAGGGATTTTGATTGATCGGCTTCAAACTCGGTCAGTCTGTTCATAAGGCATGTCTCATCTAAAGTTATCTAAACGGTGAGTTTTTGAGTATGCTGAAGGGGGGCTAGCAGGGGTCAAAGTTCACCTACTCGCCGTAAAAAAATAACTGTTATATCTCCTACACAGAAACTCACACAGGTACCAAAATTACTGTTGTTGATCATCATCGGGTCTACTACAATACCCTATGGTCAAATGATGACATCACTTAGGCCACGCCCCCTGAGAACAGGAAGTGTCATGTTTTACTGTCAATGGTCGCTATCTGACCCCTTTGACCTCATCAACATAAAACTGTGCCCAGTCACAGAAGACATGTTGGTGTATTGAGGATTCCAACCCCGACCAGCTTCGATGGAGCAGGTGGGCGTGGCGGCGTGGCGAAGTGACCTGTAACGCCATCGCCATACGTTTGGCTCTCAATTTTCTTTTTAAAGTTTTATTTTTTTTAATAATTTTGTTTTGTGGGTTAGAGTACAAACATTCATTAATTTTGGCTAGAAATAATACAAACATCGTCATTCAGCAAAACCTTTATTGTGTTACTCAGCTCTGCTGAGTAACACATTCTGGTCAGTGTTGATGGAGTACGACTGGCCTCTGGTGGCGCAATACTGGTACTGCTGGCGCAATACCATTATTGCGCCAGCAGGAGTCACTGGTACTCCATCAATGAGAAAACAAATCAAGTTCGGTTTTTTTCGGACGGCCGTGAAAACGTTTCCAGCGCGTCTGCCGTGATTTCCAAAAGGACAGCGATTACATTTAACCTGAAATGTTATATGTAAGCCCTAAGATAATTTTTGTTGGCTTAAAACACGGAGTAAATGTAGCGTTTTGTTAATGACTGTTATTTCCTACCGCAAGTAAATGCATCATTTCCCTCGTCTCTGCCTTAATGGCCAGTCAAGGGCAAAAACAAATTTAAGCAATTTGATTGGTTGAGAAGGACTGCACGTTCTGTAGCTGTGCTAATACTTACTGTTATGTACTGGCAGTCGGCAGGAGATCGTACATGGTTGAGGTTCGGCGCATTACGCTGTGGACTGTACATTTTTTTTGCTAAACTGTTGGAGCAGCTAAGTTTTCCTGAACATTATGCCTGGTTTATGGAGCCACAGAACCGGACCACGCTAACGTTTGCTTCGGTTTTGGAGCTGCAGACCCGAATGACGCTCATGAGCCGGAACTGTCTGTTGGAGACGAGTTTTATTGCCGTTCGTCTTAAAAGTGGTAACTGGAGATGCGGTGAGTGAAGCTCAGTTCACACTACACGATTTTAGAAAAGTCGGCCAATTCTGAAAACGTGAGAGAACACACACTAGCCTATTTAAAAGCGTAGGTGTAACGGGTTCGTTCTAAGAGTGTGAGGTTTCACTCGAACACATTCTAATACCAGCTACGAAATACCTTCAAATTAAAATTCTGCACTACCACAGCTGAATTTGGAGTAAACAAACAAACATGGACAACGACGTTGAATTGGTAACTTTAGTTTGCGGACTTATTTTAACCCAAAAAAGACGTAACCAAAATCAAAGCTTTGGATTAAGAACTGGAGATATCGTAAGCTAGGATTATATGTGTTGCATCGCAACATGGAGTGAGTTTTTTTTTCATAAAAAAACTGTTTTCAATGTTTTTAGAAAATCAAATGGGAGTTATCCTTTCCCCCCAACTGACCGCGAAAGCTTAACGTAGCCTATTCCAGCTCCTTTAATTTAAACTTATTATATTGTTTAAATTGTATTATGACTGCAGAATAAAATCAAATGCGCCATTTCAACCAAAGATTGGAATGTGCTTCTCAACCAGATGTACTCTGTGCAATAATTTTATAATTATCTTTCATTAAAAAGATAAAAAAAAAGTCGGAGGAACACCACAGAGATTGGATGAATGAGCAAAGATGATTAAAGACAGTCAATATCCCCGATTTTAGATCAAAGCGGTCCCGATGTTCCACCGACTGGACCCGATCGGTCGTAACACACCACACACTACAGGATGATCGGTTACGATTGTTGAGAGCGACAATCTTACAACGTTCTGAGTTCTTAAGACTGATACTTGGGGTTGTAATATTTACTTGGACCACTTGCTGTGATTAATACCTAATTATTGAGAGAGATTAACCTGTGCTTTTGTTCTAATGTACTGAAAGTTAACTGTGCTCTCTGAATGTGCATTGCCCTTGGTTTATTACTGATCAGAAGGGTTTATTAAACTGATACATCTTAACCTTTACCATTTTCCTGACTCATTTTAGGAAAATGTTAAAGTTGCACTGCATTTAGATCTCAGTTGCAGTTAACAAAGCATGTGGGTGTGGCTTAGTGTAAAACTTTCACTATTTGCCATGAAACATAAACATTAAAAAACTTCCAATGCAAGATCACAGCTGCATCACACTTCCTGTGTTTCTCTATAGAACAGTCCTGAACACATTTCCATGGTCACTTGATGAAATCACCCTAGCCCGCCCACTTTTCAAAGGCAATCACCAGTTTTTTTTCTCCTGTGAGTTTTACTGTTATTCTATCATATATATGGGTTTCATCATGTGAATACTGACTTAAAACGACAAGATGATGAACTCTGTGAATGCTGGCTGCTGACCAACCGCATTGGGGTGTAGAAATGGCGAACTGCAGTTCTTCACCATGTGCATATGATAGGCTCTAAATGATACGTTGATCATCCGACTGGCGCCAAATTGGATATGTATGACCTTTGTTGACCTCTAAACACCCCAACAACATTGAAATGTATTTTGACTCCACTGCGCCAACTACATTAATACGCCAGCTATATCTCCTCGCTATATCAACGAATCTGCACCACATTTTTTGTGCGTCGTCAGGAAGTGCCGCCGAACGCATCGATGCGTACCGCCTGGTGGACGGGCGCGGAAACCGCGCAACGACTTCTGTGTTAGAACGTGGGGAGCGTTGATGGAAACGGAGCAACAGTTTCCGCGGTGCGGGCGGAGGTGCTGAAAACTGCTGAGAGTATCTGTGGTGGCTGGCGTCGGGCGGCGGTTGCTAGTACCCTGCGGTGGCAATAGGCCGGAGCGGCGCTTGGCTGCGAGGGCCGCTCGAGGCTGCTTGCAGCTTTAATTATTATTATTATTATTCTTCCACCCAAATGAATTGGCTTTTTGGGGGCTTTATCATATTCAAAAACTCACCAAACTTGGCGGAGGCCTTAAGCCTGTTTAAAATTTACGTATTTTAAAGTCGTAGCAAAAATTGCAACAGAAATGTCTCTACGGCGCCACCTAGAAATTGGAAAAACACCCTTTTTTACCCTCTGCTATTCACTTACTTCATGTAGAGACATGAAATTTGGTACACTTGTAGAGCTCCCCAAGACGCTCAAAATTTATAATTAATGTCATAGTGCAAGTATCACAGGAAGTCAGCCATTTTTGATTGAAGTTCCATTTTGACCCCATTTTTGCCGATTTTTGCCTTTTACAGCCTTTGTATTTGATCTATCTCCTCCTAGGGATTTTGATTGATCGACTTCAAACTCGGTCAGTCTGTTCATAAGGCATGTCCCATCTAAAGTTATCTAAACGGTGAGTTTTTGAGTATGCTGAAGGGGGGTTAGCAGGGGTCAAAGTTCACCTACTCGCCATAAAAAAATAAACTGCTATATCTCTTACACAGAAACTCACAGAAGCATCAAAGTTTCTGTGATTGATCATCATCGGGTCTTCTACAATACCCTATGGTCGAATGATGACATCACTTAGGCCACGCCCCCTGAGAACAGGAAGTGTAATGTTTTACTGTGAACTGTCGCTATCTGACCCCTTTGACCTCATCAAAAGGAAACTGTGCCCACACACAGAGAACATGTTGGTGTATTGAGGATTCCAACCCGACCAGCTTCGATGGAGCAGGTGGGCGTGGTGGCGTGGCAAAGTCACCTGTAACGCCATCGCCATACGTTTGGCTCTCAATTCCACATTTTCGGGCCCAGCTGCTGCAAACTCACAAGGATGGACCCTCATCCACTCCCCAACAGGAATCCATCACAATATTTGGGGGCGTAGCCTAATTTCTCTATAGCGCCCCCTAGAAAATTTAAATGATCAGCCCCAAGCCATGCTTTAACCTACAATACGAAACTTTGTACACATGTGTACCTTGTCAGGACGTACAAAAAAGTCTCTTGGAGCCATGGTCTAAACCCCACAGGAAGTCAGCCATTTTGGATTCAAGTTCGGTTTTTGACCCCATTTTTGCCGTTTACAGCCTTCATATTTGATCTATCTCCTCCTAGGGATTTCGATTGATCGGCTTCAAACTCGGTCAGTCTGTTCATAAGGCAGGTCTCATCTAAAGTTATCTAAACGGTGAGTTTTTGAGTATGCTGAAGGGGGGTTAGCAGGGGTCAAAGTTCACCTACTCGCCATAAAAACATAAACTGCTATATCTCCTACACAGAAACTCACAGAGGCACCAAAGTTTCTGTGATTGATCATCATCGGGTCTCCTACATTACCCTATGGTCGAATGATGACATCACTTAGGCCACGCCCCCTGAGAACAGGAAGTGTAATGTTTTACTGTGAACGTTCGCTATCCGACCCCTTTGACCTCATCAACATGAAACTGTGCCCAGACACCGAAGACATGTTGGTGTATTGAGGATTCCAACCCCGACCAGCTACGATAGAGCAGGTGGGCATGGCGGCGTGGCGAAGTTACCTGTAACGCCATCGCCATACGTTTGGCTCTCAATACCACATTTTCGGGCTCAGCTGCTGCAAACTCACAAGGATGAATATTTATCCACTCCCCGACTGGAATCCATCACAATATTTGTAGGGCGTGGCCTAATTTCTCTATAGCGCCCCCTAGAAAACAGCAGCCCATAGGTTATGTTGTTATTAATTATTTAAATATACATTATTATAACTTTTTATATATATATAAGTTTATTTTGTGGGTTAAAGTACAAACATTCATTCATTTTTGCTAGAAATAATACAAACAAAGTCATTCAGCAAAACTTATGACACAGCGAAGTAAGAACACACTGGGGTCAGTGTTGATGGAGTACCACTGGCACCTTGTGGAGAAATACTGGTACTGCTAGTGCAATACCAGTATTGCGACAGCAGGAGGCAGTGGTACTCCATCAATGAGAAAACAGATCGACGCTACGTAATAACAGTCAGCCGGAGACAGCTGGAGCTGCAAAGTTTTCCTCAACATTTTGCTTGCTTTTTGGAGCCACAGAACTGGACTACGCTCAACATTTTGCTTGGATTTTGGAGTTGCAAATACGAACCACGCTTTGGAGCAAGAAGGCTCTGTTGGACCGGAGTTGGAGAAGTTTAATGGGCTCTTTGCACCTCAGCTTACACGTTCGGGAAACACGGCTGAAATGTTTTTCCAAGGTAACAATTAATAATGTACATCGATCCGAAACCCCAACAAGTAAGGCAAAGAAAGGTTTTAAGATGTTCGCCTCCTTATACATTCACAGATATGAAGGTGAGTTTTATTTTCTTTAAACTGCTAGCACAAGCCTGCTAGCTTTCTAGTAAAAATCTGCTATTTAATTATCTAAAGATTTCTCAGCCATTCTAACGGACACTGTTTGTGCCTTATTTTCAAGCATATTACGTGTGTTTATTGTTAACGACAATAAAGCAGCGGGGAGGGGGGGGGGCAGATTACAGTTCAGACTTTTTGCTTGAAGTATGACGAAGAAAAACAAGCACAGAGCTTACTCTGGTATCGGAGTTCTAGTTCAGCTGACTGTTCAGATTCAGAGTTATTACTTTTAGAAAAATATGGCCGTGTTGCTTAAGATTTCTGTGTTATTTTGTTTTATTACTTTTGCATGCTTGTTGTGAATGGATCATTAAGACGGTGTTTAGAGCGGTGTGTACGGCGTTAGCTTCAAGTGGTAGCTTTAACTTGTAGCAACGAATATTTACAAGCTGTCTTAATTGAGGATGGCTTGGAAATCCATGAAAACTTAAACAAAGTACATAGTATTGTTTTATTTGTGTCTTAAGTACGACTTTGTCTTTTATAGCAGTCATAGTTTCTGAAAGTGGAAAAAAGAGCCGCATTCGGATATACAGTTGTGACGTCAGCGCGGCACGTGGAAAAAGCCCATTGCTGTTCGTTTACTTTAAACAGTCGTAACTCGCGGTGCGGTGAGTAATTTATTCCTTCCTGCTGGTTCTGGAAGCCGTCATGTTTGGAACAGTTATTCTGAGGAGGATGCTAACCCAATGCCTGAGGCCTGCAACGTTTTTAATGCTAACGAAGCGCTTGACTAATTCAATAAACTGA
This sequence comes from Poeciliopsis prolifica, assembly GCF_027474105.1. NCBI lineage: Eukaryota > Metazoa > Chordata > Actinopteri > Cyprinodontiformes > Poeciliidae > Poeciliopsis > Poeciliopsis prolifica. Next base: position 1,247,891 of record NW_026562376.1, on the reverse strand, counting down.
ATAGTGTGTTTGATACATCCAGTTTCATACATTCAGAGTTGTTTGTTATTATGTATAGAAGATGTTTAAAATGTCGTTTGAAAGAGCTCTGAGAAAATGCTAAGTATCTTTTTACCGATCCATTGGGGTTGTAATATTTAGTTGCAGCACTTCCTGTGATTAATACCTAATTAATGGATGGGATTCAGCCTGTGCTATTGTTCTAAAGTGCTGAAAGTTAACTGTGCTCTGTTATTGTGCATTGCCCTTGGTGTATTACTGAACAGTGCGGTTTATTAAACTGATACATCTTAACCTTCACCATTTTCCTGACTCATTCACGATAACGTTAAAGTTGCACTGCATTTACATCTCAGTTGTAGTTAACATCAAGCATGTGGGTGTGGCTTAGTGTAAAACTTTCACTATTTACCATGAAACATCAACATTAAATGACTTCCAAATGCAAGATCACAGCTGCATCATCACACTTCCTCTGTCTTTCTAGAGAACAGCCCTGAACACATTTCCATGGTCACTTGATGACCTCACTGTAGCCCCGCCCACTTTTAAGAGGCAGTCACATGTTTTTTCTGCTGTATGTTTTACTGTTATTCTATAATTTATATGGGTTTCATCATGTGAATACTGACTAAAAAACGATAACATGATGAACTCTATGAATGCTGGCTGCTGACCGAACCGCATTGGGGTGTAGAAATGACGAAATGCATTACTTCGCCATGTGCATATGATCGGCTCTAAATGACACGTGGATCATCGGACTGGCGCCAAATTGAAAACGTATGACCTTTGTTGACCTCTAAAGAGCAAAACAGCATTGAAATGCATTTTGACTCCACTGCGCCCCTACATTGATCCGCCAGCTGTATTTCCTCGCTAAACCAATGAATCTATACCACATTTTTTTGCATCTTGAAGGATAGCCGCCGAACGCATAGATCGTACCGCCTGGTGGACGGGCGCGGAAACTGCGCAACAACTTCTGTCTTAGCACGTGCGCAGCGATGATGGAAACTGAGCAACAGCTTCCGCGGTGCGGGCGGAGGCGCTGAAACTGCGTGAGAGCTTCTGTGGTGGCTGGCGTGAGGCGGCGGTTGCTCGTACCCCGCGGTGGCAATAGGCCGGAGCGGCGCTTGGCTGCGAGGGCCGTTCGAGGCTGCTTGCAGCTTTAATTATTATTATTATTATTCTTCCACCCAAATGAATTGGCTTTTTGGGGGCTTTATCATATTCAAAAACTCACCAAACTTGGCGGAGGCCTTAAGCCTGTTTAAAATTTACGTATTTTAAAGTCGTAGCAAAAATTGCAACAGAAATGTCTCTACGGCGCCACCTAGAAATTGGAAAAACACCCTTTTTTACCCTCTGCTATTCACTTACTTTATCATAGACACATGAAATTTGGTACACTTGTAGAACTCCCCAAGACGCTCAAAATTTACAATTAATGTCATAGTGCAAGTATCACAGGAAGTCAGCCATTTTTGATTGAAGTTCCCATTTTGACCCCATTTTTGCCGATTTTTGCCTTTTACAGCCTTTGTATTTGATCTATCTCCTCCTACGGATTTTGATTGATCGACTTCAAACTCGGTCAGTCTGTTCATAAGGCATGTCCCATCTAAAGTTATCTAATGGTGAGTTTTTCAGTATGCTGAAGGGGGGTTAGCAGGGTCAAAGTTCACCTACTCGCCATAAAAAAATAAACTGCTATATCTCTTACACAGAAACTCACAGAAGCATCAAAGTTTCTGTGATTGATCATCATCGGGTCTTCTACAATACCCTATGGTCGAATGATGACATCACTTAGGCCACGCCCCCTGAGAACAGGAAGTGTAATGTTTTACTGTGAACGTTCGCTATCTGACCCTTTGACCTCATCAACATGAAACTGTGCCCAGACACAGAGAACATGTTGGTGTATTGAGGATTCTAACCCCAACCAGCTTCGATGGAGCAGGTGGGCGTGGTGGCGTGGCGAAGTCACCTGTAACGCCATCGCCATACGTTTGGCTCTCAATTCCACATTTTCAGGCCCAGCTGCTGCAAACTCATAAGGATGGACCCTCATCCACTCCCCAACAGGAATCCATCACAATATTTGGTGGGCGTAGCCTAATTTCTCTATAGCGCCCCCTAGAAAACTTTAAATGATCAGCCCCAAGCCATGCTTTAACCTACAAATACGAAACTTTGTACACATGTGTACCTTGTCAGGACGTACAAAAAGTCTCTTGGAGCCATGGTCTAAACCCCACAGGAAGTCAGCCATTTTGGATTCAAGTTCGGTTTTTGACCCCATTTTTGCCGTTTACAGCCTTCATATTTGATCTATCTCCTCCTAGGGATTTCGATTGATCGGCTTCAAACTCGGTCAGTCTGTTCATAAGGCATGTCTCATCTAAAGTTATCTAAACGGTGAGTTTTTGAGTATGCTGAAGGGGGGTTAGCAGGGGTCAAAGTTCACCTACTCGCCATAAAAACATAAACTGCTATATCTCCTACACAGAAACTCACAGAGGCACCAAAGTTTCTGTGATTGATCATCATCGGGTCTCCTACAATACCCTATGGTCGAATGATGACATCACTTAGGCCACGCCCCCTGAGAACAGGAAGTGTAATGTTTTACTGTGAAAGTTCGCTATCCGACCCCTTTGACCTCATCAACATGAAACTGTGCCCAGACACCGAAGACATGTTGGTGTATTGAGGATTCCAACCCCAACCAGCTACGATAGAGCAGGTGGGCATGGCGGCGTGGCGAAGTTACCTGTAACGCCATCGCCATACGTTTGGCTCTCAATACCACATTTTCGGGCTCAGCTGCTGCAAACTCACAAGGATGAATATTAATCCACTCCCCGACTGGAATCCATCACAATATTTGGTGGGCGTGGCCTAATTTCTCTATAGCGCCCCCTAGAAAAACAGCAGCCCATAGGTTATGTTATTAATTATTTAAATATACATTATTATAACTTTTTATATATATATAAGTTATTTTGTGGGTTAAAGTACAAACATTCATTCATTTTTGCTAGAAATAATACAACAAAGTCATTCAGCAAAACCTATGACACAGCGAAGTAAGAACACACTGGGGTCATGTTGATGGAGTACCACTGGCACCTTGTGGAGAATACTGGTACTGCTAGTGCAATACCAGTATTGCCCCAGCAGGAGGCAGTGGTACTCCATCAATGAGAAAACAGATCAACGCTACGTAATAACAGTCAGCCGGCGACAGCTGGAGCTGCAAAGTTTTCCTGAACATTTTGCCTGCTTTTTGGAGCCACAGAACTGGACTACGCTCAACATTTTGCTTGGATTTTGGAGTTGCAAATACGAACCACGCTTTGGAGCAAGAAGGCTCTGTTGGACCGGAGTTGGAGCAGTTTAATGGGCTCTTTGCACCTCAGCTTACACGTTAGGGAAACACGGCTGAAATGTTTTTCCAAGGTAACAATTAATAATGTACATCGATCCGAAACCCCAACAAGTAAGGCAAAGAAAGGTTTTAAGATGTTCGCCTCTTTATACATTCACAGATATGAAGGTGAGTTTTTTTTCTTTAAACTGCTAGCACAAGCCTGCTAGCTTTCTAGTAAAAATCTGCTATTTAATTATCTAAAGATTTCTCAGCCATTCTAACGGACACTGTTTGTGCCTTATTTTCAAGCATATTACGTGTGTTTATTGTTAACGACAATAAAGCAGCGGGGAGGGTGGGGAGGGCAGATTACAGTTCAGACTTTTTGCTTGAAGTATGAGAAGAAAAACGAGCACAGAGCTTACTCTGGTATCGGAGTTCTAGTTCAGCTGACTGTTCAGATTCAGAATTATTACTTTTAGAAAAATACGGCCGTGTTGCTTCAGATTTCTGTGTTATTTCGTTTTATTACTTTTGCATGCTTGTTGTGAATGGCTCATTAAGACAGTGTTTAGAGCGGTGTGTACGGCGTTAGCTTCAAGTGGTAGCTTTAACTTGTAGCAACGAATATGTACAAGCTGTCTTAATTGAGGATGGCTTGGAAATCCATGAAAACTTAAACAAAGTACATAGTATTGTTTTATTTGTGTCTTAAGTACGACTTTGTCTTTTATAGCAGTCATAGTTTCTGAAAGTGGAAAAAAGAGCCGCATTCTGGTATACAGTTGTGACGTCAGCGCAGCAGGCGCAAAGAGCCCATTGCTGTTCGTTTAAACAGTCATAACTCGCGGTGGGCGGTGAGTAATTTATTCCTTCCTGCTGGTTCTGGAGCCGTCATGTTTGGAACAGTATTCTGAGGAGGATGCTAACCCATGCCTGAGGCCTGCAACGTTTTTAATGCTAACGAAGCGCTTGACTAATTCAATAAACTGAATAGTGTGTGTGATACATCAGTTTCATAAATTCAGAGTTGTTTGTTATTATGTATAGAAGATGTTTAAAATGTCGTTTGAAAGAGCTCTGAGAAAATGCTAAGTATCTTTTACAGATCCATTGGGGTTGTAATATTTAGTTGCAGCACTTCCTGTGATTAATACCTAATTAATGGATGGGATTCAGCCTGTGCTATTGTTCTAATGTGCTGAAAGTTAACTGTGCTCTCTTATTGTGCATTGCCCTTGGTTTATTACTGAACAGTGCGGTTTATTAACTGATACATCTTAACCTTCACCATTTTCCTGACTCATTTCACAATAACGTCAAAGTTGCACTGCATTTACATCTCAGTTGTAGTTAACATCAAGCATGTGGGGTGTGCTTAGTGTAAAACTTTCACTATTTACCATAAAACATCACATTAAATGACTTCCAAAGCAAGATCACAGCTGCATCATCACACTTCCTCTGTCTTTCTAGAGAACAGCCTGAACACATTTCCATGGTCACTTGATGACCTCACTGTAGCCCGTCCACTTTTAAGAGGCAGTCACATGTTTTTTCTGCTGTATGTTTTACTGTTATTCTATAATTTATATGGTTTTCATCATGTGAATACTGACTAAAAACGATAACATGATGAACTCTATGAATGCTGGCTGCTGACCGAACCGCATTGGGGTGTAGAAATGACGAAATGCATTACTTCGCCACGTGCATATGATCGCTCTAAATGACACGTGGATCATCGGACTGGCGCCAAATTGAAAACGTATGACCTTTGTTGACCTCTAAGAGAGCAAAACAGCATTGAAATGTTTTGACTCCACTGCTCCCTACATTAATCCGCCAGCTGTATTTCCTCGCTAAACCAATGAATCTATACCACATTTTTTTTGCATCTTAAAAGGATAGCCGCCGAACGCATAGATGCGTACCGCCTAGAGGACGGGCGCGGAAACTGCGCAAACAACTTCTGTCTTTAGCACGTGCGCAGCGTTGATGGAAACTGAGCAACTGCTTCCGCGGTGCGGGCGGAGGCGCTGAAAACTGCGTGAGAGCTTCTGTGGTGGCTGGCGTGAGGCGGCGGTTGCTCGTACCCCGCGTGGGCAATAGGCCGGAGCGGCGCTTGGCTGCGAGGGCCGTTCGAGGCTGCTTGCAGCTTTAATTATTATTCTGCCCCCCTAAAGAGGGGCCTTTTTGGGGGCTTATCATTTTCAAAACTCACCAAACTTGGCGGACGCGTAAAGGGAGTTTCAAAATTTTGTATTTAAGGTCATTGCAAAAATCCTATAAAAAATGGCTCAATAGCGCCACCTACAATTTTCAAAGGACCCTTTGCTATTCACTTACTTTATCCTAGAGACATGAAATTTGGTACACTTGTAGAGCTCCCCAAGATGCTCAAAATTTACAATTAATGTCATAGTGCAAGTATCACAGGAAGTCAGCCATTTTGAATTGAAGGTCCAATTTTGGGGCCATTTTTGCCGTTTACAGCCTTTCGTATTTGATCGAACTCCTCCTAGGGATTTCGATTGATCGGCTTCAAACTCGTCAGTCTGTTCATAAGGCATGTCCCATCTAAAGTTATCAAAACGGTGAGTTTTTGAGAATGCTGAAGGGAGGTTAGCAGGGGTCAAAGTTCACCTACTCGCCATAAAAAATAAACTGCTATATCTCCTACACAGAAACTCACAGAGGCACCAAAGTTTCTGTGATTGATCATTATCGGGTCTCCTACAATACCCTATGTCGAATGATGACATCACTTAGGCCACGCCCCATGAGAACAGGAAGTGTCATGTTTTACTGTGGACGGTCGCTATCTGACCCCTTTGACCTCATCAACATGAAACTGTGCCCAGACACAGAACACATGTTGTGTGTTGAGGATTCCAACCCCGACCAGCTTCGATGGAGCAGCTGGGCGTGGCGGCGTGGCGAAGTGACCTCTAACGCCATCGCCATACGTTTGGCTCTCAATTCCACATTTTCGGGCCCAGCTGCTCCGAACTCACAAGGATGGATCGCCATCAACTCCCCGACAGGAATCCATCACAATATTTGTGGGGCGTGGCCTAATTTCTCTATAGCGCCCCCTAGAAATTTTTAAATGATCAGCCCCAAGCCATGCTTTAACCTACAATTACGAAACGTTGTACACATGTGTACCTTGTCAGGACTTACAAAAAGTCTCTTGGAGCCATGTCTAAACCCCACAGGAAGTCGGCCATTTTAGATTGAAGTTCAGATTTTGACCCCATTTTTGCCGTTTACAGCCTCCGTATTTGATCGAACTCCTCCTAGGGATTTTGATTGATCGTCTTCAAACTCGGTCAGTCCGTTAATAAGGCATGTCCCATCTGAAGTTATCAACACGGTGAGTTTTTGAGAATGCTGAAAGGGGGTTAGCAGGGGTCAAAGTTCACCTACACGCCATAAAAACATAAACTGCTATATTTCCTACACAGAAACTCACAGAGGCACCAAAGTTACTGTGATTGATCATCATCGTGTGTCCTACAATACCCTATGGTCGAATGATGACATCACTTAGGCCACGCCCCCTGCGAAAAGGAAGTGTCATGTTTTACTCTGAAAGGTCGCTATCTGACCCCTTTGACCTCATCAACATGAAACTGTGCCCAGACACAGAAGACATGTTGGTGTGTTGAGGATTCCAACCCCGACCAGCTTCGATGGAGCAGCTGGGCGTGGCGGCGTGGCGAAGTGACCTGTAACGCCATCGCCATACGTTTGGCTCTCAATTCCACATTTTTGGGCCCAGCGCTCCAAACTCACAAGGATGGATTCCATCAACTCCCGACAGGAATCCATCACAATATTTGGTGGGCGTGGCCTAATTTCTCTATAGCACCCCTAGAAAACAGCAGCCCATAGGTTATGTTTATTAATTATTTAATACATTATTATAACTTTTTATATATATATAAGTTTTTTTGTGGGTTAAAGTACAAACATTCATTCATTTTTGCTAGAAATAATACAAACAAAGTCATTCAGCAAAACTTATGACACAGCGAAGTAAGAACACATTGGGGTCAGTGTTGATGGAGTACCACTGGCACCTTGTGGCGATATACTGGTACTGCTAGTGCAATACCAGTATTGCCCCAGCAGGAGGCAGTGGTACTCCATCAATGAGAAAACAGATCGACGCTACGTAATAACAGTCAGCCGGCGACAGCTGGAGCTGCAAAGTTTTCCTGAACATTTTGCCTGCTTTTTGGAGCCACAGAACTGGACTACGCTCAACATTTTGCTTGGATTTTGGAGTTGCAAATCCGAACCACGCTTTTGAGCAAGAAGGCTCTGTTGGACCGGAGTTGGAGAAGTTTAAACTGAGCATCAGCTTCCGCGGTGCGGGCGGAGGCGCTGAAAAACTGCGTGAGAGCTTCTGTGGTGGCTGGCGTGAGGCGGCGGTTGCTCGTACCCCGCGTGGCAATAGGCCGGAGCGGCGCTTGGCTGCGAGGGCCGTTCGAGGCTGCTTGCAGCTTTAATTATTATTATTAGGCCCGAGCAGCTAAGCGCTGCGAAGGCCTATTGTTTTCCTATTGTTTATTATTATTATTATTATTATTCTTCCACCCAAATGAATTGGCTTTTTGGGGGCTTATCATATTCAAAAACTCACCAAACTTGGCGGAGGCCTTAAGCCTGTTTAAAATTTACGTATTTTAAAGTCGTAGCAAAAATTGCAACAGAAATGTCTCTACGGCGCCACCTAGAAATTGGAAAAAACACCCTTTTTTACCCTCTGCTATTCACTTACTTTATCGTAGACACATGAAATTTGGTACACTTGTAGAACTCACCAAGACGCTCAAAATTTACAATTAATGTCATAGTGCAAGTATCACAGGAAGTCAGCCATTTTGATTGAAGTTCCCATTTTGACCCCATTTTTGCCGATTTTTGCCGTTTACAGCCTTTGTATTTGATCTATCTCCTCCTAGGGATTTTGATTGATCGACTTCAAACTCGGTCAGTCTGTTCATAAGGCATGTCCCATCTAAGTTATCTAAACGGTGAGTTTTTGAGTATGCTGAAGGGGGTTAGCAGGGGTCAAAGTTCACCTACTCGCCATAAAAAAATAAACTGCTATATCTCCTACACAGAAACTCACAGAAGCATCAAAGTTTCTGTGATTGATCATCATCGGGTGTTCTACAATACTCTATGGTCGAATGATGACATCACTTAGGCCACGCCCCCTGAGAACAGGAAGTGTAATGTTTTACTGTGAACGTTCGCTATCTGACCCCTTTGACCTCATCAACATGAAACTGTGCCCAGACACAGAGAACATGTTGGTGTATTGAGGATTCTAACCCCGACCAGCTTCGATGGAGCAGGTGGGCGTGTGGCGTGGCGAAGTGACCTGTAACGCCATCGCCATACGTTTGGCTCTCAATTCCACATTTTCGGGCCCAGCTGCTGCAAACTCATAAGGATGGACCCTCATCCACTCCCCAACAGGAATCCATCACAATATTTGGTGGGCGTAGCCTAATTTCTCTATAGCGCCCCCTAGAAAACTTTAAATGATCAGCCCCAAGCCATGCTTTAACCTACAAATACGAAACTTTGTACACATGTGTACCTTGTCAGGACGTACAAAAAAGTCTCTTGGAGCCATGGTCTAAACCCCACAGGACGTCAGCCATTTTGGATTCAAGTTCGGTTTTTGACCCCATTTTTGCCGTTTACAGCCTTCATATTTGATCTATCTCCTCCTAGGGATTTCGATTGATCGGCTTCAAACTCGGTCAGTCTGTTCATAAGGCATGTCCCATCTAAAGTTATCTAAACGGTGAGTTTTTGAGTATGCTGAAGGGGGGTTAGCAGGGGTCAAAGTTCACCTACTCGCCATAAAAACATAAACTGCTATATCTCCTACACAGAAAACTCACAGAGGCACCAAAGTTTCTGTGATTGATCATCATCGGGTCTCCTACATTACCCTATGGTCGAATAATGACATCACTTAGGCCACGCCCCCTGAGAACAGGAAGTGTAATGTTTTACTGTGAACGTTCGCTATCTGACCCCTTTGACCTCATCAACATGAAACTGTGCCCAGACACAGAAAACATGTTGGTGTATTGAGGATTCCAACCCCGACCAGCTACGATAGAGCAGGTGGGCATGGCGGCGTGGCGAAGTTACCTGTAACGCCATCGCCATACGTTTGGCTCTCAATACCACATTTTCGGGCTCAGCTGCTGCAAACTCACAAGGATGAATATTTATCCACTCCCCGACTGGAATCCATCACAATATTTGTAGGGCGTGGCCTAATTTCTCTATAGCGCCCCCTAGAAAACAGCAGCCCATAGGTTATGTTGTTATTAATTATTTAAATATACTTTATTATAACTTTTTTATTATCTATAAGTTTATTTTGTGGGTTAAAGTACAAACATTCATTCATTTTTGCTAGAAATAATACAAACAAAGTCATTCAGCAAAACTTATGACACAGCGAAGTAAGAACACACTGGGGTCAGTACCACTGGCACCTTGTGGAGAAATACTGGTACTGCTAGTGCAATACCAGTATTGCCCCAGCAGGAGGCAGTGGTACTCCATCAATGAGAAAATAGATCGACGCTACGTAATAACAGTCAGCCGGCGACAGCTGGAGCTGCGAAGTTTTCCTGAACATTTTGCTTGCTTTTTGGAGCCACAGAACTGGACTACGCTCAACATTTTGCTTGGATTTTGGAGTTGCAAATCCGAACCACGCTTTGGAGCAAGAAGGCTCTGTTGGACCGGAGTTGGAGAAGTTTAATGGGCTCTTTGCACCTCAGCTTACACGTTCGGGAAACACGGCTGAAATGTTTTTCCAAGGTAACAATTAATAATGTACATCGATCCGAAACCCCAACAAGTAAGGCAAAGAAAGGTTTTAAGATGTTCGCCTCGTTATACATTCACAGATATGAAGGTGAGTTTTATTTTCTTTAAACTGCTAGCACAAGCCTGCTAGCTTTCTAGTAAAAATCTGCTATTTAATTATCTAAAGATTTCTCAGCCATTCTAACGGACACTGTTTGTGCCTTATTTTCAAGCATATTACGTGTGTTTATTGTTAACGACAATAAAGCAGCGGGGAGGGGAGGGGGGGGGCAGATTACAGTTCAGACTTTTTGCTTGAAGTATGACGAAGAAAAACGAGCACAGAGCTTACTCTGGTATCGGAGTTCTAGTTCAGCTGACTGTTCAGATTCAGAGTTATTACTTTTAGAAAAATATGCCGTGTTGCTTAAGATTTCTGTGTTATTTCGTTTTATTACTTTTGCATGCTTGTTGTGAAGGGCTCATTAAGATATGTTTAGAGCGGTGTGTACGGCGTTAGCTTCAAGTGGTAGCTTTAACTTGTAGCAACGAATATTTACAAGCTCTCTTAATTGAGGATGGCTTGGAAATCCATGAAAACCTAAACAAAGTACATAGTATTGTTTTATTTGTGTCTTAAGTAGGACTTTGTCTTTTTATAGCAGTTATAGTTTCTGAAAGTGGAAAAAAGAGCCGCATTCGGGTATACAGTTGTGACGTCAGCGCGGCAGGTGCAAAGAGCCCATTGCTGTTCGTTTAAACAGTCGTTACTCGCGGTGCGGTGAGTAATTTATTCCTTCCTACTGGTTCTGGAAGCCGTCATCTTTGGAACAGTTATTCTGAGGACGATGCTAACCCAATGCCTGAGGCCTGCAACGTTTTTAATGCTAACGAAGCGCTTTACTAATTCAATAAACTGAATAGTGTGTTTGATACATCCAGTTTCATACATTCAGACTTGTTTGTTATTATGTATAGAAGATGTTTAAAATGTCGTTTGAAAGAGCTCTGAGAAAATGCTAAGTATCTTTTTACCGATCCATTGGGGTTGTAATATTTAGTTGCAGCACTTCCTGTGATTAATACCTAATTAATGGATGGGATTCAGCCTGTGCTATTGTTCTAAAGTGCTGAAAGTTAACTGTGCTCTGTTATTGTGCATTGCCCTTGGTTTATTACTGAACAGTACGGTTTATTAAACTGATACATCTTAACCTTCACCATTTTCCTGGCTCATTTCACGATAACGTTAAAGTTGCACTGCATTTAGATCTCAGTTGTAGTTAACATCAAGCATGTGGGTGTGGCTTAGTGTAAAACTTTCACTATTTACCATGAAACATCAACATTAAATGACTTCCAAATGCAAGATCACAGCTGCATCATCACACTTCCTCTGTCTTTCTAGAGAACAGCCCTGAACACATTTCCATGGTCACTTGATGACCTCACTGTAGCCCCGCCCACTTTTAAGAGGCAGTCACATGTTTTTTCTGCTGTATGTTTTACTGTTATTCTATAATTTATATGGGTTTCATCATGTGAATACTGACTAAAAACGATAACGTGATGAACTCTATGAATACTGGCTGCTGACCGAACCGCATTGGGGTGTAGAAATGACGAAATGCAGTTCTTCGCCATGTGCATATGATCGGCTCTAAATGACACGTGGATCATCGGACTGGCGCCAAATTGGATACGTATGACCTTTGTTTTACCTCTAAACAGCAAAACAGCATTGAAATGTATTTTGACTCCACTGCGCCTCTACATTAATCCGCCAGCTATATTTCCTCGCTAAACCAATGAATCTATACCACATTTTTTTGCATCTTGAAGGATAGCCCCGAACGCATAGATGCGTACCGCCTGGTGGACGGGCGCGGAAACTGCGCAACAACTTCTGTCTTAGCACGTGCGCAGCGTTGATGGAAACTGAGCAACAGCTTCCGCGGTGCGGGCGGAGGCGCTGAAAACTGCGTGAGAGCTTCTGTGGTGGCTGGCGTGAGGCGGCGGTTGCTCGTACCCAGCGGTGGCAATAGGCCGGAGCGGCGCTTGGCTGCGAGGGCCGTTCGAGGCTGCTTGCAGCTTTAATTATTATTATTATTTTTCTTCCCACCTCTTTGGGGGCTTTTTGGGGGCCTTATCATATTGGAAAACTCACCAAACTTGGCGGAGGCCTTAAGCCTGTTTAAAAATTTTGATTTTTAAGGTCATCACAAAAATCCCACAAGAAATGGCTCAATAGCGCCACCTAGAAATTTTCAAAGGACCCTTTGCTATTCACTTACTTTATCCTAGAGACATGAAATTTGGTACACTTGTAGAGCTCCCCAGGACGCTCAAAATTTACAATTAATGTCATAGTGCAAGTATCACAGGAAGTCAGCCATTTTGGATTGAAGGTCCAATTTTGAGGCCATTTTTGCCATTTACAGCCTCCGTATTTGATCGAACTCCTCCTAGGGATTTCGATTGATCGGCTTCAAACTCGGTCAGTCTGTTCATAAGGCATGTCCCATCTAAAGTTATCAAAACGGTGAGTTTTTGAGTATGCTGAAGGGGGGTTAGCAGGGGTCAAAGTTCACCTACTCGCCATAAAAAAATAAACTGCTATATCTCCTACACAGAAACTCACAGAGGCACCAAAGTTTCTATGATTGATCATCATCGGGTGTCCTACAAGACCCTATGGTCGAATGATGACATGACTTTGGCCACGCCCCCTGAGAACAGGAAGTGTAATGTTTTACTGTGAACTTTCACTATCTGACCCCTTTGACCTCATCAACATGAAACTGTGCCCAGACACAGAAGACATGTTGGTGTATTAAGGATTCCAACCCCAACCAGATTCGATGGAGCAGGTGGGCGTGGCGGCGTGGCGAAGTGACCTGTAACGCCATCGCCATACGTTTTGCTCTCAATTCCACAGTTTCGGTCCCAGCTGCTCCAAACTCACAAGGATGGATCCTCATCCACTCCCCGACAGGAATCCATCACAATATTTGGTGGGCGTGGCCTAATTTCTCTATAGCGCCCCCTAGAAAACTTTAAATGATCAGCCCCAAGCCATGCTTTAACCTACAGTTACAAAACGTTGTACACATGTGTACCTTGTCAGGACTTACAAAAAAGTCTCTTGGAGCCATGGTCTAAACCCCACAGGAAGTCGGCCATTTTAGATTGAAGTTCAGATTTTGACCCCATTTTTGCCATTTACAGCCTCCGTATTTGATCGAACTCCTCCTAGGGATTTTGATTGATCGGCTTCAAACTCGGTCAGTCTGTTCATAAGGCATGTCCCATCTAAAGTTATCAAAACTGTGAGTTTTTGAGTATGCTGAAGGGGGATTTGCAGGGGTCAAAGTTCACCTACTCGCCATAAAAAATAAACTGCTATATCTCCTACACAGAAACTCACAGAGGCACCAAAGTTTCTGTGATTGATCATCATCGGGTGTCCTACAATACCCTATGGTCGAATGATGACATCACTTAGGCCACGCCCCCTCATAAAAGGAAGTGTCATGTTTTACTCTGAATGGTCGCTATCTGACCCCTTTGACCTCATCAACATGAAACTGTGCCCAGACACAGAAGACATGTTGGTGTGTTGAGGATTCCAACCCCGACCAGCTTCGATGGAGCAGCTGGGCGTGGCGGCGTGGCGAAGTGACCTGTAACGCCATCGCCATACGTTTGGCTCTCAATTCCACATTTTTGGGCACAGCTGCTCCAAACTCACAAGGATGGATCTTCATCCACTCCCCGACAGGAATCCATCACAATATTTGTAGGGTGTGGCCTAATTTATCTATAGCGCCCCCTAGAAAATTTTAAATGATCAGCCCCAAGCCATGCTTTAACCTACAATTACGAAACTTTGTACACGTGTGTACCTTGTCAGGACTTACAAAAAGTCTCTTGGAGCCATGGTCTAAACCCAGAGGAAGTCAGCCATTTTAGATTGAAGTTCAGATTTTGATCCCATTTTTGGCGTTTATAAACCATTTCAGTAATTCGCCACTTGGGGTCAGTATTGCTCCACAAATGAAACAGCAGATAAACAGAATGAAGAACAATATCAGTATTTCGCCAGTAGGTGTCAGTGTTCCTCCACCAATGACAAACAGATCCACGGGCGGATGGGCGTGAAAACTTTGTGAGAGCGTTGCCATGAAATTTCTAAAAGGATAGAAATGTCTCAGATAATTTTGGTTGAATTAAAACATGCAGTAAATGTAGCGTTTTCTTACTTCTTACAAACCATTTCAGTAATTCGCCACTCTGAGTAAGTATTACTCCAACAATGAAATAGAGTTCTTTAGAAACACAGCTGAAAATGATGAAAAATGACGAACTGTAATACTTCGTCATGTGCATATGATCGGCTGTAAATGACACGTGGATCATCCGACTGACGCCAAATTGGATACGTATGACCTTTGTTGACCTCTAAAGAGAACAACAGCATTGAAATATATTTTGACTCCACTGCGCGTCCTACATTAATCCACCAGCTATATTTCCTCGCTAAACCAATGAATCTGCACCACATTTTTTGCATCGTCAAGGAGCGCATCCGAACGCATCAGTGCGTACCGCCTGTTGGACGGGCGCGGAAACTGCGCAACAACTTCTGTGTTAGCACGTGGCCAGCGTTGATGGAATCTGAGCAACAGCTTCCGCGGTGCGGGCGGAGGAGCTGAAAACTGCGTGAGAGCTTCTGTGGTGGCTGGCGTGAGGCGCTGGTTGCTCGTACCCCGCGGTGGCAATAGGCCGGAGCGGCGCTTGGCTGCGAGGGCCGTTCGAGGCTGCTTGCAGCTTTAATTATTATTATGATTCTCCCTCCAAATGAATTGGCTTTTTGGGGGCTTTATCATATTCAAAAACTCACCAAACTTGGCGGAGGCCTTAAGCCTGTTTCAAATTTACGTATTTTAAAGTCGACGCAAAATTGCAAAAGAAATGGCTGAATAGCGCCACCTAGAAATTTTCAAAGGACCCTTTCCTATTCACTTACTTCATCATAGAGACATGAAATTTGGTACACTTGTAGAGCTCCCCAAGTCGCTCAAATTTACAATTAATGTCATAGTGCAAGTATCACAGGAAGTCAGCCATTTTGGATTGAAAGTCCAATTTTGAGGCCATTTTTGCCGTTTACAGCCTTCGTATTTGATCGAACTCCTCCTAGGGATTGCGATTGATCGGCTTCAAACTCGGTCAGTCTGTTCATAAGGCATGTCCCATCTAAAGTTATCAAAACTGTGAGTTTTTGAGAATGCTGAAGGGGGTTAGCAGGGGTCAAAGTTCACCTACTCGCCATAAAAAATTAAACTGCTATATCTCCTACACAGAAACTCACAGAGGCACCAAAGTTTCTGTCATTGATCATCGGGTCTCCTACAATATCCTATGGTCAAGTGATTACATCACTTAGGCCACGCCCCCTGAGAACAGGAAGTGTCATGTTTTACTGTCAAAGGTCGCTATCTGACCCCTTTGACCTCATCAACATGAAACTGTGCCCAGACACAGAAGACATGTTGGTGTATTGAGGATTCCAACCCCGACCAGCTTCAATGCAGCAGGTGGGCGTGGCGGCGTGGCGAAGTGACCTGTAACGCCATCGCCATACGTTTGGCTCTCAATTCCACATTTTCGGGCGCAGCTGCTCCAAATTCACAAGGATGGACAGTCATCTACTCCCGGACAGGAATCCATCACAATATTTGGTGGGCGTGGCCTAAATTCTCTATAGCGCCCCCTAGAAAACTTTAAATGATCAGCCCCAAGCCATGCTTTAACCTAGAATTACGAAACTTTGTACACGTGTGTACCTTGTCAGGACTTACAAAAAAGTCTCTTGGAGCCATGGTCTAAACCCCACAGGAAGTCGGCCATTTTGGATTGAAGTTCGGATTTTGACCCATTTTTGCAGTTTGCAGCCTTCGTATTTGATCGAACTCCTCCCAGGGATTTCGATTGATCGGCTTCAAACTCGGTCAGTCTGTTCATAAGGCATGTCTCATCTAAAGTTATCAAAACGGTGAGTTTTTGAGTATGCTGAAGGGGGGTTGGCAGGGGTCAAAGTTCACCTACTCCCCATAAAAATAAACTGCTATATCTCCTACACAGAAACTCACAAAGGCACCAAAGTTTCAGTGATTGACCATCATCGGGTGTCCTACAACATCCTATGGTCGAGTGATGACATCACTTAGGCCACGCCCCCTGAGAAACAGTGTCATGTTTTACTGTGAACGGTCGCTATCTGACCCTTTTGACCTCATCAACATGAAACTGTGACAAGACACCGAAGACATGTTGGTGTATTGAGGATTTCAACCCCGACCAGCTACGATGGAGTAGGTGGGCGTGGCGGCGTGGCGAAGTGACCTGTAACGCCATCGCCATATGTTTGGCTCTCAATTCCACATTTTCAGGCCCAGCTGCTCCAAACTCACAAGGATGGATCTTCATCCACTCCCCGACAGGAATCCATCACAATATTTGGTGGGCGTGGCCTAATTTCTTTATAGCGCCCCCTAGAAAATTTTAAATGATCAGTCCCAAGCCATGCTTTAACCTACAATTACGAAACTTTGTACACATTTGTATCATGTCAGGACTTAATAGAAAGTCTCTTGGAGCCATGGTCTAAACCCCACAGGAAGTCGGCCATTTTGGATTGAAGGTCCAATTTTGAGCCCATTTTTGCCGTTTACAGCCTTCATGTTTGATCGAACTCCTCCTAGGGATTTCCATTGACCGGCTTCAAACTCGGTCAGTCTGTTCACAAGGCATGTCCCATCTAAAGTTATCAAAACGGTGAGTTTTTGAGTATGCTGAAGGGGGGTTAGCAGGGTCAAAGTTCACCTACTCGCCGTAAAAAAATAAACTGCTATATCTCCTACACAGAAACTCACAGAGGCACCAAAGTTACTGTGATTGATCATCATCGGCTGCCCTACAATACCCTATGGTCGAATGATGACATCACTTAGGCCACGCCCCCTGAGAACAGGAAGTGTAATGTTTTACTGTGAACTGTCGCTATCTGACCCCTTTGACCTCATCAACATGAAACTGTGCCCAGACACAGAAAACATGTTGGTGTATTGAGGATTCCAACCCCGACCAGCTTCGATGGAGCAGGTGGGTATGGCGGCGTGGCGAAGTGACCTGTAACGCCATCGCCATACGTTTTGCTCTCAATTCCACAGTTTCGGTCCCAGCTGCTCCAAACTCACAAGGATGGATCTTCATCCACTTCCCGACAGGAATCCATCACAATATTTGGTGGGCGTGGCCTAATTTCTCTATAGCGCCCCCTAGAAAAATTTAAATGATCTGCCCCAAGCCATGATTTAACCTACAATTACGAAAATTTGTACACATGTGTACCATGTCAGGACTTACAAAAAAGTCTCTTGGAGCCACGGTCTAAACCCCACAGGAAGTCGGCCATTTTGGATTGAACTTCGGATTTTGACCCCATTTTTGCCGTTTACAGCCTCCGTATTTGATCGAACTCCTCCTAGGGATTTCGATTGATCGCCTTCAAACTCGGTCAGTCTGTTCATAAGGCATGTCCCATCTAAAGTTATCAAAATGGTGAGTTTTTGAGTATGCTGAAGGGGGCTTAGCAGGGGTCAAAGTTCACCTACTCGCCGTAAAAAAATAAACTGCTATATCTCCTACACAGAAACTCACAGAGGCACCAAAGTTACTGTGATTGATCATCATCGGGTGTCCTACAATACCCTATGGTCGAATGATGACATCACTTAGGCCACGCCTCCTGAGAACAGGAAGTGTAATGTTTTACTGTGAACTGTCGCTATCTGACCCCTTTGACCTCATCTACATGAAACTGTGCCCAGACACAGAAAACATGTTGGTGTATTGAGGATTCCAACCCAAACCAGCTACGATGGAGGAGGTGGGTGTGGCGGCGTGGGGAAGTGACCTGTAACGCCATCGCCATACGTTTGGCTCTCAATTCCACATTTTTGGGCACAGCTGCTCCAAACTCACAAGGATGGATCTTCATCCACTCCCCGACAGGAATCCATCACAATATTTGTAGGGTGTGGCCTAATTTCTCTATAGCGCCCCCTAGAAAATTTTAAATGATCAGCCCCAAGCCATGCTTTAACCTACAATTACGAAACTTTGTACACATGTGTATCATGTCAGGACTTACAAAAAAGTCTCTTGGAGCCATGGTCTAAACCCCAGAGGAAGTCGGCCATTTTAGACTGAAGTTCAGATTTTGACCCCATTTTTGGCGTTTATAAACCATTTCAGTAATTCGCCACTTGGGGTCAGTATTGCTCCACAAATGAAACAGCAGATAAACAGGATGAAGAACAATATCAGTATTTCGCCAGTAGGTGTCAGTGTTCCTCCACCAATGACAGATCCATGGGCGGATGGGCGCGAAAACTTTGTGAGAGCGTTGCCATGAAATTTCTAAAAGGATAGAAATGTCTCAGATAATTTTTGTGGAATTAAATCATGCAGTAAATGTAGCGTTTTCTTACTTCTTCCAAACCATTTCAGTAATTCGCCACTCTGAGTAAGTTTTACTCTAACAATGAAATAGAGTGCTTTAGAAACACAGCTGAAGATGATGAAAAATGACGAACTGCAGTACTTCGCCATGTGCATACGATCGGCTGTAAATGACATGTGGATCATTCGACTGGCGCCAAATTGGATACGTATGACCTTTGTTGACCTCTAAAGAGCAAAACAGCATTGAAATATATTTTGACTCCACTGCGTGTCCTACATTAATCCGCCAGCTATATATCCTCCCTAAACCAATGAATCTGCACCACATTTTTTTGCATCGTCAAGGAGCGCCGCCGAACGCATCGATGCGTACCGCCTGGTGGACGGGCGGGCGTGGAAACTGCGGAACAACTTCTGTGTTGGAACGTGGGAAGCGTTGATGGAACCTCAGCAACAGCTTCCGCAGTGCGGCCGGAGGTGCTGAAAACTGCGTGAGAGCTTCTGTGGTGGCTGGCGTGAGGCGGCGGTTGCTCGTACCCCGCGGTGGCAATAGGCCGGAGCGGCGCTTGGCTGCGAGGGCCGTTCGAGGCTGCTTGCAGCTTAATTATTATTCTTCCACCCAAATGAATTGGCTTTTTGGGGGCTTTATCATATTCAAAAACTCACCAAACTTGGCGGAGGCCTTAAGCCTGTTTAAAATTTACGTATTTTAAAGTCGTCGCAAAAATTGCAACAGAAATGTCTCTACGGCGCCACCTAGAAATTGGAAAAACACCCTTTTTTACCCTCTGCTATTCACTTACTTTATCGTAGAGACATGAAATTTGGTACACTTGTAGAGCTCCCCAAGACGCTCAAAATTTACAATTAATGTCATAGTGCAAGTATCACAGGAAGTCAACCATTTTTGATTGAAGTTCCCATTTTGACCCTATTTTTGCCGATTTTTGCCTTTTACAGCCTTTGTATTTGATCTATCTCCTCCTAGGGATTTTGATTGATCGACTTCAAACTCGGTCAGTCTGTTCATAAGGCATGTCCCATCTAAAGTTATCTAAACGGTGAGTTTTTGAGTATGCTGAAGGGGGGTTAGCAGGGGTCAAAGTTCACCTACTCGTCATAAATAAATAAACTGCTATATCTCCTACACAGAAACTCACAGAAGCATCAAAGTTTCTGTGATTGATCATCATCGGGTCTTCTACAATACCCTATGGTCGAATGATGACATCACTTAGGCCACGCCCCTGAGAACAGGAAGTGTAATGTTTTACTGTGAACTGTCGCTATCTGACCCCTTTGACCTCATCAACATGAAACTGTGCCCAGACACAGAGAACATGTTGGTGTATTGAGGATTCCAACCCCGACCAGCTTCGATGGAGCAGGTGGGCGTGGTGGCGTGGCGAAGTCACCTGTAACGCCATCGCCATACGTTTGGCTCTCAATTCCACATTTTCGGGCCCAGCTGCTGCAAACTCATAAGGATGGACCCTCATCCACTCCCCAACAGGAATCCATCACAATATTTGGTGGGCGTAGCCTAATTTCTCTATAGCGCCCCCTAGAAAACTTTAAATGATCAGCCCCAAGCCATGCTTTAACCTACAAATACGAAACTTTGTACACATGTGTACCTTGTCAGGACGTACAAAAAAGTCTCTTGGAGCCATGGTCTAAACCCCACAGGAAGTCAGCCATTTTGGATTCAAGTTCGGTTTTTGACCCCATTTTTGCCGTTTACAGCCTACATATTTGATCGAACTCCTCCTAGGGATTTCGATTGATCGGCTTCAAACTCGGTCAGTCTGTTCATATGGCATGTCTCATCTAAAGTTATCTAAACGGTGAGTTTTTGAGTATGCTGAAGGGGGTTAGCAGGGGTCAAAGTTCACCTACTCGCCATAAAAACATAAACTGCTATATCTCCTACACAGAAACTCACAGAGGCACCAAAGTTTCTGTGATTGATCATCATCGGGTCTCCTACATTACCCTATGGTCGAATGATGACATCACTTAGGCTACGCCCCTGAGAACAGGAAGTGTAATGTTTTACTGTGAACGTTCGCTATCTGACCCCTTTGACCTCATCAACATGAAACTGTGCCCAGACACCGAAGACATGTTGGTGTATTGAGGATTCCAACCCCGACCAGCTACGATAGAGCAGGTGGGCGTGGCGGCGTGGCGAAGTTACCTGTAACGCCATCGCCATACGTTTGGCTCTCAATACCACATTTTCAGGCTCAGCTGCTGCAAACTCACAAGGATGAATATTTATCCACTCCCTGACTGGAATCCATCACAATATTTGTAGGGCGTGGCCTAATTTCTCTATAGCGCCCCCTAGAAAACAGCAGTCCATAGGTTATGTTATTAATTATTTAAATATACATTATTATAACTTTTTATATATATATAAGTTTATTTTGTGGGTTAAAGTACAAACATTCATTCATTTTTGCTAGAAATAATACAAACAAAGTCATTCAGCAAAACTTATGACACAGCGAAGTAAGAACAAACTGGGGTCAGTGTTGATGGAGTACCACTGGCACCTTGTGGAGAAATACTGGTACTGCTAGTGCAATACCAGTATTGCGACAGCAGGAGGCAGTGGTACTCCATCAATGAGAAAACAGATCGACGCTACGTAATAACAGTCAGCCGGCGACAGCTGGAGCTGCAAAGTTTTCCTGAACATTTTGCTTGCTTTTTGGAGCCACAGAACTGGATTACGCTCAACATTTTGCTTGGATTTTGGAGTTGCAAATACGAACCACGCTTTGGAGCAAGAAGGCTCTGTTGGACCGGAGTTGGAGAAGTTTAATGGGCTCTTTGCACCTCAGCTTACACGTTCAGGAAACAGGCTGAAATGTTTTTCCAAGGTAACAATTAATAATGTACATCGATCCGAAACCCCAACAAGTAAGGCAAAGAAAGGTTTTAAGATGTTCGCCTCGTTATACATTCACAGATATGAAGGTGAGTTTTATTTTCTTTAAACTGCTAGCACAAGCCTGCTAGCTTTCTAGTAAAATCTGCTATTTAATTATCTAAAGATTTCTCAGCCATTCTAACGGACACTGTGCCTTATTTTCAAGCATATTACGTGTTTATTGTTAACTGGAGAGGGGGTGGGGGGCAGATTACAGTTCAGACTTTTTGCTTGAAGTATGACGAAGAAAAACGAGCACAGAGCTTACTCTGGTATTGGAGTTCTAGTTCAGCTGACTGTTCAGATTCAGAGTTATTACTTTTAGAAAAATATGGCCGTGTTGCTTAAGATTTCTGTGTTATTTCGTTTTATTACTTTTGCATGCTTGTTGTGAATGGCTCATTAAGACAGTGTTTAGAGCGGTGTGTACGGCGTTAGCTTCAAGTGGTAGCTTTAACTTGTAGCAACGAATATTTACAAGCTGTCTTAATTGAGGATGGCTTGGAAATCCATGAAAACTTAAACAAAGTACATAGTATTGTTTTATTTGTGTCTTAAGTACGACTTTGTCTTTTGTAGCAGTCATAGTTTCTGAAAGTGGAAAAAAGAGCCGCATTCGGGTTTACAGTTGTGACGTCAGCGCGGCAGGTGCAAAGAGCCCATTGCTGTTCGTTTAAACAGTCGTAACTCGCGGTGCGGTGAGTAATTTATTCCTTCCTGCTGGTTCTGGAAGCCGTCATGTTTGGAACAGTTATTCTGAGGAGGATGCTAACCCAATGCCTGAGGCCTGCAACGTTTTTAATGCTAACGAAGCGCTTTACTAATTCAATAAACTGAATAGTGTGTTTGATACATCCAGTTTCATACATTCAGAGTTGTTTGTTATTATGTATAGAAGATGTTTAAAATGTCGTTTGAAAGAGCTCTGAGAAAATGCTAAGTATCTTTTTACAGATCCATTGGGGTTGTAATATTTAGTTGCAGCACTTCCTGTGATTAATACCTAATTAATGGGTGGGATTGAGC
Organism: Poeciliopsis prolifica; assembly: GCF_027474105.1. Lineage (NCBI taxonomy): Eukaryota > Metazoa > Chordata > Actinopteri > Cyprinodontiformes > Poeciliidae > Poeciliopsis > Poeciliopsis prolifica. Next base: position 1,225,152 of record NW_026562376.1, on the reverse strand, counting down.
CTGTGCTATTGTTCTAAAGTGCTGAAAGTTAACTGTGCTCTGTTATTGTGCATTGCCCTTGGTTTATTACTGAACAGTGCGGTTTATTAAACTGATACATCTTAACCTTCACCATTTTCCTGACTCATTTCACGATAACGTTAAAGTTGCACTGCATTTACATCTCAGTTGTAGTTAACATCAAGCATGTGGGTGTGGCTTAGTGTAAAACTTTCACTATTTACCATGAAACATCAACATTAAATGACTTCCAAATGCAAGATCACAGCTGCATCATCACACTTCCTCTGTCTTTCTAGAGAACAGCCCTGAACACATTTCCATGGTCACTTGATGACCTCACTGTAGCCCCGCCCACTTTTAAGAGGCAGTCACATGTTTTTTCTGCTGTATGTTTTACTGTTATTCTATAATTTATATGGGTTTCATCATGTGAATACTGACTAAAAACGATAACATGATGAACTCTATGAATGCTGGCTGCTGACCGAACCGCATTGGGGTGTAGAAATGACGAAATGCATTACTTCGCCACGTGCATATGATCGGCTCTAAATGACACGTGGATCATCGGACTGGCGCCAAATTGAAAACGTATGACCTTTGTTGACCTCTAAAGAGCAAAACAGCATTGAAATGTATTTTGACTCCACTGCGCCCCTACATTAATCCGCAAGCTGTATTTCCTCGCTAAACCAATGAATCTATACCACATTTTTTTGCATCTTGAAGGATAGCCGCCGAACGCATAGATGCGTACCGCCTGGTGGACGGGCGCGGAAACTGCGCAACAACTTCTGTCTTAGCACGTGCGCAGTTGATGGAAACTGAGCAACAGCTTCCGCGGTGCGGGCGAAGGCGCTGAAAACTGCGTGAGAGCTTCTGTGGTGGCTGGCGTGAGGCAGCGGTTGCTCGTACCCCGCGGTGGCAATAGGCCGGAGCGGCGCTTGGCTGCGAGGGCCGTTCGAGGCTGCTTGCAGCTTTAATTATTATTATTCTTCCACCAAATGAATTGGCTTTTTGGGGGCTTTATCATATTCAAAAAACTCACCAAACTTGGCAGAGGCCTTAAGCCTGTTTAAAATTTACGTATTTTAAAGTCGTCGCAAAAATTGCAACAGAAATGTCTCTACGCGCCACCTAGAAATTGGAAAAACACCCTTTTTTACCTCTGCTATTCACTTACTTTATCGTAGAGACATGAAATTTGGTACACTTGTAGAGCTCCCCAGGACGCTCAAAATTTACAATTAATGTCATAGTGCAAGTATCACAGGAAGTCAACCATTTTTGATTGAAGTTCCCATTTTGACCCCATTTTTGCCAATTTTTGCCGTTTACAGCCTTTGTATTTGATCTATCTCCTCCTAGGGATTTTGATTGATCGACTTCAAACTCGGTCAGTCTGTTCATAAGGCATGTCCCATCTAAAGTTATCTAAACGGTGAGTTTTTGAGTATGTTGAAGGGGGTCAGCAGGGGTCAAAGTTCACCTACTCGCCGTAAAAAAATAAACTGCTATATCTCCTACACAGAAACTCACAGAAGCACCAAAGTTTCTGTGATTGATCATCATCGGGTCTTCTACAATACCCTATGGTCGAATGATGACCTCACTTAGGCCACGCCCCCTGAGAACAGGAAGTGTAATGTTTTACTGTGAACTGTCGCTATCTGACCCCTTTGACCTCATCAACATGAAACTGTGCCCAGACACAGAAAACATGTTGGTGTATTGAGGATTCCAACCCCGACCAGCTACGATGGAGCAGGGGGGCGTGGTGGCGTGGCGAAGTGACCTCTAACGCCATCGCCATACGTTTGGCTCTCAATTCACATTTTCGGTCCCAGCTGCTCCAAATTCACAACGATGGATCCTCATCGACTCCCCGACAGGAATCCATCACAATATTTGGTGGGCGTGGCCTAATTTCTCTATAGCGCCCCGTAGAAAACTTTAAATGATCAGCCCCAAGCCATGCTTTAACCTACATTACGAAACTTTGTACACATGTGTACCTTGTCAGGACGTACAAAAAGTCTCTTGGAGCCATGGTCTAAACCCCACAGGAAGTCGGCCATTTTGGATTCAAGTTCGTTTTTGACCCCATTTTTGCCGTTTACAGCCTTCGTATTTGATCGAACTCCTCCTAGGGATTTCGATTGATCGGCTTCAAACTCGGTCAGTCTGTTCATAAGGCATGTCCCATCTAAAGTTATCTAAACGGTGGGTTTTTGAGTATGTTGAAGGGTGGCTGCAAGGGGTCAAAGTTCACCTACTAGCTGTAAAAAAATAAAATGCTATATCTCCTACACACAAACTCACAGAGGCACCAAAGTTTCTGTGATTCATCATCATCGGGTCTTCTACAATACCCTATGGTCGAATGATGACATGACTTAGGCCACGCCCCCTGAGAACAGAAAGTGTCATGTTTTACTGTCAATGGTCGCTATCTGACCCCTTTGACCTCATCAACATGAAATTGTGCCCAGACACAGAAGACATGTTGGTGTATTGAGGATTCTAATCCCGACCAGCTTCGATGGAGCAAGTGGGCGTGGCGAAGTGACCTGTAACGCCATCGCCATACGTTTGGCTCTAAATTCCACATTTTCAGGCCCAGCTGCTGCAAACTCACAAGGATGGATTCCCATCAACTCCCCGACAGGAATCCATCACAATATTTGGTGGGCGTGGCCTAATTTCTCTATAGCGCCCCCTAGAAAACAGCAGCCCGTAGGTTATGTTGTTATTAATTATTTAAATATACATTATTTAACTTATATATATATAAGTTTATTTTGTGGGTTAAAGTACAAACATTCATTCATTTTTGCTAGAAATAATACAAACAAAGTCATTCAGCAAACTTATGACACAGCGAAGTAAGAACACACTGGGGTCAGTGTTGATGGAGTACCACTGGCACCTTGTGGAGAAATACTGGTACTGCTAGTGCAATACCAGTATTGCGACAGCAGGAGGCAGTGGTACTCCATCAATGAGAAAAACAGATCGACGCTACGTAATAACAGTCATCTGGCGACAGCTGGAGCTGCAAAGTTTTCCTGAACATTTTGCTTGCTTTTTGGAGCCACAGACTGGACTACGCTCAACATTTTGCTTGGATTTTGGGAGTTGCAAATACGAACCACGCTTTGGAGCAAGAAGGCTCTGTTGGACTGGAGTTGGAGAAGTTTAATGGGCTCTTTGCACCTCAGCTTACACGTTCGGGAAACACGGCTGAAATGTTTTTTCCAAGGTAACAATTGATAATGTACATCGATCCGAAACCCCAACAAGTAAGGCAAAGAAAGGTTTTAAGATGTTCGCCTCGTATACATTCACAGATATGAAGGTGAGTTTTATTTTCTTTAAACTGCTAGCACAAGCCTGCTAGCTTTCTAGGAAAAATCTGCTATTTAATTATCTAAAGATTTCTCAGCCATTCTAACGGACACTTTTTGTGCCTTATTTTCAAGCATATTACGTGTGTTTATTGTTAACGACAATAAAGCAGCGGGGAGGGGTCGGGGGGGCAGATTTACAGTTCAGACTTTTTGCTTGAAGTATGACGAAGAAAAACGAGCACAGAGCTTACTCTGTATCGGGAGTTCTAGTTCAGCTGACTGTTCAGATTCAGAGTTATTACTTTTAGAAAAATATGGCCGTGTTGCTTAAGATTTCTGTGTTATTTCGTTTATTACTTTTGCATGCTTGTTGTGAATGGCTCATTAAGACAGTGTTTAGAGCGTGTGTACGGCGTTAGCTTCAAGTGGTAGCTTTAACTTGTAGCAAACGAATATTTACAAGCTGTCTTAATTGAGGATGGTTTGGAAATCCATGAAAACTTAAACAAAGTACATAGTATTGTTTTATTTGTGTCTTAAGTACGACTTTGTCTTTTATAGCAGTCTAGTTTTCTGAAAGTGGAAAAAAGAGCCGCATTCGGGTATACAGTTGTGACGTCAGCGCGGCAGGTGCAAAGAGCCCATTGCTGTTAGTTTAAACAGTCGTAACTCGTGCGGTGAGTAATTTATTCCTTTCTGCTGGTTCTGGAAGCCGTCATGTTTGGAACAGTTATTCTGAGGAGGATGCTAACCAATGCCTGAGGCCTGCAACGTTTTTAATGCTAACGAAGCGCTTGACTAATTCAATAAACTGAATAGTGTGTTTGATACATCCAGTTTCATACATTCAGATTGTTTGTATTATGTATAGAAGATGTTTAAAATGTCGTTTGAAAGAGCTCTGAGAAAATGCTAAGTATCTTTTTACAGATCCATTGGGTTGTAATATTTAGTTGCAGCACTTCCTGTGATTAATACCTAATTAATGGGTGGGATTGAGCCTGTGCTATTGTTCTAAAGTGCTGAAAGTTAACTGTGCTCTGTTATTGTGCATTGCCCTTGGTTTATTACTGAACAGTGCGGTTTATTAAACTGATACATCTTAACCTTCACCATTTTCCTGACTCATTTCACGATAATGTCAAAGTTGCACTGCATTTACATCTCAGTTGTAGTTAACATCAAGCATGTGGGTGTGGCTTAGTGTAAAACTTTCACTATTTACCATGAAACATCAACATTAAATGACTTCCAAATGCAAGATCACAGCTGCATCATCACACTTCCTCTGTCTTTCTAGAGAACAGCCCTGAACACATTTCCATGGTCACTTGATGACCTCACTGTAGCCCCGCCCACTTTTAAGAGGCAGTCACATGTTTTTCTGCTGAATGTTTTACTGTTATTCTATAATTTATATGGGTTTCATCATGTGAATACTGACTAAAAACGATAACATGATGAACTCTATGAATGCTGCCTGCTAACCGAACAGCATTGGGGTTTAGAAATGACGAAATGCATTACTTCGCCATGTGCATATGATCGGCTCTAAATGACACGTGGATCATCGGACTGGCGCCAAATTGAAAACGTATGACCTTTGTTGACCTCTAAAGAGCAAAACAGCATTGAAATGTATTTTGACTCCACTGCGCCCCTACATTAATCCGCCAGCTGTATTTCCTCGCTAAACCAATGAATCTATACCACATTTTTTTTGCATCTTGAAGGATAGCCGCCGAACGCATAGATGCGTACCGCCTGGTGGACGGGCGCGGAAACTGCGCAACAACTTCTGTCTTAGCACGTGCGCAGCGTTGATGGAAACTGAGCAACAGCTTCCGCGGTGCGGGCGGAGGCGCTGAAAACTGCGTGAGAGCTTCTGTGGTGGCTGGCGTGAGGCGGCGGTTGCTCGTACCCCGCGGTGGCAATAGGCCGGAGCGGCGCTTGGCTGCGAGGGCCGTTCGAGGCTGCTTGCAGCTTTAATTAGGCCCGAGCAGCTAAGCGCTGCGAAGGCCTATTGTTTCCTATTGTTAGGCCCGAGCAGCTAAGCGCTGCGAAGGCCTATTGTTTTCCTACTGTTTCTTATTAGGCCCCGAGCAGCTAAGCGCTGCGAAGGCCTATTGTTTTCCTACTGTTTCTTATTATTATTCTGCCCCCTAAAGAGGGGCCTTTTTGGGGGCTTTATCATATTCAAAAACTCACCAAACTTGGCGGACGCGTAAAGGAGTTTCAAAATTTTGTATTTTAAGGTCATCGCAAAAATCCCATAAGAAATGGCTCAATAGCGCCACCTTGAAATTTTCAAAGGACCCTTTGCTATTCACTTACTTTATCCTAGAGACATGAAATTGGTACACTTGTAGAGCTCCCCAAGATGCTCAAAATTTACAATTAATGTCATAGTGCAAGTATCACAGGAAGTCGGCCATTTTGATTGAAGGTCCAATTTTGGGGCCATTTTTTGCCGTTTACAGCCTTCGTATTTGATCGAACTCCTCTAGGGATTTCCATTGACCGGCTTCAAACTCGGTCAGTCTGTTCATAAGGCATGTCTCATCTAAAGTTATCAAAACGGTGAGTTTTTGAGTATGCTGAAGGGGGGTTAGCAGGGGTCAAAGTTCACCTACTCGCCATAAAAACATAAACTGCTATATCTCTACACAGAAATTCACAGAGGCACCAAAGTTTCTGTGATTTATCATCATCGGGTGTCCTACAATACCTAATGGTCGAATGATGACATCACTTAGGCCACGCCCCCTGAGAACAGGAAGTGTAATGTTTTACTGTGAACTGTCGCTATCTGACCCCTTTGACCTCATCAACATGAAACTGTGCCAAGACACAGAAGACATGTTGGTGTATTGAGGATTCCAACCCCGACCAGCTACGATGGAGCAGGTGGGCGTGGCGACGTGGCGAAGTGACCTGTAACGCCATCGCCATACGTTTGGCTCTCAATTCCACATTTTCAGGCCCAGCTGCTCCAAACTCACAAGGATGGATCTTCATCCACTCCCCGACAGGAATCCATCACAATATTTGGTGGGCGTGGCCTAATTTCTTTATAGCGCCCCCTAGAAAATTTTAAATGATCAGCCCCAAGCCATGCTTTAACCTACAATTACGAAACTTTGTACACATTTGTATCATGTCAGGACTTAAAAGAAAGTCTCTTGGAGCCATGGTCTAAACCCCACAGGAAGTCGGCCATTTTGGATTGAAGTTCAGATTTTGACCCCATTTTTGCCGTTTACAGCCTTCCTATTTGATCGAACTCCTCCTAGGGATTTCGATTGATCGGCTTCAAACTCGGTCAGTCTGCTCATAAGGCATGTCCCATCTAAAGTTATCTAAACGGTGAGTTTTGAGAATGCTGAAGGGGGGTAAGCAGGGGTCAAAGTTCACCTACTCGCAGTAAAAAAATAAACTTCTATATCTCCTACACAGAAACTCACAGAGGCACCAGAGTTTCTGTGATTGATCATCATCGGCTGCCCTTCAATACCCTATGGTCGAATGATGACATCACTTAGGCCACGCCCCCTGAGAAAAGGAAGTGTCATGTTTTACTCTGAACGGTCGCTATCTCACCCCTTTGACCTCATCAACATGAAACTGTGCCCAGACACAGAAGACATGTTGGTGTGTTGAGGATTCCAACCCCGACCAGCTTCGATGGAGCAGCTGGGCGTGGCGGCGTGGCGAAGTGACCCGTAACGCCATAGCCATACGTTTGGCTCTCAATTCCACATTTTTGGGCGCAGCTGCTCCAAACTCACAAGGAGGATCTTCATCCACTCCCCGACAGGAATCCATCACAATATTTGGTGGGCGTGGCCTAATTTCTCTATAGCGCCCCCTAGAAAATTTTAAATGATCAGCCCCAAGCCATGCTTTAACCTACAATTACGAAACTTTGTACACGTGTGTACCTTGCCAGGACTTACAAAAAAGTCTCTTGGAGCCACGGTCTAAACCCCACAGGAAGTCGGCCATTTTAGATTGAAGTTCAGATTTGATCCCATTTTGGCGTTTATAAACCATTTCAGTAATTCGCCACTTGGGGTCAGTATTGCTCCACAAATGAAACAGCAAATAAACAGGATGAAGAACAATATCAGTTTTTCGCCAGTAGGTGTCAGTGTTCCTCCACCAATGACAGATCCACGGGCGGATGGGCGTGAAAACTTTGTGAGAGCGTTGCCATGAAATTTCTAAAAGGATAGAAATGTCTCAGATAATTTTTGTTGAATTAAATCATGCAGTAAATGTAGCGTTTTCTTACTTCTTACAAACCATTTCAGTAATTCGCCACTCTGAGTAAGTATTACTCCAACAATGAAACAGAGTGCTTTAGAAACACAGCTGAAAATGATGAAAAATGACCAACTGTAGTACTTCGCCATGTGCATATGATCGGCTGTAAATGACACGTGGATCATCCGACTGACACCAAATTGGATACGTATGACCTTTGTTGACCTCTAAAGAGAACAACAGCATTGAAAGATATTTTGACTCCACTGCGCGTCCTACATTAATCCGCCAGCTATATTTCCTCGCTAAACCAATGAATCTGCACCACATTTTTTGCATTGTCAAGGAGCGCCTCCGAACGCATCAGTGCGTACCGCCTGGTGGACGGGCGCGGAAACTGCGCAACAACTTCTGTGTTAGCACGTGGCCAGCGTTGATGGAAACTGAGCAACAGCTTCCGCGGTGCGGGCGGAGGAGCTGAAAACTGCGTGAGAGCTTCTGTGGTGGCTGACGTGAGGCGACGGTTGCTAGTACCCCGCGGTGGCAATAGGCCGGAGCGGCGCTTGGCTGCGAGGGCCGTTCGAGGCTGCTTGCAGCTTTAATTATTATTCTGCCCCCCTAAAGAGGGGCCTTTTTGGGGGCTTTATCATTTTCAAAAACTCACCAAACTTGGCGGACGCGTAAAGGGAGTTTCAAAATTTTGTATTTTAAGGTCATTGCAAAAATCCTATAAAAAATGGCTCAATAGCGCCACCTACAAATTTTCAAAGGACCCTTTGCTATTCACTTACTTTATCCTAGAGACATGAAATTTGGTACACTTGTAGAGCTCCCCAAGATGCTCAAAATTTACAATTAATGTCATAGTGCAAGTATCACAGGAAGTCAGCCATTTTGAATTGAAGGTCCAATTTTGGGGCCATTTTTGCCGTTTACAGCCTCCGTATTTGATCGAACTCCTCCTAGGGATTTCGATTGATCGGCTTCAAACTCGGTCAGTCTGTTCATAAGGCATGTCCCATCTAAAGTTATCAAAACGGTGAGTTTTTGAGAATGCTGAAGGGAGGTTAGCAGGGGTCAAAGTTCACCTACTCGCCATAAAAAAATAAACTGCTATATCTCCTACACAGAAACTCACAGAGGCACCAAAGTTTCTGTGATTGATCATTATCGGGTCTCCTACAATACCCTATGGTCGAATGATGACATCACTTAGGCCACGCCCCATGAGAACAGGAAGTGTCATGTTTTACTGTGGACGGTCGCTATCTGACCCCTTTGACCTCATCAACATGAAACTGTGCCCAGACACAGAACACATGTTGGTGTGTTGAGGATTCCAACCCCGACCAGCTTCGATGGAGCAGCTGGGCGTGGCGGCGTGGCGAAGTGACCTCTAACGCCATCGCCATACGTTTGGCTCTCAATTCCACATTTTCGGGCCCAGCTGCTCCGAACTCACAAGGATGGATCGCCATCAACTCCCCGACAGGAATCCATCACAATATTTGTGGGGCGTGGCCTAATTTCTCTATAGCGCCCCCTAGAAATTTTTAAATGATCAGCCCCAAGCCATGCTTTAACCTACAATTACGAAACGTTGTACACATGTATACCTTGTCAGGACTTACAAAAAAGTCTCTTGGAGCCATGGTCTAAACCCCACAGGAAGTCGGCCATTTTAGATTGAAGTTCAGATTTTGACACCATTTTTGCCGTTTACAGCCTCCGTATTTGATCGAACTCCTCCTAGGGATTTTGATTGATCGGCGTCAAACTCGGTCAGTCTGTTCAGAAGGCATGTCCCATCTGAAGTTATCAAAACGGTGAGTTTTTGAGAATGCTGAAAGGGGGTTAGCAGGGGTCAAAGTTCACCTACACGCCATAAAAACATAAACTGCTATATTTCCTACACAGAAACTCACAGAGGCACCAAAGTTACTGTGATTGATCATCATCGGGTGTCCTACAATACCCTATGGTCGAATGATGACATCACTTAGGCCACGCCCCCTGAGAAAAGGAAGTGTCATGTTTTACTCTGAACGGTCGCTATCTGACCCCTTTGACCTCATCAACATGAAACTGTGCCCAGACACAGAAGACATGTTGGTGTGTTGAGGATTCCAACCCCGACCAGCTTCGATGGAGCAGCTGGGCGTGGCGGCGTGGCGAAAGGACCTCTAACGCCATCGCCATACGTTTGGCTCTCAATTCCACATTTTTGGGCGCAGCTGCTCCAAACTCACAAGGATGGATCTTCATCCACTCCCCGACAGGAATCCATCACAATATTTGTAGGGTGTGCCCTAATTTCTCTATAGCGCCCCTAGAAAATTTTTAATTATCAGCCCCAAGCCATGCTTTAGCCTACAATTACGAAACTTTGTACACGTGTGTACCATGTCAGGACTTACAAAAAAGTCTCTTGGAGCCATGGTCTAAACCCCAGAGGAAGTCGGCCATTTTAGATTGAAGTTCAGATTTTGATCCTATTTTTGGTGTTTATAAACCATTTCAGTAATTCGCCACTTGGGGTCAGTATTGCTCCACAAATGAAACAGCAGATAAACAGGATGAAGAACAATATCAGTATTTCGCCAGTAGGTGTCAGTGTTCCTCCACCGATGATAAACAGATCCATGGGCGGATGGGCGCGAAAACTTTGTGAGAGCGTTGCCATGAAATTTCTAAAAGGATAGAAATGTCTCAGATAATTTTTGTTGAATTAAATCATGCAGTAAATGTAGCGTTTTCTTACTTTTTACAAACCATTTCAGTTATTCGCCACTCTGAGTAAGAATTACTCCAACAATGAAATAGAGTGCTTTAGAAACACAGCTGAAAATGATGAAAAATGACGAACTGTAGTACTTCGCCATGTGCATACGATCGGCTGTAAATTACACGTGGATCTTCCGACTGACGCCAAATTGGATACGTATGACCTTTGTTGACCTCTAAAGAGAACAACAGCATTGAAATATATTTTGGCTCCACTGCGCGTCCTACATTAATCCGCCAGCTATATTTCCTCGCTAAACCAATGAATCTGCACCACATTTTTTGCATCGTCAAGGAGCGCCTCCAAACGCATCAGTGCGTACCGCCTGGTGGACGGGCGTGGAAACTGCGCAACAACTTCTGTGTTAGCACGTGGCCAGCGTTGATGGAAACTGAGCAACAGCTTCCGCTGTGCGGGCGCAGGAGCTGAAAACTGCGTGAGAGCTTCTGTGGTGGCTGACGTGAGGCGACGGTTGCTAGTACCCCGCGGTGGCAATAGGCCGGAGCGGCGCTTGGCTGCGAGGGCCGTTCGAGGCTGCTTGCAGCTTTAATTAGGCCCGAGCAGCTAAGCGCTGCGAAGGCCTATTGTTTCCCTACTGTTTCTTATTATTATTCTGCCCCCCTAAAGAGGGGCCTTTTTGGGGGCTTTATCATATTCAAAAACTCACCAACTTGGCGGACGCGTAAAGGGAGTTTCAAAATTTTGTATTTTAAGGTCATCGCAAAAATCCCATAAGAAATGGCTCAATAGCCCACACCTACAAATTTTCAAAGGACCCTTTGCTATTCACTTACTTTATCCTAGAGACATGAAATTTGGTACACTTGTAGAGCTTCCCAAGATGCTCAAAATTTACAATTAATGTCATAGTGCAAGTATCACAGGAAGTCGGTCATTTTGGATTGAAGGTCCAATTTTGAGGCCATTTTTGCCGTTTACAGCCTTCGTATTTGTTCGAACTCCTCCTAGGGATTTCGATTGATCGGCTTCAACTCGGTCAGTCTGTTCATAAGGCATGTCCCATCTAAGTTATCAAAACGGTGAGTTTTTGAGTATGCTGAAGGGGGGATTAGCAGGGGTCAAAGTTCACCTACTCGCCATAAAAACATAAACTGCTATATCTCCTACACAGAAATTCACAGAGGCACCAAAGTTTCTGTGATTTATCATTATCGGGTGTCCTACAATACCCTATGGTCGAATGATGACATCACTTAGGCCACGCCCCCTGAGAACAGGAAGTGTAATGTTTTACTGTGAACGGTCGCTATCTGACCCCTTTGACCTCATCAACATGAAACTGTGCCAAGACACAGAAGACATGTTGGTGTATTGAGGATTCCAACCCCGACCAGCTTTGATGGAGCAGGTGGGCGTGGCGGCGTGGCGAAGTGACCTGTAACGCCATCGCCATACGTTTGGCTCTCAATTCCACATTTTCAGGCCCAGCTGCTCCAAACTCACAAGGATGGATCTTCATCCACTCCCCGACAGGAATCCATCACAATATTTGGTGGGCGTGGCCTAATTTCTTTATAGCGCCCCCTAGAAAATTTTAAATGATCAGCCCCAAGCCATGCTTTTACCTACAATTACGAAACTTTGTACACATTTGTATCATGTCAGGACTTAAAAGAAAGTCTCTTGGAGCCATGGTCTAAACCCCACAGGAAGTCGGCCATTTTGGATTGAAGTTCAGATTTTGACCCCATTTTTGCCGTTTACAGCCTTCCTATTTGATCGAACTCCTCCTAGGGATTTCGATTGATCGGCTTCAAACTCGGTCAGTCTGTTCATAAGGCATGTCCCATCTAAAGTTATCAAAACGGTGAGTTTTTGAGAATGCTGAAGGTGGGTTAGCAGGGGTCAAAGTTCACCTACTCGCCGTAAAAAATAAACTGCTATATCTCCTACACAGAAACTCACAGAGGCACCAAAGTTTCTGTGATTGATCATCATCGGGTGTCCTACAATACCCTATGGTCGAATGATGACATCACTTAGGCCACGCCCCCTGAGAAAAGGAAGTGTCATGTTTTACTTTGAACGGTCGCTATCTGACCCCTTTGACCACATCAACATGAAACTGTGCCCAGACACAGAAGACATGTTGGTGTGTTGAGGATTCCAACCCCGACCAGCTTCGATGGAGCAGGTGGGCGTGGCGGCGTGGCGAAGTGAATTGTAACGCCATCGCCATACGTTTGGCTCTCAATTCCACATTTTTGGGCGCAGCTGCTCCAAACTCACAAGGATGGATCTTCATCCACTCCCCGACAGGAATCCATCACAATATTTGTAGGGTGTGGCCTAATTTCTCTATAGCGCCCCCTAGAAAATTTAAATGATCAGCCCCAAGCCATGCTTTAACCTACAATTACGAAACTTTGTACACATGTGTACCATGTCAGGACTTACAAAAAAGTCTCTTGGAGCCATGGTCTAAACCCCAGAGGAAGTCGGCCATTTTAGATTGAAGTTCAGATTTTGATCCCATTTTTGGCGTTTATAAACCATTTCAGTAATTCGCCACTTGGGGTCAGTATTGCTCCACAAATGAAACAGCAGATAAACAGGATGAAGAACAATATCAGTATTTCGCCAGTAGGTGTCAGTGTTCCTCCACCAATGACAAACAGATCCACGGGCGGATGGGCGCGAAAACTTTGTGAGAGCGTTGCCATGAAATTTCTAAAAGGATAGAAATGTCTCAGATAATTTTTGTTGAATTAAATCATGCAGTAAATGTAGCGTTTTCTTACTTCTTCCAACTATTTCAGTAATTCGCCACTCTGAGTAAGTATTACTCCAACAATGAAATAGAGTGCTTTAGAAACACAGCTGAAAATGATGAAAAATGACGATCTGCAGTACTTCGCCTGTGCATATGTTCGGCTGTAAATGACACGTGGATCTTCCGACTGACGCCAATTGGATACGTATGACCTTTGTTGACCTCGAAAGAGAAAAACAGCATTGAAATATATTTGACTCCACTGCGCGACCTACATTAATCCGCCAGCTATATTTCTTCACTAAACCAATGAATCTGCACCACATTTTTTTGCATCGTCAAGGAGCGCCGCCGACGCATAGATGCGTACCCCCTGGTGGACGGGCGCGGAAACTGCGCAACAACTTCTGTCTTAGCACGTGCGCAGCGTTGATGGAAACTGAGCAACAGCTTCCGCGGTGCGGGTGGAGGCGCTGAAAACTGCGTGAGAGCTTCTGTGGTGGCTGGCGTGAGGCGGCGGTTGCTCGTACCCCGCGGTGGGAATAGGCCGGAGCGGCGCTTGGCTGCGAGGGCCGTTCGAGGCTGCTTGCAGCTTTAATTAGGCCCGAGCAGCTAAGCGCTGCGAAGGCCTATTGTTTTCCTACTGTTTCTTATTAGGCCCGAGCAGCTAAGCGCTGCGAAGGCCTATTGTTTTCCTATTGTTTATTATTATTATTATTATTATTCTTCCACCCAAATGAATTGGCTTTTTGGGGGCTTTATCATATTCAAAAACTCACCAAACTTGGCGGAGGCCTTAAGCCTGTTTAAATTTACGTATTTTAAAGTCGTAGCAAAAATTGCAACAGAAATGTCTCTACGGCGCCACCTAGAAATTGGAAAAACACACTTTTTACCCTCTGCTATTCACTTACTTTATCGTAGACACATTAATTTGGTACACTTGTAGAACTCCCCAAGACGCTCAAAATTTACAATTAATGTCATAGTGCAAGTATCACAGGAAGTCAGCCATTTTTGATTGAAGTTCCCATTTTGACCCCATTTTTGCCGATTTTTGCCGTTTACAGCCTTTGTATTTGATCTATCTCCTCCTAGGGATTTTGATTGATCGACTTCAAACTCGGTCAGTCTGTTCATAAGGCATGTCCCATCTAAAGTTATCTAACGGTGAGTTTTTGAGTATGCTGAAGGGGGGTTAGCAGGGTCAAAGTTCACCTACTCGTCATAAAAAAATAAACTGCTATATCTCTTACACAGAAACTCACAGAAGCATCAAAGTTTCTGTGATTGATCATCATCGGGTCTTCTACAATACCCTATGGTCGAATGATGACATCACTTAGGCCACGCCCCCTGAGAACAGGAAGTGTAATGTTTTACTGTGAACTGTCGCTATCTGACCCCTTTGACTCATCAACATGAAACTGTGCCCAGACACAGAGAACATGTTGGTGTATTGAGGATTCCAACCCCGACCAGCTTCGATGGAGCAGTGGGCGTGGTGGCGTGGCGAAGTCACCTGTAACGCCATCGCATACGTTTGGCTCTCAATTCCACATTTTCGGGCCCAGCTGCTGCAAACTCATAAGGATGGATCCTCATCCACTCCCCAACAGGAATCCATCACAATATTTGGGGGCGTAGCCTAATTTCTCTATAGCGCCCCCTAGAAAACTTTAAATGATCAGCCCCAAGCCATGCTTTAAACCTACAAATACGAAACTTTGTACACATGTGTACCTTGTCAGGACGTACAAAAAGTCTCTTGGAGCCATGGTCTAAACCCTAAGGAAGTCGGACATTTTGGATTCAAGTTCGGTTTTTGACCCCATTTTTGCCGTTTACAGCCTCCGTATTTGATCTATCTCCTCCTAGGGATTTCGATTGATCGGCTTCAAACTCGGTCAGTCTGTTCATAAGGTATGTCTCATCTAAAGTTATCTAAACGGTGAGTTTTTGAGTATGCTGAAGGGGGGTTAGCAGGGGTCAAAGTTCACCTACTCGCCGTAAAAACATAAACTGCTATATCTCCTACACAGAAACTGACAGAGGCACCAAAGTTTCTGTGATTGATCATCATCGGTCTCCTACATTACCCTATGGTCGAATGATGACATCACTTAGGCCACGCCCCCTGAGAACAGGAAGTGTAATGTTTTACTGTGAACCTTCGCTATCCGACCCCTTTGACCTCATTAACATGAACTGTGCCCAGACACCGAAGACATGTTGGTGTATGAGGATTCCAACCCCGACCAGCTACGATAGAGCAGGTGGGCATGGCGGCGTGGCGAAGTTACCTGTAACGCCATCGCCATAACGTTGGCTCTCAATACCACATTTTCGGGCTCAGCTGCTGCAAACTCACAAGGATGAATATTTATCCACTCCCCGACTGGACTATTTGTAGGGCGTGGCCTAATTTCTCTATAGCGCCCCCTAGAAAACAGCAGCCCATAGGTTATGTTGTTATTAATTATTTAAATATACATTATTATAACTTTTTATATATGTATAAGTTTATTTTGTGGGTTAAAGTACAAACATTCATTCATTTTTGCTAGAAATAATACAAACAAAGTCATTCAGCAAAACTTATGACACAGCGAAGTAAGAACACACTGGGGTCAGTGTTGATGGAGTACCACTGGCACTTGTGGAGAAATACTGGTACTGCTAGTGCAATACCAGTATTGCGAAAGCAGGAGGCAGTGGTACTCCATCAATGAGAAAACAGATCGACGCTACGTAATAACAGTCAGCCGGCGACAGCTGGAGCTGCAAAGTTTTCCTGAACATTTTGCTTGCTTTTTGTAGCGACAGAACTGGATTACGCTCAACATTTTGCTTGGATTTTGGAGTTGCAAATACGAACCACGCTTTGGAGCAAGAAGGCTCTGTTGGACCGGAGTTGGAGAAGTTTTAATGGGCTCTTTGCACCTCAGCTTACACGTTCGGGAAACACGGCTGAAATGTTTTTCCAAGGTAACAATTAATAATGTACATCGATCCGAACCCCAACAAGTAAGGCAAAGAAAGGTTTAAGATGTTCGCCTCGTTATACATTCACAGATATGAAGGTGAGTTTTATTTTCTTTAAACTGCTAGCACAAGCCTGCTAGCTTTCTAGTAAAAATCTGCTATTTAATTATCTAAAGATTTCTCAGCCATTCTAACGGACACTGTTTGTGCCTTATTTTCAAGCATATTACGTGTTTATTGTTAACTGGAGAGGGGGTGGGGGCAGATTACAGTTCAGACTTTTTGCTTGAAGTATGACGAAGAAAAACGAGCACAGAGCTTACTCTGGTATCGGAGTTCTAGTTCAGCTGACTGTTCAGATTCAGAGTTATTACTTTTAGAAAAATATGGCCGTGTTGCTTAAGATTTCTGTGTTATTTCGTTTTATTACTTTGCATGCTTGTTGTGAATGGCTCATTAAGACGATGTTTAGAGCGGTGTGTACGGCGTTAGCTTCAAGTGGTAGCTTTAACTTGTAGCAACGAATATTTACAAGCTGTCTTAATTGAGGATGGCTTGGAAATCCATGAAACTTAAACAAAGTACATAGTATTGTTTTATTTGTGTCTTAAGTACGACTTTGTCTTTTATAGCAGTCATAGTTTCTGAAAGTGGAAAAAAGAGCCGCATTCGGGTATACAGTTGTGACGTCAGCGCGGCAGGTGCAAAGAGCCCATTGCTGTTCGTTTAAACAGTGGTAACTCGCGGTGCGGTGAGTAATTTATTCCTTCCTGCTGGTTCTGGAAGCCGTCATGTTTGGAACAGTTATTCTGAGGAGGATGCTAACCCAATGCCCGAGGCCTGCAACGTTTTTAATGCTAACGAAGCGCTTGACTAATTCAATAACTGAATAGTGTGTTTGATACATCCAGTTTCATACATTCAGAGTTGTTTGTTATTATGTATAGAAGATGTTTAAAATGTCGTTTGAAAGAGCTCTGAGAAAATGCTAAGTATCTTTTTACAGATCCATTGGGGTTGTAATATTAGTTGCAGCACTTCCTGTGATTAATACCTAATTAATGGATGGGATTCAGCCTGTGCTATTGTTCTAAAGTGCTGAAAGTTAACTGTGCTCTGTTATTGTGCATTGCCCTTGGTTTATTACTGAACAGTGCGGTTTATTAAACTGATACATCTTAACCTTCACCATTTTCCTGACTCATTTCACACGATAACGTTAAAGTTGCACTGCATTTAGATCTCAGTTGTAGTTAACATCAAGCATGTGGGTGTGGCTTAGTGTAAAACTTTCACTATTTACCATGAAACATCAACATTAAATGACTTCCAAATGCAAGATCACAGCTGCATCATCACACTTCCTCTGTCTTTCTAGAGAACAGCCCTGAACACATTTCCATGGTCACTTGATGACCTCACTGTAGCCCCGCCCACTTTTAAGAGGCAGTCACATGTTTTTTTCTGCTGTATGTTTTACTGTTATTCTATAATTTATATGGGTTTCATCATGTGAATACTGACTAAAAACGATAACATGATGAACTCTATGAATGTTGGCTGCTGACCGAACCGCATTGGGGTGTAGAAATGACGAAATGCATTACTTCGCCACGTGCATATGATCGGCTCTAAATGACACGTGGATCATCGGACTGGCGCCAAATTGAAAACGTATGACCTTTGTTGACCTCTAAAGAGCAAAACAGCATTGAAATGTATTTTAACTCCACTGCGCCCCTACATTAATCCGCCAGCTGTATTTCCTCGCTAAACCAATGAATCTATACCACATTTTTTTGCATCTTGAGAATAGCCGCCGAACGCATAGATGCGTACCGCCTGGTGGACGGGCGCGGAAACTGCGCAACAACTTCTGTCTTAGCACGTGCGCAGCGTTGATGGAAACTGAGCAACAGCTTCCGCGGTGCGGGCGGAGGCGCTGAAAACTGCGTGAGAGCTTCTGTGGTGGCTGGCGTGAGGCGGCGGTTGCTCGTACCCCGCGGTGGCAATAGGCCGGAGCGGCGCTTGGCTGCGAGGGCCGTTCGAGGCTGCTTGCAGCTTTAATTATTATTCTGCCCCCCTAAAGAGGGGCCTTTTTGGGGGCTTTATCATTTTCAAAAACTCACCAAACTTGGCGGACGCGTAAAGGGAGTTTCAAAATTTTGTATTTTAAGGTCATTGCAAAAATCCCATAAAAAATGGCTCAATAGCGCCACCTACAAATTTTCAAAGGACCCTTTGCTATTCACTTACTTTATCCTAGAGACATAAAATTTGGTACACTTGTAGAGCTCCCCAAGATGCTCAAAATTTACAATTAATGTCATAGTGCAAGTATCACAGGAAGTCAGCCATTTTGGATTGAAGGTCCAATTTTGGGGCCATTTTTGCCGTTTACAGCCTTCGTATTTGATCGAACTCCTCCTAGGGATTTCGATTGATCGGCTTCAAACTCGGTCAGTCTGTTCATAAGGCATGTCTCATCTAAAGTTATCTAAACGGTGAGTTTTTTGAGTATGCTGAAGGGGGGTTAGCAGGGGTCAAAGTTCACCTACTCGCCATAAAAAAATAAACTGCTATATCTCCTACACAGAAACTCAC
Organism: Poeciliopsis prolifica; assembly: GCF_027474105.1. Taxonomy (NCBI): domain Eukaryota; kingdom Metazoa; phylum Chordata; class Actinopteri; order Cyprinodontiformes; family Poeciliidae; genus Poeciliopsis; species Poeciliopsis prolifica. The sequence goes on along the minus strand of NW_026562376.1, from coordinate 1,206,425 downwards.
AGAGGCACAAAGTTTCTGTGATTGATCATTATCGGGTCTCCTACAATACCCTATGGTCGAATGATGACATCACTTAGGCCACGCCCCATGAGAACAGGAAGTGTCATGTTTTACTGTGAACTGTCGCTATCTGACCCCTTTGACCTCATCAACATGAAACTGTGGCCAGACACAGAGAACATGTTGGTGTATTGAGGATTCCAACCCGACCAGCTTCGATGGAGCAGGTGGGCGTGGTGGCATGGCGAAGTCACCTGTAACGCCATCGCCATACGTTTGGCTCTCAATTCCACATTTTCGGGCCCAGCTGCTGCAAACTCATAAGGATGGACCCTCATCCACTCCCCAACAGGAATCCATCACAATATTTGGTGGGCGTAGCCTAATTTCTCTATAGCGCCCCCTAGAAAACTTTAAATGATCAGCCCCAAGCCATGCTTTAACCTACAAATACAAAACTTTGTACACATGTGTACCTTGTCAGGACGTACAAAAAAGTCTCTTGGAGCCATGGTCTAAACCCCAGAGGAAGTCGGCCATTTTGGATTCAAGTTCGGTTTTTGACCCATTTTTGCCGTTTACAGCCTTCATATTTGATCTATCTCCTCCTGGGGATTTCGATTGATCGGCTTCAAACTTGGTCAGTCTGTTCATAAGGCATGTCTCATCTAAAGTTATCTAAACGGTGAGTTTTTGAGTATGCTGAAGGGGGGTTAGCAGGGGTCAAAGTTCACCTACTCGCCGTAAAACATAAACTGCTATATCTCCTACACAGAAACTCACAGAGGCACCAACGTTTCTGTGATTGATCATCATCGGGTCTTCTACAATACCCTATGGTCGAATGATGACCTCACTTAGGCCACGCCCCCTGAGAACAGGAAGTGTAATGTTTTACTGTGAACTGTCGCTATCTGACCCCTTTGACCTCATCAACATGAAACTGTGCCCAGACACAGAAAACATGTTGGTGTATTGAGGATTCCAACCCCGACCAGCTTCGATGGAGCAGGTGGGCGTGGCGCCGTGGCGAAGTGACCTGTAACGCCATCGCCATACGTTTGGCTCTCAATTCCACATTTTCGGACCCAGCTGCTGCAAACTCACAAGGATGAATATTTATCCACTCCCCGACTAGAATCCATCACAATATTTGGTGGGCGTAGCCTAATTTCTCTATAGCACCCCCTAGAAAACTTTAAATGATCAGCCCCAAGCCATGCTTTAACCTACAATTACGAAACTTTGTACACATGTGTACCTTGTCAGGACGTACAAAAAAGTCTCTTGGAGCCATGGTCTAAACCCCAAAGGAAGTCGGCCATTTTGGATTCAAGTTCGGTTTTTGACCCCATTTTTTGCCGTTTGCAGCCTTTGTATTTGATCTATCTCCTCCTAGGGATTTCGATTGATCGGCTTCAAACTCGGTCAGTCTGTTCATAAGGCATGTCCCATCTAAAGTTATCAAAACGGTGAGTTTTTTCAGTAAGCTGAAGGGGGGTTACCAGGGTCAAAGTTCACCTACTCGCCGTAAAAAAATAAACTGTTATATCTCCTACACAGAAACTCACACAGGTACCAAAATTACTGTTGTTGATCATCATCGGGTCTACTACAATACCCTATGGTCGAATGATGACATCACTTAGGCCACGCCCCCTGAGAACAGGAAGTGTCATGTTTTACTGTCAATGGTCGCTATCTGACCCCTTTGACCTCATCAACATGAAACTGTGCCCAGACACAGAAGACATGTTGGTGTATTGAGGATTCCAACCCCGACCAGCTACGATGGAGCAGGTGGGCGTGGCGGCGTGGCGAAGTGACCTGTAACGCCATTGCCATACGTTTGGCTCTCAATTCCACATTTTTGGACCCAGCTGCTCCAAATTCACAAGGATGGACCCTCATCCACTCCTCGACAGGAATCCATCACAATATTTGTAGGGCGTGGCCTAATTTTTCTATAGCGCCCCCTAGAAAACAGCAGCCCATGAAATACAGGTTATGTTATGTTATTAATTATTTAAATATATAGTATTATAAGTTTTTTTATATATATAAGTTTATTTTGTGGGTGAGAGTACAAATATTAATTAATTTTGGCTAGAAATAAAAGAAAAACGTAATTCAGCAAAACTGTTTATAAACCATTTCAGTAATTCGCCCCTTGGGTCAGTCTTACTCCACGAATGAAACAACGGATAAACAGGATGACGAACAATATCAGTATTCCGCCAGCAGGGTCAGTCTTACTCCACGAATGAAACAGCAGACAAACAGGATGAAGAACAATACCAGTCTTGCGCCAGCAGGGGTCAGTGTTACTCCACCAATGACAAACAGATCGACGGCAGATGGCCATGAAAACATTGCCAGCGCGTCTGCCGTGAGATTTCCAAAAGGAAAGCTGTTACATTTAACCTGAAATGTTATATGTAAGCCCTCAGATAATTTTTGTTGGCTTAAAACACGGAGTAAATGTAGCGTTTTGTTAATAACTGTTATTTACTACCGCAAGTAATGCATCAATTCCAGTGTCTCTGCCTTACTGGTCAGTCAAGTGTAAAATTAAATTTAAGCAATTTGATTGGTTGTGATGGACTGCACTGTACTGTAGCTTTGCTAACACGTACTGTAGTACTGGCAGTCGGCCGGCGGCCGTTCATGGTCGAGGTTCAGTGTGTTCCGCTGTGGACTGTACATTTTGGAGCGACAGAACCGGATTACGCTCAACATTTTGCTTGGGTTTTGGAGCTGCAAATCCGAACCACGCTCGTGAGAAAGAACGCTCTGTTGGACGGAGTTGGAGCAGTTTTATAGCCTCTCTGCACCTCAGCTTCCGTGTTCGGGAAAAACGGCTGAAATGTTTTTCCAAGGTAACAATTAATAATGTACGTCGATCCGAAGCCCCAACAAGTAAGCCGAAGAAAGGTTTTAAGATGTTCGCCTCGTTATACATTCACAGATATGAAGGTGAGTTTTACTTTCTTTAAACTTTGTGGCTAACTTTAGCTTTAGCTTGTGCTACAGGCATTATTCTCTGACATTTTTCTTGTAAAAATCTGCTATTTAATTATCTAAACATTTCTCAGCCATTCTAACGGACAATGTTTGTGCCTTATTTTCAAGCATATTACGTGTGTTTATTGTTAAGGATAATAAACGCGGTGGGGGGGACAGATTACAGTTCAGACTTTTTGCTTCAGAATCCTGACGAAGCACAACGAGCTCAGAGCTCAACAATAGAGCAGCTCTTGTATCTGAGTTCTAGTTCAGCTGACTGTTCAGGTTCAGATTAATTACTTTTAGAAAAATATGGCCGTGTTGCTTAAGGTTTCTGTTATTTCGTTTTATTACTTTTGCATGCTTGTTGTGAAGGGCTCATTAGGACGGTGTTTATAGCGGTGTTATGCTGATCAGTGGCTCGGCTGTCCAGCTCTGCTCTCTCGTTCCCAAACACTCGCTCTTTCAGGGTGAATACAGAAGCGATTCAATGTAAATAACACAGGACGGCTCTTTTACCTTCGTCTTTAGGCTGAAGAAGCTGATCCAGAGTGAAGTGAAGGCTGCAAACTGTGTTGTGCGGCGTTAGCTTTAACTGGTAGCTTAACTGGTGGCGATGAATATTTACAAGCCGTCTTAATTCAGAATCGCTTGGAAATCCATGAAAACTTAAACAAAGTGCATAGTATTGTTTTATTTGTGTCTTAAGTACGACTTTGTCTTTTATAGCAGTCATAGTAACTGAAAGCGGAAAAAAGAGAGCCGCATTTGGGCATGCAGTTGTGACGTCAGCGCGGCAGGTGCGAAGAGCCCATTGCATTAGTTTTAAAAACTCGTAACTCGCGGTGCGGTGAGTAATTTATTCCTTATTGCTGGTTCTGGAAGCCGTCATGTTTGGAACAGTTATTCTGAGGAGGATGCTAACCAATGCCTGAGGCCTGCAACGTTTTTAATGCTAACAAAGCGCTTTTCTAATTCAATAAACTGAATAGTGTGTTTGATACATTCAGTTTCATACATTCAGACTTGTTTATTGTTATGTATAGAAGCTGTTTAAATGGTCGTTTCAAAGAGCTCTGAGAAAATGCTAAGTATCTTTTTTACAGATCCATTGGGGTTTTAATATTTAGTTGCAGCACTTCCTGTGATTAATACCTAATTAATGGATGGGATTCAGCCTGTGCTATTGTTCTAATGTGCTGAAAGTTAACTGTGCTCTATTAATGTGCATTGCCCTTGGTTTATTACTGAACAGTACGGTTTATTAAACTGGTACATTTTAACCTTTACCATTTTCCTAACTCACTTTACGATAACGTTTAAAGTTGCACTGCATTTAGATCTCAGTTGTAGTTCACATCAAAGCATGTGGCGTGACTTAGTGTAAAACTTTCACTATTTACCATGAAACATCAACATTAAATTACTTCCAAATGCAAGATCACAGCTGCATCACACTTCCTCTGTCTTTCTAGAGAACAGCCCTGAACACATTCCATGGTCACTTGATGACCTCACCGTATTCCCGCCCACTTTTAAGAGGCAGTCATGTTTTTTCTGCTGTATATTTTACTGTTATTCTATAATTTATATGGGTTTCATCATGTGAATACTCAGTAAAAACGATAACATGATGAACTCTATGAATGCTGGCTGCTGACTGAACCGCATTGGGGTGTAGAAATGACGAACTGCAGTTCTTCGCCATGTACATACGATCGGCTCTAAATGACACATGGATCATCCGACTGGCGCCAAATTGGATACTTATGACCTTTGTTGACCTCTAAAGAGCACAACAGCATTGAAATGTATTTTGACTCCACTGTGTCCCCTACATTAATGCGCCAGCTATATTTCCTCGCTAAACCAACAAATCTGCACCACATTTTTTTGCGTCGTCAAGGATAGCCCCCGAACGCATCAATGCGTACCGCCTGGTGGACGGGCGCGGAAACTGCGCAACAACTTCTGTGTTGGAACATGGGCAGCGTTGATGGAAACTGAGCAACAGCTTCCGCAGTGCGGGCGGAGGTGCTGAAAACTGCGTGAGAGCTTCTGTGGTGGCTGGCGTCGGGCGGCGGTTGCTAGTACTCTGCGGTGGCCAATAGGCCGGAGCGGCGCTTGGCTGCGAGGGCCGCTCGAGGCTGCTTGCAGCTTTAATTTATTAGGCCCGAGCAGCTAAGCGCTGCGAAGGCCTATTGTTTTCCTACTGTTTCTTATTATTATTCTGCCCCCCTAAAGAGGGGCCTTTTTGGGGGCTTTATCATTTTCAAAAACTCACCAAACTTGGCGGACGCGTAAAGGGAGTTTCAAAATTTTGTATTTTAAGGTCATTGCAAAAATCCCATAAAAAATGGCTCAATAGCGCCACCTACAAATTTTCAAAGGACCCTTTGCTATTCACTTACTTTATCCTAGAGACATGAAATTTGGTACACTTGTAGAGCTCCCCAAGATGCTCAAAATTTACAATTAATGTCATAGTGCAAGTATCACAGGAAGTCAGCCATTTTGGATTGAAGGTCCAATTTTGGGGCCATTTTTGCCGTTTACAGCCTTCGTATTTGATCGAACTCCTCCTAGGGATTTCGATTGATCGGCTTCAAACTCGGTCAGTCTGTTCATAAGGCATGTCCCATCTAAAGTTATCAAAACGGTGAGTTTTTGAGTATGCTGAAGGGGGGTTAGCAGGGGTCAAAGTTCACCTACTCGCCATAAAAAAATAAACTGCTATATCTCCTACACAGAAACTCACAGAGGCACCAAAGTTTCTGTGATTGATCATTATCGGGTCTCCTACAATACCCTATGGTCGAATGATGACATCCCTTAGGCCACGCCCCATGAGAACAGGAAGTGTCATGTTTTACTGTGGACGGTCGCTATCTGACCCCTTTGACCTCATCAACATGAAAACTGTGCCCAGACACAGAAGACATGTTGGTGTGTTGAGGATTCCAACCACGAAGATTCGATGGAGCAGGTGGGGGCGTGGCGGCGTGGCGAAGTGACCTCTAACGCCATCGCCATACGTTTGGCTCTCAATTCCACATTTTCGGGCTCAGCTGCTCCAAACTCACAAGGATGGATCGCCATCAACTCCCCGACAGGAATCCATCACAATATTTGTGGGGCGTGGCCTAATTTCTCTATAGCGCCCCCTAGAAAATTTTAAATGATCAGCCCCAAGCCATGCTTTAACCTACAATTACGAAACGTTGTAAACATGTGTACCTTGTCAGGACTTACAAAAAAGTCTCTTGGAGCCATGGTCTAAACCCACAGGAAGTCGGCCATTTTAGATTGAAGTTCAGATTTTGACCCCATTTTTGCCGTTTACAGCCTCCGTATTTGATCGAACTCCTCCTAGGGATTTTGATTGATCGTCTTCAAACTCGGTCAGTCCGTTAATAAGGCATGTCCCATCTGAAGTTATCAAAACGGTGAGTTTTTGAGAATGCTGAAAGGGGGTTAGCAGGGGTCAAAGTTCACCTACACGCCGTAAAACATAAACTGCTATATTTCCTACACAGAAACTCACAGAGGCACCAAAGTTACTGTGATGATCATCATCGGGTGTCCTACAACCCAATGGTCGAATGATGACATCACTTAGGCCACGCCCCCTGAGAAAAGGAAGTGTCATGTTTTACTCTGAACGGTCGCTATCTGACCCCTTTGACCTCATCAACATGAAACTGTGCCCAGACACAGAAGACATGTTGGTGTGTTGAGGATTCCAACCCCGACCAGCTTCAATGGAGCAGCTGGCGTGGCGGCGTGGCGAAGTGACCTGTAACGCCATCGCCATACGTTTGGCTCTCAATTCCACATTTTTGGGCGCAGCTGCTCCAAACTCACAAGGATGGATCTTCATCCACTCCCCGACAGGAATCCATCACAATATTTGTAGGGTGTGGCCTAATTTCTCTATAGCGCCCCCTAGAAAATTTTAAATGATCAGCCCCAAGCCATGCTTTAGCCTACAATTACGAAACTTTGTACACGTGTGTACCATGTCAGGACTTACAAAAAAGTCTCTTGGAGCCATGGTCTAAACCCCAGAGGAAGTCGGCCATTTTAGATTGAAGTTCAGATTTTAATCCTATTTTTGGTGTTTATAAACCATTTCAGTAATTCGCCACTTGGGGTCAGTATTGCTCCACAAATGAAACAGCAGATAAACAGGATGAAGAACAATATCAGTATTTCGCCAGTAGGTGTCAGTGTTCCTCCACCGATGATAAACAGATCCACGGGCGGATGGGCGCGAAAACTTTGTGAGAGCGTTGCCATGACATTTCTAAAAGGATAGAAATGTCTCAGATAATTTTTGTTGAATTAAATCATGCAGTAAATGTAGCGTTTTCTTACTTCTTACAACCATTTCAGTAATTCGCCACTCTGAGTAAGAATTACTCCAACAATGAAATAGAGTGCTTTAGAAACACAGCTGAAAATGATGAAAAATGACGAACTGTAGTACTTCGCCATGTGCATAAGATCGGCTGTAAATGACACGTGGATCATCCAACTGACCCAAATTGGATACGTATGACCTTTGTTGACCTCTAAAGAGAACAACAGCATTGAAATATATTTTGACTCCACTGCGCGTCCTACATTAATCCGCCAGCTATATTCCTCGCTAAACCAATGAATCTGCACCACATTTTTTGCATCGTCAAGGAGCGACTCCGAACGCATCAGTGCACCGCCTGGTGGACGGGCGCGGAAACTGCGCAACAACTTCTGTCTTGGCACGTGGCCAGCGTTGATGGAAACTGAGCAACAGCTTCTGCGGTGCGGGCGGAGGAGCTGAAAACTGCGTGAGAGCTTCTGTGGTGGCTGGCGTGAGGCGGCGGTTGCTCGTACCCCGCGCGTGGACAATAGGCCGGAGCGGCGCTTGGCTGCGAGGGCCGTTCGAGGCTGCTTGCAGCTTTAATTATTATTATTATTATTATTAGGCCCGAGCAGCTAAGCGCTGCGAAGGCCTATTGTTTTCCTATTTTTTATTATTAGGCCCGAGCAGCTAAGCGCTGCGAAGGCCTATTGTTTTCCTACTGTTTCTTATTATTATTCTGCCCCCCTAAAGAGGGGCCTTTTTGGGGGCTTTATCATATTCAAAAACTCACCAAACTTGGCGGACGCGTAAAGGGAGTTTCAAAATTTTGTATTTTAAGGTCATCGCAAAAATCCCATAAGAAATGGCTCAATAGCGCCACCTAGAAATTTTCAAAGGACACTTTGCTATTCACTTACTTTATCCTAGAGACATGAAATTTAGTACACTTGTAGAGCTCCCCAAGATGCTTCAAATTTACAATTAATGTCATAGTGCAAGTATCACAGGAAGTCAGCCATTTTGGATTGAAGGTCCAATTTTGGGGCCATTTTTGCCGTTTACAGCCTTCGTATTTGATCGAACTCCTCCTAGGGATTTCGATTGATCGGCTTCAAACTCGGTCAGTCTGTTCATAAGGCATGTCCCATCTAAAGTTATCAAAACGGTGAGTTTTTGAGTATGCTGAAGGGGGGTTAGCAGGGGTCAAAGTTCACCTACTCGCCATAAAAAATAAACTGCTATATCTCCTACACAGAAACTCACAGAGGCACCAAAGTTCTGTGATTGATCATTATCGGGTCTCCTACAATACCCTATGGTCGAATGATGACATCACTTAGGCCACGCCCCATGAGAACAGGAAGTGTCATGTTTTACTGTGGACGGTCGCTATCTGACCCCTTTGACCTCATCAACATGAAACTGTGCCAAGACACAGAGAACATGTTGGTGTGTTGAGGATTCCAACCCCGACCAGCTTTGATGGAGCAGATGGTCGTGGCGGCGTGGTGAAGTGACCTGTAACGCCATCGCCATACGTTTGGCTCTCAATTCCACATTTTCAGGCCCAGCTGCTCCAAACTCACAAGGATGGATCCTAATACACTCCCTTACAGGAATCCATCACAATATTTGTGGGCGTGGCCTAATTTCTCTATAGCGCCCCCTAGAAAATTTTAAATGATCAGCCCCAAGCCATGCTTTGACCTACAATTACGAAACTTTGTACACATTTGTATCATGTCAGGACTTAAAAGAAAGTCTCTTGGAGCCATGGTCTAAACCCCACAGGAAGTCGGCCATTTTGGATTGAAGTTCAGATTTTGACCCCATTTTTGCCGTTTACAGCCTTCCTATTTGATCGAACTCCTCCTAGAGATTTTGATTGATTGGCTTCAAACTCGGTCAGTCTGCTCATAAGGCATGTCCCATCTAAAGTTATCAAAACGGTGAGTTTTTGAGTATGCTGAAGGGGGGTTAGCAGGGGTCAAAGTTCACCTACTCGCCGTAAAAAAAGAAACTGCTATATCTCCTACACAGAAACTCACAGAGGCACCAAAGTTTCTGGGATTGATCATCATCGGGTGTCCTACAATACCCTATGGTCGAATGATGACATCACTTAGGCCACGCCCCCTGAGAAAAGGAAGTGTCATGTTTTACTCTGAAAGGTCGCTATCTGACCCCTTTGACCTCATCAACATGAAACTGTGCACAGACAGAAGACATGTTGGTGTTGAGGATTCCAACCCCGACCAGCTTCGATGGAGCAGCTGGGCGTGGCGGCGTGGCGAAGTGACCTGTAACGCCATCGCCATACGTTTGGCTCTCAATTCCACATTTTTGGGCACAGCTGCTCCAAACTCACAAGGATGGATCTTCATCCACTCCCCGACAGGAATCCATCACAATATTTGTAGGGTGTGGCCTAATTTATCTATAGCGCCCCCTAGAAAATTAAATGATCAGCCCCAAGCCATACTTTAACCTACAATTACGAAACTTTGTACACGTGTGTACCATGTCAGGACTTACAAAACAGTCTCTTGGAGCCATGGTCTAAACCCCACAGGAAGTCGGCCATTTTAGATTGAAGTTCAGATTTTGATCCCATTTTTGACGTTTATAAACCATTTTCAGTAATTCGCCACTTGGGGTCAGTATTGCTCCAAAATGAAACAGCAGATAAACAGGATGAAGAACAATATCAGTATTTCGCCAGTAGGTGTCAGTGTTCCTCCACCAATGACAAACAGATCCACGGGCGGATGGGCGTGAAAACTTTGTGAGAGCGTTGCCATGACATTTCTAAAAGGATAGAAATGTCTCAGATAATTTTTTGTTGAATTAAATCATGCAGTAAATGTAGCGTTTTCTTACTTCTTACAAACCATTTCAGTAATTCGCCACTCTGAGTAAGTATTACTACAACAATGAAATAGAGTGCTTTAGAAACACAGCTGAAAATGATGAAAAATGACGAACTGTAGTACTTCGCCATGTGCATATGATCGGCTGTAAATGACACGTGGATCATCCGACTGACGCCAAATTGGATACGTATGACCTTTGTTGACCTCTAAAGAGAACAACAGCATTGAAATATATTTTGACTCCACTGCGCGTCCTACATTAATCCGCCAGCTATATTTCCTCGCTCGCTAAACCAATGAATCTGCAGCACATTTTTTGAATCGTCAAGGAGCGCCTCCGAACGCATCAGTGCGTACCGCCTGGTGGACGGGCGTGGAAACTGCGCAACAACTTCTGTGTTAGCACGTGGTCAGCGTTGATGGAAACTGAGCAACAGCTTCCGCGGTGCGGGCGGAGGAGCTGAAAACTGCGTGAGAGCTTCTGTGGTGGCTGACGTGAGGCGACGGTTGCTAGTACCCCGCGGTGGCAATAGGCCGGAGCTGCGCTTGGCTGCGAGGGCCGTTCGAGGCTGCTTGCAGCTTTAATTATTATTATTCTTCCACCCAAATGAATTGGCTTTTTGGGGGCTTTATCATATTCAAAAACTCACCAAACTTGGCGGAGGGCTTAAGCCTTTTAAAATTTACGTATTTTAAAGTCGTCGCAAAAATTGCAACAGAAATGGCTCTACGGCGCCACCTAGAAATTGTAAAAACACCCTTTTTTACCCTCTGCTATTCACTTACTTCATCGTACAGACATAAAATTTGGTACACTTGTAGAGCTCCCCAAGACGCTCAAAATTTACAATTAATGTCATAGTGCAAGTATCACAGGAAGTCAGCCATTTTTGATTGAAGTTCCCATTTTGACCCCATTTTTGCCGATTTTTGCCTTTTACAGCCTTCATATTTGATCTATCTCCTCCTAGGGATTTTTATTGATCGACTTCAAACTTGGTCAGTCTGTTCATAAGGCATGTCCCATCTAAAGTTATCTAAACGGTGAGTTTTTGAGTATGCTGAAGGGGGGTTAGCAGGGGTCAAAGTTCACCTACTCGCCATAAATAAATAAACTGCTATATCTCCTACACATAAACTCACAGAAGCATCAAAGTTTCTGTGATTGATCATCATCGGGTGTCCTACAATACCCTATGGTCGAATGATGACATCACTTAGGCCACGCCCCTGAGAACAGGAAGTGTAATGTTTTACTGTGAACTGTCGCTATCTGACCCCTTTGACCTCATCAACATGAAACTGTGCCCAGACACAGAAAACATGTTGGTGTATTGAGGATTCCAACCCCGACCAGCTTCGATGGAGCAGGTGGGCGTGGTGGCGTGGCGAAGTGACCTTTAACGCCATCGCCATACGTTTGGCTCTCAATTCCACATTTTCGGGCCCAGCTGCTGCAAACTCATAAGGATGGACCCTCATCCACTCCCCAACAGGAATCCATCACAATATTTGGTGGGCGTAGCCTAATTTCTCTATAGCGCCCCCTAGAAACTTTAAATGATCAGCCCCAAGCCATGCTTTAACCTACAAATACGAAACTTTGTACACATGTGTACCTTGTCAGGACGTACAAAAAAGTCTCTTGGAGCCATGGTCTAAACCCCACAGGAAATCGGCCATTTTGGATTCAAGTTCGGTTTTTGACCCCATTTTTGCCGTTTACAGCCTTCATATTTGATCTATCTCCTCCTAGGGATTTCGATTGATCGGCTTCAAACTCGGTCAGTCTGTTCATAAGGCATGTCTCATCTAAAGTTATCTAAACGGTGAGTTTTTGAGTATGCTGAAGGGGGGTTAGCAGGGGTCAAAGTTCACCTACTCGCCGTAAAAAAATAACTGTTATATCTCCTACACAGAAACTCACACAGGTACCAAAATTACTGTTGTTGATCATCATCGGGTCTACTACAATACCCTATGGTCGAATGATGACATCACTTAGGCCACGCCCCCTGAGAACAGGAAGTGTCATGTTTTACTGTCAAAGGTCGCTATCTGACCCCTTTGACCTCATCAACATGAAACTGTGCCCAGTCACAGAAGACATGTTGGTGTATTGAGGATTCCAACCCCGACCAGCTTCAATGGAGCAGGTGGGCGTGGCGGCGTGGCGAAGTGACCTCTAACGCCATCGCCATACGTTTGGCTCTCAATTCCACATTTTCGGGCTCAGCTGCTGCAAACTCACAAGGATGAATATTTATCCACTCCCCGACTGGAATCCATCACAATATTTGTAGGGCGTGGCCTAATTTCTCTATAGCGCCCCCTAGAAAACAGCAGCCCATAGGTTATGTTGTTATTAATTATTTAAATATACATTATAACTTTTATATATATATAAGTTTATTTTGTGGGTTAAAGTACAAACATTCATTCATTTTTGCTAGAAATAATACAAACAAAGTCATTCAGCAAAACTTATGACACAGCGAAGTAAGAACACACTGGGGTCAGTGTTGATGGAGTACCACTGGCACCTTGTGGAGAAATACTGGTACTGCTAGTGCAATACCAGTATTGCGACAGCAGGAGGCAGTGGTACTCCATCAATGAGAAAACAGATCGACGCTACGTAATAACAGTCAGCCGGCGACAGCTGGAGCTGCAAAGTTTTCCTGAACATTTTGCTTGCTTTTTGGAGCCACAGAACTGGATTACGCTCAACATTTTGCTTGGATTTTGGAGTTGCAAATACGAACCACGCTTTGGAGCAAGAAGGCTCTGTTGGACCGGCGTTGGAGAAGTTTAATGGGCTCTTTGCACCTCAGCTTACACGTTCGGGAAACACGGCTGAAATGTTTTTCCAAGATAACAATTAATAATGTACATCGATCCGAAACCCCAACAAGTAAGGCAAAGAAAGGTTTTAAGATGTTCGCCTCGTTATACATTCACAGATATGAAGGTGAGTTTTATTTTCTTTAAACTGCTAGCACAAGCCTGCTAGCTTTCTAGTAAAAATCTGCTATTTAATTATCTAAAGATTTCTCAGCCATTCTAACGGACACTGTGCCTTATTTTCAAGCATATTACGTGTGTTTATTGTTAACGACAATAAAGCAGCGGGGAGGGTGCGGGGGGCAGATTACAGTTCAGACTGACTTTTTGCTTGAAGTATGACGAAGAAAAACGAGCACAGAGCTTACTCTGGTATCGGAGTTCTAGTTCAGCTGACTGTTCAGATTCAGAGTTATTACTTTTAGAAAAATATGGCCGTGTTGCTTAAGGTTTCTGTGTTATTTCGTTTTATTACTTTTGCATGCTTGTTGTGAATGGCTCATTAAGACAGTGTTTAGAGCGGTGTGTACGGCGTTAGCTTCAAGTGGTAGCTTTAACTTGTAGCAACGAATATTTACAAGCTGTCTTAATTGAGGATGGCTTGGAAATCCATGAAAACTTAAACAAAGTACATAGTATTGTTTTATTTGTGTCTTAAGTACGACTTTGTCTTTTATAGCAGTCATAGTTTCTGAAAGTGGAAAAAAGAGCCGCATTCGGGTATACAGTTGTGACGTCAGCGCGGCAGGTGCAAAGAGCCCATTGCTGTTCGTTTAAACAGTCGTAACTCGCGGTGCGGTGAGTAATTTATTCCTTCCTGCTGGTTCTGGAAGCCGTCATGTTTGGAACAGTTATTCTGAGGAGGATGCTAACCCAATGCCTGAGGCCTGCAACGTTTTTAATGCTAACGAAGCGCTTGACTAATTCAATAAACTGAATAGTGTGTGTGATACATCCAGTTTCATAAATTCAGACTTGTTATTATGTATAGAAGATGTTTAAAATGTCGTTTGAAAGAGCTCTGAGAAAATGCTAAGTATCTTTTTACCGATCCATTGGGGTTGTAATATTTAGTTGCAGCACTTCCTGTGATTAATACCTAATTAATGGATGGGATTCAGTCTGTGCTATTGTTCTAAAGTGCTGAAAGTTAACTGTGTGCTCTGTTAATGTGCATTGCCCTTGGTTTATTACTGAACAGTGCGGTTTATTAAACTGATACATCTTAACCTTCACCATTTTCCTGACTCATTTCACGATAACGTTAAAGTTGCACTGCATTTAGATCTCAGTTGTAGTTAACATCAAGCATGTGGGTGTGGCTTAGTGTAAAACTTTCACTATTTACCATGAAACATCAACATTAAATGACTTCCAAATGCAAGATCACAGCTGCATCATCACACTTCCTCTGTCTTTCTAGAGAACAGCCCTGAACACATTTCCATGGTCACTTGATGACCTCACTGTAGCCCCGCCCACTTTTAAGAGGCAGTCACATGTTTTTTCTGCTGTATGTTTTACTGTTATTCTATAATTTATATGGGTTTCATCGTGTGAATACTGACTAAAAACGATAACATGATGAACTTTATGAATGCTGGCTGCTGACCGAACCGCATTGGGGTGTAGAAATGACAAAATGCATTACTTCGCCACGTGCATATGATCGGCTCTAAATGACACGTGGATCATCGGACTGGCGCCAAACTGAAAACGTATGACCTTTGTTGACCTCTAAAGAGCAAAACAGCATTGAAATGTATTTTGACTCCACTGCGCCCCTACATTGATCCGCCAGCTGTATTTCCTCGCTAAACCAATGAATCTATACCACATTTTTTTGCATCTTGAAGGATAGCCGCCGAACGCATAGATGCGTACCGCCTGGAGGACGGGCGCGGAAACTGCGCAACAACTTCCGCGGTGCGGGCGGAGGCGCTGAAAACTGCGTGAGAGCTTCTGTGGTGGCTGGCGTGAGGCGGCGGTTGCTCGTACCCTGCGGTGGCAATAGGCCGGAGCGGCGCTTGGCTGCGAGGGCCGTTCGAGGCTGCTTGCAGCTTTAATTAGGCCCGAGCAGCTAAGCGCTGCGAAGGCCTATTGTTTTCCTATTGTTTCTTATTATTATTATTATTATTATTATTCTCCCTCCGCCAAACCATTTCAGTAATTCGCCACTCTGAGTAAGTATTACTCCAACAATGAAACAGAGTGCTTTAGAAACACAGCTGAAAATGATGAAAAATGACGAACTGTAGTACTTCGCCATGTGCATATGATCGGCTGTAAATTACACGTGGATCTTCCGACTGACGCCAAATTGGATACGTATGACCTTTGTTGACCTCTAAAAAGAACAACAGCATTGAAATATATTTTGACTCCACTGCGCGTCCTACATTAATCCGCCAGCTATATTTCCTCGCTAAACCAATGAATCTGCACCACATTTTTTGCATCGTCAAGGAGCGACTCCGAACGCATCAGTGCGTACCGCCTGGTGGACGGGCGCGGAAACTGCGCAACAACTTCTGTCTTAGCACGTGGCCAGCGTTGATGGAAACTGAGCAACAGCTTCTGCGGTGCGGGTGGAGGAGCTGAAAACTGCGTGAGAGCTTCTGTGGTGGCTGGCGTGAGGCGGCGGTTGCTCGTACCCCGCGGTGGACAATAGGCCGGAGCGGCGCTTGGCTGCGAGGGCCGTTCGAGGCTGCTTGCAGCTTTAATTAGGCCCGAGCAGCTAAGCGCTGCGAAGGCCTATTGTTTTCCTATTGTTTATTATTATTATTATTATTATGATTCTCCCTCCAAATGAATTGGCTTTTTGGGGGCTTTATCATATTCAAAACTCACCAAACTTGGCGGAGGCCTTAAGCCTGTTTAAAATTTAGGTATTTTAAAGTCATCGCAAAAATTCCACAAGAAATGGCTCAATAGCGCCACCTACAAATTTTCAAAGGACCCTTTGCTATTCACTTACTTCATTGTAGAGACATGAAATTTGGTACACTTGTAGAGCTCCCCAAGATGCTCAAAATTTACAATTAATGTCATAGTGCAAGTATCACAGGAAGTCGGCCATTTTGGATTGAAGTCCAATTTTGAGGCCATTTTTGCCGTTTACAGCCTTGGTATTTGATCGAACTCCTCCTAGGGATTTCCATTGATCGGCTTCAAACTCGGTCAGTCTGTTCATAAGGCATGTCCCATCTAAAGTTATCAAAACGGTGAGTTTTTGAGTATGCTGAAGGGGGTTAGCAGGGGTCAAAGTTCACCTACTCGCCATAAAAAAATAAACTGCTATATCTCCTACACAGAAACTCACAGAGGCACCAAAGTTACTGTGATTGATCATCATCGGCTGCCCTACAATACCCTATGGTCGAATGATGACATCACTTAGGCCACGCCCCATGATAACAGGAAGTGTAATGTTTTACTGTGGACGTTCGCTATCCGACCCCTTTGACCTCATCAACATGAAACTGTGCCCAGACACAGAAGACATGTTGGTGTATTGAGGATTCCAACCCCGACCAGCTACGATAGAGCAGGTGGGCATGGCGGCGTGGCGAAGTTACCTGTAACGCCATCGCCATACGTTTGGCTCTCAATTCCACGTTTTCGGGCCCAGCTGCTCAAAACTCACAAGGATGGATCGCCATCAACTCCCCGACAGGAATCCATCACAATATTTGTGGGGCGTGGCCTAATTTCTCTATAGCGCCCCCTAGAAAACTTTAAATGATCAGCCCCAAGCCATGCTTTAACCTACAATTACGAAACGTTGTACACATGTGTACCTTGTCAGGACTTACAAAAAAGTCTCTTGGAGCCATGGTCTAAACCCCACAGGAAGTCGGCCATTTTAGATTGAAGTTCAGATTTTGACCCCATTTTTGCCATTTACAGCCTCCGTATTTGATCGAACTCCTCCTAGGGATTTCCATTGATCGGCTTGAAACTCGGTCAGTCTGTTCATAAGGCATGTCCCATCTAAAGTTATCAAAACGGTGAGTTTTTGAGAATGCTGAAGGGGGATTAGCAGGGGTCAAAGTTCACCTACACGCCATAAAAACATAAACTGCTATATTTCCTACACACAAACTCACAGAGGCACTAAAGTTACTGTGATTGATCATCATCGGCTGCCCTACAATACCCTATAGTCGAATGATGACATCACTTAGGCCACGCCCCCTGAGAACAGGAAGTGTAATGTTTTACTGTCAATGGTCGCTATCTGACCCCTTTCACCTCATCAACATGAAACTGTGCCGAGACACAGGACACATGTTGGTGTATTGAGGATTCCAACCCCGACCAGCTTCGAAGGAGCAGCTGGGCGTGGCGGCGTGGCGAAGTGACCTGTAACGCCATCGCCATACGTTGGCTCTCAATTCCACATTTTTGGGCACAGCTGCTCCAAACTCACAAGGATGGATCTTCATCCACTCCCCGACAGGAATCCATCACAATATTTGTAGGGTGTGGCCTAATTTATCTATAGCGCCCCCTAGAAAATTTTAAATGATCAGCCCCAAGCCATGCTTTAACCTACAATTACGAAACTTTGTACACATGTGTACCATGTCAGGACTTACAAAAAAGTCTCTTGGAGCCATGGTCTAAACCCCAGAGGAAGTCGGCCATTTTAGATTGAAGTTCAGATTTTGATCCCATTTTTGGTGTTTATAAACCATTTCAGTAATTCGCCACTTGGGGTCAGTATTGCTCCACAAATGAAACAGCAGATAAACAGGATGAAGAACAATATCAGTATTTCGCCAGTAGGTGTCAGTGTTCCTCCACCAATGACAAACAGATCCACGGGCGGATGGGCGCGAAAACTTTGTGAGAGCGTTGCCATGAAATTTCTAAAAGGATAGAAATGTCTCAGATCATTTTTGTTGAATTAAATCATGCAGTAAATGTAGCGTTTTCTTACTTCTTCCAAACCATTTCAGTAATTCGCCACTCTGAGTAAGTATTACTTCAACAATGAAATAGAGTGCTTTAGAAACACAGCTGAAAATGATGAAAAATGACGAACTGTAGTACTTCGCCATGTGCATACGATCGGCTGTAAATGACACGTGGATCATCCGACTGACGCCAAATTGGATACGTATGACCTTTGTTGACCTCTAAAAAGAACAACAGCATTGAAATATATTTTGACTCCACTGCGCGTCCTACATTAATCCGCCAGCTATATTTCCTCGCTAAACCAATGAATCTGCACCACATTTTTTGCATCGTCAAGGAGCGACTCCGAACGCATCAGTGCGTACCGCCTGGTGGACGGGCGCGGAAACTGCGCAACAACTTCTGTCTTAGCACGTGGCCAGCGTTTATGGAAACTGAGCAACAGCTTCTGCGGTGCGGGCGGAGGAGCTGAAAACTGCGTGAGAGCTTCTGTGGTGGCTGGCGTGAGGCGGCAGTTGCTCGTACCCCGCGGTGGACAATAGGCCGGAGCGGCGCTTGGCTGCGAGGGCCGTTCGAGGCTGCTTGCAGCTTTAATTAGGCCCGAGCAGCTAAGCGCTGCGAAGGCCTATTGTTTTCCTATTGTTTATTATTATTATTATTATTATTCTTCCACCCAAATGAATTGGCTTTTTGGGGGCTTTATCATATTCAAAAACTCACCAAACTTGGCGGAGGCCTTAAGCCTGTTTAAAATTTACGTATTTTAAAGTCGTAGCAAAAATTGCAACAGAAATGTCTCTACGGCGCCACCTAGAAATTGGAAAAACACCCTTTTTTACCCTCTGCTATTCACTTACTTTATCGTAGACATGAAATTTGGTACACTTGTAGAACTCCCCAAGACGCTCAAAATTTACAATTAATGTCATAGTGCAAGTATCACAGGAAGTCAGCCATTTTTGATTGAAGTTCCCATTTTGACCCATTTTTGCCGATTTTTGCCATTTACAGCCTTTGTATTTGATCTATCTCCTCCTAGGGATTTTGATTGATCGACTTCAAACTCGGTCAGTCTGTTCATAAGGCATGTCCCATCTAAAGTTTATCTAAACGGTGAGTTTTTGAGTATGCTGAAGGGGGGTTAGCAGGGGTCAAAGTTCACCTACTCGTCATAAAAATAAACTGCTATATCTCTTACACAGAAACTCACAGAAGCATCAAAGTTTCTGTGATTGATCATCATCGGGTCTTCTACAATACCCTATGGTCGAATGATGACATCACTTAGGCCACGCCCCCTGAGAACAGGAAGTGTAATGTTTTACTGCGAACTGTCGCTATCTGACCCCTTTGACCTCATCAACATGAAACTGTGCCCAGACACAGAGAACATGTTGGTGTATTGAGGATTCCAACCCCGACCAGCTTCGATGGAGCAGGTGGGCGTGGTGGCGTGGCGAAGTCACCTGTAACGCCCATCGCCATACGTTTGGCTCTCAATTCCACATTTTCGGGCCCAGCTGCTGCAAATTCATAAGGATGGACCCTCATCCACTCCCCAACAGGAATCCATCACAATATTTGGTGGGCGTAGCCTAATTTCTCTATAGCGCCCCCTAGAAAACTTTAAATGATCAGCCCCAAGCCATGCTTTAACCTACAAATACGAAACTTTGTACACATGTGTACCTTGTCAGGACGTACAAAAAAGTCTCTTGGAGCCATGGTCTAAACCCCACAGGAAGTCGGCCATTTTGGATTCAAGTTCGGTTTTGACCCCATTTTTGCCGTTTACAGCCTTCATATTTGATCTATCTCCTCCTAGGGATTTCGATTGATCGGCTTCAAACTCGGTCAGTCTGTTCATAAGGCATGTCTCATCTAAAGTTATCTAAACGGTGAGTTTTTGAGTATGCTGAAGGGGGGTTAGCAGGGGTCAAAGTTCACCTACTCGCATAAAAAATAAACTGCTATATCTCCTACACAGAAACTCACAGAGGCACCAAAGTTTCTGTGATTGATCATCATCGGGTCTCCTACATTACCCTATGGTCGAATGATGACATCACTTAGGCCACGCCCCCTGAGAACAGGAAGTGTCATGTTTTACTGTGAACGTTCGCTATCCGACCCCTTTGACCTCATCAACATGAAACTGTGCCCAGACACAGAAGACATGTTGGTGTATTGGATTCCAACCCCGACCAGCTACGATAAGCAGGTGGGCATGGCGGCGTGGCGAAGTTACCTGTAACGCCATCGCCATACGTTTGGCTCTCAATACCACATTTTCGGGCTCAGCTGCTGCAAACTCACAAGGATGAATATTTATCCACTCCCCGACTGGAATCCATCACAATATTTGTAGGGCGTGGCCTAATTTCTCTATAGCGCCCCCTAGAAAACAGCAGCCCATAGGTTATGTTGTTATTAATTATTTAAATATACATTATTATAACTTTTTATATATGTATAAGTTTATTTTGTGGGTTAAAGTACAAACATTCATTCATTTTTGCTAGAAATAATACAAACAAAGTCATTCAGCAAAACTTATGACACAGCGAAGTAAGAACACACTGGGGTCAGTGTTGATGGAGTACCACTGGCACCTTGTGGAGAAATACTGGTACTGCTAGTGCAATACCAGTATTGCGACAGCAGGAGGCAGTGGTACTCCATCAATGAGAAAACAGATCGACGCTACGTAATAACAGTCAGCCGGCGACAGCTGGAGCTGCAAAGTTTTCCTGAACATTTTGCTTGCTTTTTGGAGCGACAGAACTGGATTACGCTCAACATTTTGCTTGGATTTTGGAGTTGCAAATACGAACCACGCTTTGGAGCAAGAAGGCTCTGTTGGACCGGAGTTGGAGAAGTTTAATGGGCTCTTTGCACCTCAGCTTACACGTTCGGGAAACACGGCTGAAATGTTTTTCCAAGGTAACAATTAATAATGTACATCGATCCGAAACCCCAACAAGTAAGGCAAAGAAAGGTTTTAAGATGTTCGCCTCGTTATACATTCACAGATATGAAGGTGAGTTTTATTTTCTTTAAACTGCTAGCACAAGCCTGCTAGCTTTCTAGTAAAAATCTGCTATTTAATTATCTAAAGATTTCTCAGCCATTCTAACGGACACTGTTTGTGCCTTATTTTCAAGCATATTACGTGTGTTTATTGTTAACTGGAGAGGGGGTGGGGGGCAGATTACAGTTCAGACTTTTTGCTTGAAGTATGACGAAGAAAAACGAGCACAGAGCTTACTCTGGTATCGGAGTTCTAGTTCAGCTGACTGTTCAGATTCAGAGTTATTACTTTTAGAAAAATATGGCCGTGTTGCTTAAGATTTCTGTGTTATTTCGTTTTATTACTTTTGCATGCTTGTTGTGAATGGCTCATTAAGACGGTGTTTAGAGCGGTGTGTACGCGTTAGCTTCAAGTGGTAGCTTTAACTTGTAGCAACGAATATTTACAAGCTGTCTTAATTGAGGATGGCTTGGAAATCCATGAAAACTTAAACAAAGTACATAGTATTGTTTTATTTGTGTCTTAAGTACGACTTTGTCTTTTATAGCAGTCATAGTAACTGAAAGCGGAAAAAGAGACCCGCATTTGGGCATGCAGTTGTGACGTCAGCGCGGCAGGTGCAAAGAGCCCATTGCTGTTCGTTTAAACAGTCGTAACTCGCGGTGCGGTGAGTAATTTATTCCTTCCTGCTGGTTCTGGAAGCCGTCATGTTTGGAACAGTTATTCTGAGGAGGATGCTAACCCAATGCCCGAGGCCTGCAACGTTTTTAATGCTAACGAAGCGCTTGACTAATTCAATAAACTGAATAGTGTGTTTGATACATCCAGTTTCATACATTCAGAGTTGTTTGTTATTATGTATAGAAGATGTTTAAAATGTCGTTTGAAAGAGCTCTGAGAAAATGCTAAGTATCTTTTTACAGATCCATTGGGGTTGTAATATTTAGTTACAGCACTTCCTGTGATTAATACCTAATTAATGGATGGGATTCAGCCTGTGCTATTGTTCTAAAGTGCTGAAAGTTAACTGTGCTCTGTTATTGTGCATTGCCCTTGGTTTATTACTGAACAGTGCGGTTTATTAAACTGATACATCTTAACCTTCACCATTTTCCTGACTCATTTCACGATAACGTTAAAGTTGCACTGCATTTACATCTCAGTTGTAGTTAACATCAAGCATGTGGGTGTGGCTTAGTGTAAAACTTTCACTATTTACCATGAAACATCAACATTAAATGACTTCCAAATGCAAGATCACAGCTGCATCATCACACTTCCTCTGTCTTTCTAGAGAACAGCCCTGAACACATTTCCATGGTCACTTGATGACCTCACTGTAGCCCCGCCCACTTTTAAGAGGCAGTCACATGTTTTTTCTGCTGTATGTTTTACTGTTATTCTATAATTTATATGGGTTTCATCATGTGAATACTGACTAAAAACGATAACATGATGAACTCTATGAATGTTGGCTGCTGACCGAACCGCATTGGGGTGTAGAAATGACGAAATGCATTACTTCGCCACGTGCATATGATCGGCTCTAAATGACACGTGGATCATCGGATTGGCGCCAAATTGGATACGTATGACCTTTGTTGACCTCTAAAGAGTAAAACAGCATTGAAATGTATTTTGGCTCCACTGCGCCCTACATTAATCCGCCAGCTGTATTTCCTCGCTAAACCAATGAATCTATACCACATTTTTTTGCATCTTGAAGGATAGCCGCCGAACGCATAGATGCGTACCGCCTGGTGGACGGGCGCGGAAACTGCGCAACAACTTCTGTCTTAGCACGTGCGCAGCGTTGATGGAAACTGAGCAACAGCTTCCGCGGTGCGGGTGGAGGCGCTGAAAACTGCGTGAGAGCTTCTGTGGTGGCTGGCGTGAGGCGGCGGTTGCTCGTACCCCGCGGTGGCAATAGGCCGGAGCGGCGCTTGGCTGCGAGGGCCGTTCGAGGCTGCTTGCAGCTTTAATTATTATTATTATTATTCTTCCACCCAAATGAATTGGCTTTTTGGGGGCTTTATCATATTCAAAAACTCACCAAACTTGGCGGAGGCCTTAAGCCTGCTTAAAATTTACGTATTTTAAAGTCGTAGCAAAAATTGCAACAGAAATGTCTCTACGGCGCCACCTAGAAATTGGAAAAACACCCTTTTTTACCCTCTGCTATTCACTTACTTTATCGTAGACACATGAAATTTGGTACACTTGTAGAGCTCCCCAAGACGCTCAAAATTTACAATTAATGTCATAGTGCAAGTATCACAGGAAGTCAGCCATTTTTGATTGAAGTTCCCATTTTGACCCCATTTTTGCCGATTTTTGCCGTTTACAGCCTTTGTATTTGATCTATCTCCTCCTAGGGATTTTGATTGATCGACTTCAAACTCGGTCAGTCTGTTCAAAGGCATGTCCCATCTAAAGTTATCTAAACGGTGAGTTTTTGAGTATGCTGAAGGGGGGTTAGCAGGGTCAAAGTTCACCTACTCGCCATAAAAAAATAAACTGCTATATCTCTTACACTGAAACTCACAGAAGCATCAAAGTTTCTGTGATTGATCATCATCGGGTCTTCTACAATACCCTATGGTCGAATGATGACATCACTTAGGCCACGCCCCCTGAGAACAGGAAGTGTAATGTTTTACTGTGAACTGTCGCTATCTGACCCCTTTGACCTCATCAACATGAAACTGTGCCCAGACACAGAGAACATGTTGGTGTATTGAGGATTCTAACCCCGACCAGCTTCGATGGAGCAGGTGGGCGTGGGTGGCGTGGCGAAGTCACCTGTAACGCCATCGCCATACGTTTGGCTCTCAATTCCACATTTTCGGGCCCAGCTGCTGCAAAAACTCATAAGGATGGACCCACATCCACTCCCCAACAGGAATCCATCACAATATTGGTGGGCGTAGCCTAATTTCTCTATAGCGCCCCCTAGAAAACTTTAAATGATCAGCCCCAAGCCATGCTTTAACCTACAAATACGAAACTTTGTACATGTGTACTTTGTCAGGACGTACAAAAAAGTCTCTTGGAGCCATGGTCTAAACCCCACAGGAAGTCAGCCATTTTGGATTCAAGTTCGGTTTTTGACCCCATTTTTGCAGTTTACAGCTTTCATATTTGATCTATCTCCTCCTAGGGATTTCGATTGATCGGCTTCAAACTCGGTCAGTCTGTTCATAAGGCATGTCTCATCTAAAGTTATCTAAACGGTGAGTTTTTGAGTAAGCTGAAGGGGGGTTAGCAGGGGTCAAAGTTCACCTACTCGCCATAAAAACATAAACTGCTATATCTCCTACACAGAAACTCACAGAGGCACCAACGTTTCTGTGATTGATCATCATCGGGTCTCCTACATTACCCTATGGTCGAATGATGACATCACTTAGGCCACGCCCCTGAGAACAGGAAGTGTAATGTTTTACTGTGAACGTTCGCTATCCGACCCCTTTGACCTCATCAACATGAAACTGTGCCCAGACACCGAAGACATGTTGGTGTATTGAGGATTCCAACCCCGACCAGCTACAATAGAGCAGGTGGGCATGGCGGCGTGGCGAAGTTACCTGTAACGCCATCGCCATACGTTTGGCTCTCAATTCCACATTTTCGGGCTCAGCTGCTGCAAACTCACAAGGATGAATATTTATCCACTCCCCGACTGGAATCCATCACAATATTTGTAGGGCGTGGCCTAATTTCTCTATAGCGCCCCCTAGAAAACAGCAGCCCATAGGTTATGTTGTTATTAATTATTTAAATATACATTATTATAACTTTTTATATATATATAAGTTTATTTTGTGGGTTAAAGTACAAACATTCATTCATTTTTGCTAGAAATAATACAAACAAAGTCATTCAGCAAAACTTATGACACAGCGAAGTAAGAACACACTGGGGTCAGTGTTGATGGAGTACCACTGGCACCTTGTGGAGAAATACTGGTACTGCTAGTGCAATACCAGTATTGCGACAGCAGGAGGCAGTGGTACTCCATCAATGAGAAAACAGATCGACGCTACGTAATAACAGTCAGCCGGCGACAGCTGGAGCTGCAAAGTTTTCCTGAACATTTTGCCTGCTTTTTGGAGCCACAGAACTGGACTACGCTCAACATTTGCTTGGATTTTGGAGTTGCAAATACGAACCACGCTTTGGAGCAAGAAGGCTCTGTTGGACCGGAGTTGGAGAAGTTTAATGGGCTCTTTGCACCTCAGCTTACACGTTCGGGAAACACGGCTGAAATGTTTTTCCAAGGTAACAATTAATAATGTACATCGATCCGAAACCCCAACAAGTAAGGCAAAGAAAGGTTTTAAGATGTTCGCCTCGTTATACATTCACAGATATGAAGGTGAGTTTTATTTTCTTTAAACTGCTAGCACAAGCCTGCTAGCTTTCTAGTAAAAATCTGCTATTTAATTATCTAAAGATGTCTCAGCCATTCTAACGGACACTGTTTGTGCCTTATTTTCAAGCATATTACGTGTGTTTATTGTTAACGACAATAAAGCAGCCGGAAGGGGGAGGGGGAGCAGATTACAGTTCAGACTTTTTGTTTGAAGTATGACGAAGAAAAACGAGCCTAGAGCTTACTCTGGTATCGGAGTTCTAGTTCAGCTGACTGTTCAGATTCAGAGTTATTACTTTTAGAAAAATATGGCCGTGTTGCTTAGGGTTTCTGTGTTATTTCGTTTTATTACTTTTGCATGCTTGTTGTGAATGGCTCATTAAGACGGTGTTTAGAGCGGTGTGTACGGCGTTAGCTTCAAGTGGTAGCTTTAACTTGTAGCAACGAATATTTACAAGCTGTCTTAATTGAGGATGACTTGGAAATCCATGAAAACTTAAACAAAGTACATAGTATTGTTTTATTTGTGTCTTAAGTACGACTTTGTCTTTTATAGCAGTCATAGTTTCTGAAAGTGGAAAAAAGAGCCGCATTCGGGTATACAGTTGTGACGTCAGCGCGGCAGGTGCAAAGAGCCCATTGCTGTTCGTTTACTTTAAACAGTCGTAACTGGCGGTGCAGTGAGTAATTTATTCCTTCCTGCTGGTTCTGGAAGCCGTCATGTTTGGAACAGTTATTCTGAGGAGGATGCTAACCCAATGCCTGAGGCCTGCAACGTTTTAATGCTAACGAAGCGCTTTACTAATTCAATAAACTGAAAGTGTGTGTTTGATACATCCAGTTTCATACATTCAGAGTTGTTTGTTATTATGTATAGAAGATGTTTAAAATGTCGTTTAAAAGAGCTCTGAGAAAATGCTAAGTATCTTTTTACAGATCCATTGGGGTTGTAATATTTAGTTGCAGCACTTCCTGTGATTAATACCTAATTAATGGATGGGATTCAGTCTGTGCTATTGTTCTAAAGTGCTGAAAGTTAACTGTGCTCTGTTATTGTGCATTGCCCTTGGTTTATTACTGAACAGTGCGGTTTATTAAACTGATACATCTTAACCTTCACCATTTTCCTGACTCATTTCACGATAACGTTAAAGTTGCACTGCATTTACATCTCAGTTGTAGTTAACATCAAGCATGTGGGTGTGGCTTAGTGTAAAACTTTCACTATTTACCATGAAACATCAACATTAAATGACTTCCAAATGCAAGATCACAGCTGCATCATCACACTTCCTCTGTCTTTCTAGAGAACAGCCCTGAACACATTTCCATGGTCACTTGATGACCTCACTGTAGCCCCGCCCACTTTTAAGAGGCAGTCACATGTTTTTTCTGCTGTATGTTTTACTGTTATTCTATAATTTATATGGGTTTCATCATGTGAATACTGACTAAAAACGATAACATGATGAACTCTATGAATGCTGGCTGCTGACCGAACCGCATTGGGGTGTAGAAATGACGAAATGCATTACTTCGCCACGTGCATATGATCGGCTCTAAATGACACGTGGATCATCGGACTGGCGCCAAATTGAAAACGTATGACCTTTGTTGACCTCTAAAGAGCAAAACAGCATTGAAATGTATTTTGACTCCACTGCGCCCCTACATTAATCCGCCAGCTGTATTCCTCGCTAAACCAATGAATCTATACCACATTTTTTTGCATCTTGAAGGATAGCCGCCGAACGCATAGATGCGTACCGCCTGGTGGACGGGCGTGGAAACTGCGCAACAACTTCTGTCTTAGCACGTGCGCAGCGTTGATGGAAAACTGAGCAACAGCTTCCGCGGTGCGGGCGGAGGCGCTGAAAACTGCGTGAGAGCTTCTGTGGTGGCTGGCGTGAGGCGGCGGTTGCTCGTACCCGCGGTGGCAATAGGCCGGAGCGGCGCTTGGCTGCGAGGGCCGTTCGAGGCTGCTTGCAGCTTTAATTTATTATTATTAGGCCCGAGCAGCTAAGCGCTGCGAAGGCCTATTGTTTTCCTACTGTTTCTTATTATTATTCTGCCCCCTAAAGAGGGGCCTTTTGGGGCTTTATCATTTTCAAAAACTCACCAAACTTGGGCGGACGCGTAAAGGGAGTTTCAAAATTTTGTATTTTAAGGTCATTGCAAAATCCCATAAGAAATGGCTAAATAGCGCCACCTAGAAATTTTCAAAGGACCCTTTGCTATTCACACTTTATCCTAGAGACATGAAATTTGGTACACTTGTAGAGCTCCCCAAGATGCTCAAAATTTACAATTAATGTCATAGTGCAAGTATCACAGGAAGTCAGCCATTTTGGATTGAAGGTCCAATTTTGACCCCATTTTTGCCGTTTTACAGCCTTCGTATTTGATCGAACTCCTCCTAGGGATTTCGATTGATCGGCTTCAAACTCGGTCAGTCTGTTCATAAGGCATGTCTCATCTAAAGTTATCAAAACTGTGAGTTTTTGAGTATGCTGAAGGGGGGTTGGCAGGGGTCAAAGATCACCTACTCGCCATAAAAAAATAAACTGCTATATCTCCTACACAGAAACTCACAGAGGCACCAAAGTTTCTGTGATTGATCATCATCGGGTGTTCTACAATACCCTATGGTCGAATGATGACATCACTTAGGCCACGCCCCATGAGAACAGGAAGTGTAATGTTTTACTGTGGATGGTCGCTATCTGACCCCTTTGACCTCATCAACATGAAACTGTGCCCAGACACAGAAGACATGTTGGTGTATTGAGGATTCTAATCCCGACCAGCTACGATGGAGTAGGTGGGCGTGGCGGCGTGGCGAAGTGACCTCTAACGCCATCGCCATACGTTGGCTCTCAATTCCACATTTTCGGGCCCAACTGCTCCAAACTCACAAGGATGGATCGCCATAAACTCCCCGACAGGAATCCATCACAATATTTGGTGGGCGTGGCCTAATTTCTCTATAGCGCCCCCTAGAAAATTTTAAATGATCAGCCCCAAGCCATGCTTTAACCTACAATTACGAAACGTTGTACACATGTGTACCTTGTCAGGACTTACAAAAAAGTCTCTTGGAGCCATGGTCTAAACCCCACAGGAAGTCGGCCATTTTAGATTGAAGTTCAGATTTTGACCCCATTTTTGCCGTTTACAGCCTCCGTATTTGATCGAACTCCTCCTAGGGATTTTGATTGATCGTCTTCAAACTCGGTCAGTCCGTTAATAAGGCATGTCCCATCTGAAGTTATCAAACGGTGAGTTTTGAGAATGCTGAAAGGGGGTTAGCAGGGGTCAAAGTTCACCTACACGCCATAAAAACATAAACTGCTATATTTCCTACACAGAAACTCACAGAGGCACCAAAGTTACTGTGATTGATCATCATCGGGTGTCCTACAATACCCTATGGTCGAATGATGACATCACTTAGGCCACGCCCCCTGAGAAAAGGAAGTGTCATGTTTTACTGTGAACTGTCGCTATCTGACCCCTTTGACCTCATCAACATGAAACTGTGCCCAGACACAGAAGACATGTTGGTGTGTTGAGGATTCCAACCCCGACCAGCTTCGATGGAGCAGCTGGGCGTGGCGGCGTGGCGAAGTGACCTGTAATGCCATCGCCATACGTTTGGCTCTCAATTCCACATTTTTGGGCGCAGCTGCTCCAAACTCACAAGGATGGATCTTCATCCACTCCCCGACAGGAATCCATCACAATATTTGTAGGGTGTGGCCTAATTTCTCTATAGCGCCCCCTAGAAAATTTTAAATGATCAGCCCCAAGCCATGCTTTAGCCTACAATTACGAAACTTTGTACACGTGTGTACCATGTCAGGACTTACAAAAAAGTCTCTTGGAGCCATGGTCTAAACCCCAGAGGAAGTCGGCCATTTTAGATTGAAGTTCAGATTTTGATCCTATTTTTGGTGTTTATAAACCATTTCAGTAATTCGCCACTTGGGGTCAGTATTGCTCCACAAATGAAACAGCAGATAAACAGGATGAAGAACAATATCAGTATTTTGCCAGTAGGTGTCAGTGTTCCTCCACCGATGATAAACAGATCCATGGGCGGATCGGCGCGAAAACTTTGTGAGAGCGTTGCCATGAAATTTCTAAAAGGATAGAAATGTCTCAGATAATTTTTGTTGAATTAAATCATGCAGTAAATGTAGCGTTTTCTTACTTCTTCCAAACCATTTCAGTAATTCGCCACTTTGAGTAAGTATTACTCCAACAATGAAATAGAGTGCTTTAGAAACACAGCTGAAAATGATGAAAAATGACGAACTGTAGTACTTCGCCATGTGCATACGATCGGCTGTAAATGACACGTGGATCATCCGACTGACGCCAAATTGGATACGTATGACCTTTGTTGACCTCTAAAAAGAACAACAGCATTGAAATATATTTTGACTCCACTGCGCGTCCTACATTAATCCGCCAGCTATATTTCCTCGCTAAACCAATGAATCTGCACCACATTTTTTGCATCGTCAAGGAGCGACTCCGAACGCATCAGTGCGTACCGCCTGGTGGACGGGCGCGGAAACTGCGCAAAAACTTCTGTCTTAGCACGTGGCCAGCGTGATGGAAACTGAGCAACAGCTTCTGCGGTGCGGGCGGAGGAGCTGAAAACTGCGTGAGAGCTTCTGTGGTGGCTGGCGTGAGGCGGCGTTGCTCGTACCCTGCGGTGGACAATAGGCCGGAGCGGCGCTTGGCTGCGAGGGCCGTTCGAGGCTGCTTGCAGCTTTAATTATTATTATTATTATTCTTCCACCCAAATGAATTGGCTTTTTGGGGGCTTTATCATATTCAAAAACTCACCAAACTTGGCGGAGGCCTTAAGCCTGTTTAAAATTTACGTATTTTAAAGTCGTCGCAAAAATTGCAACAGAAATGTCTCTACGGCGCCACCTAGAAATTGGAAAAAACACCCTTTTTTACCCTCTGCTATTCACTTACTTTATCGTAGAGACATGAAATTTGGTACACTTGTAGAGCTCCCCAAGACGCTCAAAATTTACAATTAATGTCATAGTGCAAGTATCACAGGAAGTCAGCCATTTTTGATTGAAGTTCCCATTTTGACCCCATTTTTGCCAATTTTTGCCGTTTACAGCCTTTGTATTTGATCTATCTCCTCCTAGGGATTTTGATTGATCGACTTCAAACTCGGTCAGTCTGTTCATAAGGCATGTCCCATCTAAAGTTATCTAAACGGTGAGTTTTTGAGTATGCTGAAGGGGGGTCAGCAGGGGTCAAAGTTCACCTACTCGCCGTAAAAAAATAAACTGCTATATCTCCTACACAGAAACTCACAGAAGCACCAAAGTTTCTGTGATTGATCA
This sequence comes from Poeciliopsis prolifica, assembly GCF_027474105.1. Classification (NCBI taxonomy): domain Eukaryota; kingdom Metazoa; phylum Chordata; class Actinopteri; order Cyprinodontiformes; family Poeciliidae; genus Poeciliopsis; species Poeciliopsis prolifica. The sequence continues at coordinate 1,175,641 of NW_026562376.1, read as the reverse complement.
TCATCGGGTCTTCTACAATACCCTATGGTCGAATGATGACATCACTTAGGCCACGCCCCCTGAGAACAGGAAGTGTAATGTTTTACTGTGAACTGTCGCTATCTGACCCCTTTGACCTCATCAACATGAAACTGTGCCCAGACACAGAAAACATGTTGGTGTATTGAGGATTCCAACCCCGACCAGCTACGATAGAGCAGGTGGGCGTGGTGGCGTGGCGAAGTGACCTGTAACGCCATCGCCATACGTTTGGCTCTCAATTCCACATTTTCGGGCCCAGCTGCTGCAAACTCATAAGGATGGACCCTCATCCACTCCCCAACAGGAATCCATCACTCCCCTTCTCAGCGCCCCCTAGAAAACTTTAATGATCAGCCCCAAGCCATGCTTTAACCTACAAATACGAAACTTTGTACACATGTGTACCTTGTCAGGACGTACAAAAAAGTCTCTTGGAGCCATGGTCTAAACCCCACAGGAAGTCGGCCATTTTTGATTCAAGTTCGGTTTTTGACCCCATTTTTGCCGTTTACAGCCTTCATATTTGATCTATCTCCTCCTAGGGATTTTGATTGATCGGCTTCAAACTCGGTCAGTCTGTTCATAAGGCATGTCTCATCTAAAGTTATCTAAACGGTGAGTTTTTGAGTATGCTGAAGGGGGGTTAGCAAGGGTCAAAGTTCACCTACTCGCTGTAAAAAAATAACTGTTATATCTCCTACACAGAAACTCACACAGGTACCAAAATTACTGTTGTTGATCATCATCGGGTCTACTACAATACCCTATGGTCAAATGATGACATCACTTAGGCCACGCCCCCTGAGAACAGGAAGTGTCATGTTTTACTGTGAACTGTCGCTATCTGACCCCTTTGACCTCATCAACATGAAACTGTGCCCAGTCACAGAAGACATGTTGGTGTATTGAGGATTCCAACCCCGACCAGCTTCGATGGAGCAGGTGGGCGTGGCGGCGTGGCGAAGTGACCTGTAACGCCATCGCCATACGTTTGGCTCTCAATTTTATTATTAAAGTTTTATTTTTTTTTACTAATTTTGTTTTGTGGGTTAGAGTACAAACATTCATTAATTTTGGCTAGAAATAATACAAACATCGTCATTCAGCAAAACTTTTATTGTGTTACTCAGCTCCGCTGAGTAACACATTCTGGTCAGTGTTGATGGAGTACGACTGGCCCCTGGTGGCGCAATACTGGTACTGCTGGCGCAATACCATTATTGCGCCAGCAGGAGTCACTGGTACTCCATCAATGAGAAAACAGATCAAGTTCGGTTTTTTTCGGACGGCCGTGAAAACGTTTCCAGCGCGTCTGCCGTGAGATTTCCAAAAGGACAGCGATTACATTTAACCTGAAATGTTATATGTAAGCCCTAAGATAATTTTTGTTGGCTTAAAACACGGAGTAAATGTAGCGTTTTGTTAATGACTGTTATTTCCTACCGCAAGTAAATGCATCATTTCCCTCGTCTCTGCCTTAATGGCCAGTCAAGGGCAAAACAAATTTAAGCAATTTGATTGGTTGAGAAGGACTGCACGTACTGTAGCTGTGCTAATACTTACTGTAAGTACTGGCAGTCGGCAGGAGATCGTACATGGTTGAGGTTCGGCGCATTACGCTGTGGACTGTACATTTTTTTTGCTAAACTGTTGGAGCAGCTAAGTTTTCCTGAACATTATGCCTGGTTTATGGAGCCACAGAACCGGACCACGCTAACGTTTGCTTCGGTTTTGGAGCTGCAGACCCGAATGACGCTCATGAGCCGGAACGGTCTGTTGGAGAGGAGTTTTATTGCCGTTCGTCTTAAAAGTGGTAACTGGAGATGCGGTGAGTGAAGCTCAGTTCACACTACACGATTTTAGAAAAGTCGGCCAATTCTGAAAACGTGAGAGAACACACACTAGCCTATTTAAAATCGTAGGTGTAACGGGTTCGTTCTAAGAGTGTGAGGTTTCACTCGAACACATTCTAATACCAGCTACGAAATACCTTCAAATTAAAATTCTGCACTACCACAGCTGAATTTGGAGTAAACAAACAAACATGGACAACGACGTTGAAGTGGTAACTTTAGTTTGCGGACTTATTTTAACCCAAAAAAGACGTAACCAAAAATCAAAGCTTTGGATTAAGAACTGGAGATATCGTAAGCAAGGATTATATTTGTTGCATCGCAACATGGAGGTGAGTTTTTTTTTTTCATAAAAAATACTGTTTTCAATGTTTTTAGAAAATCAAATGGGAGTTATCCTTTCTCCCCAACTGACCGCTTAACGTAGCCTATTCCAGCTCCTTTAATTGAAACTTATTATATTGTTTAAAATTGTATTATGACTGCAGAATAAAATCAAATGCGCCATTTCAACCAAAGATTGGAATGTGCTTCTCAACCAGATGTACTCTGTGCAATAATTTTATAATTATCTTTCATTAAAAGATAAAAAAAAAGTCGGAGGAACACCACAGAGATTGGATGAATGAGCAAAGATGATTAAAGACAGTCAATATCCCCGATTTTAGATCAAAGCGGTCCCGATGTTCCACCGACTGGACCCGATCGGTCGTAACACACCACACACTACAGGATGATCGGTTACGATTGTTGAGAGCGACAATCTTACAACGTTCTGGGTTCTTAAGACTGATACATTGGGGTTGTAATATTTACTTGGACCACTTGCTGTGATTAATACCTAATTATTGAGAGAGATTAAACCTGTGCTTTTGTTCTAATGTACTGAAATTAACTGTGCTCTCTGAATGTGCATTGCCCTTGATTTATTACTGATCAGAAGGGTTTATTAAACTGATACATCTTAACCTTTACCATTTTCCTGACTCATTTTAGGAAAATGTTAAAGTTGCACTGCATTTAGATCTCAGTTGCAGTTAACATCAAAACATGTGGGTGTGGCTTAGTGTAAAACTTTCACTATTTACCATGAAACATAAACATTAAAAAACTTCCAAATGCAAGATCACAGCTGCATCACACTTCCTGTGTTTCTCTATAGAACAGTCCTGAACACATTTCCATGGTCACTTGATGAAATCACGCTAGCCCGCCCACTTTTCAAAGGCAATCACCAGTTTTTCTCCTGTGAGTTTTACTGTTATTCTATCATATATATGGGTTCATCATGTGAATACTGACTTAAAACGACAAGATGATGAACTCTGTGAATGCTGGCTGCTGACCAAACCGCATTGGGGTGTAGAAATGGCGAACTGCAGTTCTTCACCATGTGCATATGATAGGCTCTAAATGATACGTTGATCATCCGACTGGCGCCAAATTGGATATGTATGACCTTTGTTGACCTCTAAACACCCCAACAACATTGAAATGTATTTTGACTCCACTGCGCCAACTACATTAATACGCCAGCTATATCTCCTCGCTATATCAACGAATCTGCACCACATTTTTTGTGCGTCGTCAGGAAGTGCCGCCGAACGCATCGATGCGTACCGCCTGGTGGACGGGCGCGGAAACCGCGCAACAACTTCTGTGTTAGAACGTGGGGAGCGTTGATGGAAACGGAGCAACAGTTTCCGCGGTGCGGGCGGAGGTGCTGAAAACTGCTGAGAGCTTCTGTGGTGGCTGGCGTCGGGCGGCGGTTGCTAGTACCCTGCGGTGGCAATAGGCCGGAGCGGCGCTTGGCTGCGAGGGCCGCTCGAGGCTGCTTGCAGCTTTATTAGGCCCGAGCAGCTAAGCGCTGCGAAGGCCTATTGTTTTCCTACTGTTTCTTATTATTATTCTGCCCCCCTAAAGAGGGGCCTTTTTGGGGGCTTTATCATATTCAAAAACTCACCAAACTTGGCGGACGCGTAAAGGGAGTTTCAAAATTTTGTATTTTAAGGTCATCGCAAAAATCCCATAAGAAATGGCTCAATAGCGCCACCTAGAAATTTTCAAAGGACCCTTTGCTATTCACTTACTTTATCCTAGAGACATGAAATTTAGTACACTTGTAGAGCTCCCCAAGATGCTTCAAATTTACAATTAATGTCATAGTGCAAGTATCACAGGAAGTCAGCCATTTTGGATTGAAGGTCCAATTTTGGGGCCATTTTTGCCGTTTACAGCCTTCGTATTTGATCGAACTCCTCCTAGGGATTTCGATTGATCGGCTTCAAACTCGGTCAGTCTGTTCATAAGGCATGTCCCATCTAAAGTTATCAAAACGGTGAGTTTTTGAGTATGCTGAAGGGGGGTTAGCAGGGGTCAAAGTTCACCTACTCGCCATAAAAAAATAAACTGCTATATCTCCTACACAGAAACTCACAGAGGCACCAAAGTTTCTGTGATTGATCATTATCGGGTCTCCTACAATACCCTATGGTCGAATGATGACATCACTTAGGCCACGCCCCATGAGAACAGGAAGTGTCATGTTTTACTGTGGACGGTCGCTATCTGACCCCTTTGACCTCATCAACATGAAACTGTGCCAAGACACAGAGAACATGTTGGTGTGTTGAGGATTCCAACCCCGACCAGCTTTGATGGAGCAGATGGTCGTGGCGGCGTGGTGAAGTGACCTGTAACGCCATCGCCATACGTTTGGCTCTCAATTCCACATTTTCAGGCCCAGCTGCTCCAAACTCACAAGGATGGATCCTAATACACTCCCTTACAGGAATCCATCACAATATTTGGTGGGCGTGGCCTAATTTCTCTATAGCGCCCCCTAGAAAATTTTAAATGATCAGCCCCAAGCCATGCTTTGACCTACAATTACGAAACTTTGTACACATTTGTATCATGTCAGGACTTAAAAGAAAGTCTCTTGGAGCCATGGTCTAAACCCCACAGGAAGTCGGCCATTTTGGATTGAAGTTCAGATTTTGACCCCATTTTTGCCGTTTACAGCCTTCCTATTTGATCGAACTCCTCCTAGAGATTTTGATTGATTGGCTTCAAACTCGGTCAGTCTGCTCATAAGGCATGTCCCATCTAAAGTTATCAAAACGGTGAGTTTTTGAGTATGCTGAAGGGGGTTAGCAGGGTCAAAGTTCACCTACTCGCCGTAAAAAAAGAAACTGCTATATCTCCTACACAGAAACTCACAGAGGCACCAAAGTTTCTGGATTGATCATCATCGGGTGTCCTACAATACCCTATGGTCGAATGATGACATCACTTAGGCCACGCCCCCTGAGAAAAGGAAGTGTCATGTTTTACTCTGAAAGGTCGCTATCTGACCCCTTTGACCTCATCAACATGAAACTGTGCACAGACACAGAAGACATGTTGGTGTGTTGAGGATTCCAACCCCGACCAGCTTCGATGGAGCAGCTGGGCGTGGCGGCGTGGCGAAGTGACCTGTAACGCCATCGCCATACGTTTGGCTCTCAATTCCACATTTTTGGCACAGCTGCTCCAAACTCACAAGGATGGATCTTCATCCACTCCCCGACAGGAATCCATCACAATATTTGTAGGGTGTGGCCTAATTTATCTATAGCGCCCCCTAGAAAATTTTAAATGATCAGCCCAAGCCATACTTTAACCTACAATTACGAAACTTTGTACACGTGTGTACCATGTCAGGACTTACAAAACAGTCTCTTGGAGCCATGGTCTAAACCCCACAGGAAGTCGGCCATTTTAGATTGAAGTTCAGATTTTGATCCCATTTTGACGTTTATAAAACCATTTCAGTAATTCGCCACTTGGGGTCAGTATTGCTCCAAAAATGAAACAGCAGATAAACAGGATGAAGAACAATATCAGTATTTCGCCAGTAGGTGTCAGTGTTCCTCCACCAATGACAAACAGATCCACGGGCGGATGGGCGTGAAAACTTTGTGAGAGCGTTGCCATGACATTTCTAAAAGGATAGAAATGTCTCAGATAATTTTTGTTGAATTAAATCATGCAGTAAATGTAGCGTTTTCTTACTTCTTACAAAACCATTTCAGTAATTCGCCACTCTGAGTAAGTATTTACTACAACAATGAATAGAGTGCTTTAGAAACACAGCTGAAAATGATGAAAAATGACGAACTGTAGTACTTCGCCATGTGCATATGATCGGCTGTAAATGACACGTGGATCATCCGACTGACGCCAATTGGATACGTATGACCTTTGTTGACCTCTAAAGAGAACAACAGCATTGAAATATATTTGACTCCACTGCGCGTCCTACATTAATCCGCCAGCTATATTTCCTCGCTAAACAATGAATCTGCAGCACATTTTTGAATCGTCAAGGAGCGCCTCCGAACGCATCAGTGCGTACCGCCTGGTGGACGGGCGTGGAAACTGCGCAACAACTTCTGTGTTAGCACGTGGTCAGCGTTGATGGAAACTGAGCAAACAGCTTCCGCGGTGCGGGCGGAGGAGCTGAAAACTGCGTGAGAGCTTCTGTGGTGGCTGACGTGAGGCGACGGTTGCTAGTACCCCCGCGTGGCAATAGGCCGGAGCTGCGCTTGGCTGCGAGGGCCGTTCGAGGCTGCTTGCAGCTTTAATTATTATTATTATTCTGCCCCCCTAAAGAGGGGCCTTTTTGGGGGCTTTATCATTTCAAAAACTCACCAAACTTGGCGGACGCGTAAAGGGAGTTTCAAAATTTTGTATTTTAAGGTCATTGCAAAAATCCCATAAAAAATGGCTCAATAGCGCCACCTACAAATTTTCAAAGGACCCTTTGCTATTCACTTAATTTATCCTAGAGACATGAAATTTGGTACACTTGTAGAGCTCCCCAAGATGCTCAAAATTTACAATTAATGTCATAGTGCAAGTATCACAGGAAGTCAGCCATTTTGGATTGAAGGTCCAATTTTGAGGCCATTTTTGCCGTTTACAGCCTCCGTATTTGATCGAACTCCTCCTAGGGATTTTGATTGATCGGCTTCAAACTCGGTCAGTCTGTTCATAAGGCATGTCCCATCTAAAGTTATCAAAACGGTGAGTTTTTGAGTATGCTGAAGGGGGGTTAGCAGGGGTCAAAGTTCACCTACTCGCCATAAAAAAATAAACTGCTATCTCCTACACAGAAACTCACAGAGGCACCAAAAGTTTCTGTGATTGATCATCTTGGGGTCTCCTACAATACCCTATGGTCGAATGATGACATCACTTAGGCCACGCCCCATGAGAACAGGAAGTGTCATGTTTTACTGTGGACGGTCGCTATCTGACCCCTTTGACCTCATCAACATGAAACTGTGCCCAGACACAGAAGACATGTTGGTGTATTGAGGATTCCAACCACGACCAGATTCGATGGAGCAGGTGGGCGTGGCGGCGTGGCGAAGTGACCTCTAACGCCATCGCCATACGTTTGGCTCTCAATTCCACATTTTCGGGCCCAGCTGCTCCAAACTCACAAGGATGGATCGCCATCAACTCCCCGACAGGATCCATCACAATATTTGTGGGGCGTGGCCTAATTTCTCTATAGCGCCCCCTAGAAAATTTTAAATGATCAGCCCCAAGCCATGCTTTAACCTACAATTACGAAACGTTGTACACATGTGTACCTTGTCAGCACTTACAAAAAAGTCTCTTGGAGCCATGGTCTAAACCCCACAGGAAGTCAGCCATTTTGGATTCAAGTTCAGATTTTGACCCCATTTTTGCCGTTTACAGCCTCCGTATTTGATCGAACCCTTCCTAGGGATTTTGATTGATCGTCTTCAAACTCGGTCAGTCCGTTAATAAGGCATGTCCCATCTGAAGTTATCAAAACGGTGAGTTTTTGAGAATGCTGAAAGGGGGTTAGCAGGGGTCAAAGTTCACCTACACGCCATAAAAACATAAACTGCTATATTTCCTACACAGAAACTCACAGAGGCACCAAAGTTACTGTGATTGATCATCATCGTGTGTCCTACAATACCCTATGGTCGAATGATGACATCACTTAGGCCACGCCCCCTGAGATAAGGAAGTGTCATGTTTTACTCTGAAAGGTCGCTATCTGACCCCTTTGACCTCATCAACATGAAACTGTGCCCAGACACAGAAGACATGTTGGTGTGTGAGGATTCCAACCCCGACCAGCTTCGATGGAGCAGCTGGGCGTGGCGGCGTGGCGAAGTGACCTGTAACGCCATCGCCATACGTTTGGCTCTCAATTCCACATTTTTGGGCGCAGCTGCTCCAAACTCACAAGGATGGATCTTCATCCACTCCCCGACAGGAATCCATCACAATATTTGTAGGGTGTGTCCTAATTTCTCTATAGCGCCCCCTAGAAAATTTTAAATGATCAGCCCCAAGCCATGCTTTAGCCTACAATTACGAAACTTTGTACACGTGTGTACCATGTCAGGACTTACAAAAAAGTCTCTTGGAGCCATGGTCTAAACCCCAGAGGAAGTCGGCCATTTTAGATTGAAGTTCAGATTTTGACCCCATTTTTGGCGTTTATAAACCATTTCAGTAATTCGCCACTTGGGATCAGTATTGCTCCACAAATGAAACATCAGATAAACAGGATGAAGAACAATATCAGTATTTCGCCAGTAGGTGTCAGTGTTCCTCCACCAATGACAGGTCCACGGGCGGATGGGCGCGAAAACTTTGTGAGAGCGTTGCCGTCAGATTTCTAAAAGGATATAAATGTCTCAGATAATTTTTGTTGAATTAAATCATGCAGTAAATGTAGCGTTTTCTTACTTCTTACAACCATTTCAGTAATTCGCCACTCTGAGTAAGTATTACTCCAACAATGAAATAGAGTGCTTTAGAAACACAGCTGAAGATGATGAACAATGACGAACTGCAGTACTTCGCCATGCGCATATGATCGGCTGTAAATGACACGTGGATAATCCTACTGGCGCAAAATTGGATACGTATGACCTTTGTTGACCTCTACAGAGCAAAACAGCATTTAAATGTATTTTGACTCCACTGCGCCCCCTACATTAATCCGCCAGCTATATTTCCTCACTAAACCAATGAATCTATACCACATTTTTTTGCATCGTGAAGGATAGCCGCCGAACGCATCAATGCATACCGCCTGGTGGACGGGCGCGGAAACTGCGCAACAACTTCTGTGTTGGAACATGGCAGCGTTGATGAAACTGAGCAACAGCTTCCGTGGTGCGGGCGGAGGCGCTAAAAACTGCGTGACAGCTTCTGTGGTGGCTGGCGTGAGGCGGAGGTTGCTCGTGCCCGCGGTGGCAATAGGCCGGAGCGGCGCTTGGCTGCGGGGCCGTTCGAGGCTGCTTGCAGCTTTAATTAGGCCCGAGCAGCTAAGCGCTGCGAAGGCCTATTGTTTTCCTACTGTTTCTTATTATTATTCTGCCCCCTAAAGAGGGGGCCTTTTTGGGGGCTTTATCATATTCAAAAACTCACCAAACTTGGCGACGCGTAAAGGGAGTTTCAAAATTTTGTATTTTAAGGTCATCGCAAAAATCCCATAAGAAATGGCTCAATACGCCACCTACAAATTTCAAAGGACCCTTTGCTATTCACTTACTTTATCCTAGAGACATGAAATTTGGTACACTTGTAGAGCTTCCCAAGAGATGCTCAAAATTTACAATTAATGTCATAGTGCAAGTATCACAGGAAGTCGGTCATTTTGGATTGAAGGTCCAATTTTGAGGCCATTTTTGCCGTTTACAGCCTTCGTATTTGTTCGAACTCCTCCTAGGGATTTCGATTGATCGGCTTCAAACTCGGTCAGTCTGTTCAGAAGGCATGTCCCATCTAAAGTTATCAAAACGGTGAGTTTTTGAGTATGCTGAAGGGGGGTTAGCAGGGGTCAAAGTTCACCTACTCGCCATAAAACATAAACTGCTATATCTCCTACACAGAAATTCACAGAGGCACCAAAGTTTCTGTGATTTATCATTATCGGGTGTCCTACAATACCCTATGGTCGAATGATGACATCACTTAGGCCACGCCCCCTGAGAACAGGAAGTGTAATGTTTTACTGTGAACGGTCGCTATCTGACCCCTTTGACCTCATCAACATGAAACTGTGCCAAGACACAGAAGACATGTTGGTGTATTTGAGGATTCCAACCCCGACCAGCTTTGATGGAGCAGGTGGGCGTGGCGGCGTGGCGAAGTGACCTGTAACGCCATCGCCATACGTTTGGCTCTCAATTCCACATTTTCAGGCCCAGCTGCTCCAAACTCACAAGGATGGATCTTCATCCACTCCCCGACAGGAATCCATCACAATATTTGGTGGGCGTGGCCTAATTTCTTTATAGCGCCCCCTAGAAAATTTTAAATGATCAGCCCAAGCCATGCTTTTACCTACAATTACGAAACTTTGTACACATTTGTATCATGTCAGGACTTAAAAGAAAGTCTCTTGGAGCCATGGTCTAAACCCCACAGGAAGTCGGCCATTTTGGATTGAAGTTCAGATTTTGACCCCATTTTTGCCGTTTACAGCCTTCCTATTTGATCGAACTCCTCCTAGGGATTTCGATTGATCGGCTTCAAACTCGGTCAGTCTGTTCATAAGGCATGTCCCATCTAAAGTTATCAAACGGTGAGTTTTTGAGAATGCTGAAGGTGGGTTAGCAGGGGTCAAAGTTCACCTACTCGCCGTAAAAAATAAACTGCTATATCTCCTACACAGAAACTCACAGAGGCACCAAAGTTTCTGTGATTGATCATCATCGGGTGTCCTACAATACCCTATGGTCGAATGATGACATCACTTAGGCCACGCCCCCTGAGAAAAGGAAGTGTCAGTTTTACTTTGAACGGTCGCTATCTGACCCCTTTGACCACATCAACATGAAACTGTGCCCAGACAGAAGACATGTTGGTGTGTTGAGGATTCCAACCCCGACCAGCTTCGATGGAGCAGGTGGCGTGGCGGCGTGGCGAAGTGACCTGTAACGCCATCGCCATACGTTTGGCTCTCAATTCCACATTTTTGGGCGCAGCTGCTCCAAACTCACAAGGATGGATCTTCATCCACTCCCCGACAGAATCCATCACAATATTTGTAGGGTGTGGCCTAATTTCTCTATAGCGCCCCTAGAAAATTTTAAATGATCAGCCCCAAGCCATGCTTTAACCTACAATTACGAAACTTTGTACACATGTGTACCATGTCAGGACTTACAAAAAAGTCTCTTGGAGCCATGGTCTAAACCCCAGAGGAAGTCGGCCATTTTAGATTGAAGTTCAGATTTTGATCCCATTTTTGGCGTTTATAAACCATTTCAGTAATTCGCCACTTGGGGTCAGTATTGCTCCACAAATGAAACAGCAGATAAACAGGATGAAGAACAATATCAGTATTCGCCAGTAGGTGTCAGTGTTCCTCCACCAATGACAAACAGATCCACGGGCGGATGGGCGCGAAACTTTGTGAGAGCGTTGCCATGAAATTTCTAAAAGGATAGAAATGTCTCAGATAATTTTTGTTGAATTAAATCATGCAGTAAATGTAGCGTTTTCTTACTTCTTCCAAACTATTTCAGTAATTCGCCACTCTGAGTAAGTATTACTCCAACAATGAATAGAGTGCTTTAGAAACACAGCTGAAAATGATGAAAAATGACGATCTGCAGTACTTCGCCTGTGCATATGTTCGGCTGTAAATGACACGTGGATCTTCCGACTGACGCCAAATTGGATACGTATGACCTTTGTTGACCTCGAAAGAGAAAAAACAGCATTGAAATATATTTTGACTCCACTGCGCGACCTACATTAATCCGCCAGCTATATTTCTTCACTAAACCAATGAATCTGCACCACATTTTTTTGCATCGTCAAGGAGCGCCGCCGAACGCATAGATGCGTACCCCCTGGTGGACGGGCGCGGAAACTGCGCACAACTTCTGTCTTAGCACGTGCGCAGCGTTGATGGAAACTGAGCAACAGCTTCCGCGGTGCGGGTGGAGGCGCTGAAAACTGCGTGAGAGCTTCTGTGGTGGCTGGCGTGAGGCGGCGGTTGCTCGTACCCCGCGGTGGCAATAGGCCTGGAGCGGCGCTTGGCTGCGAGGGCCGTTCGAGGCTGCTTGCAGCTTTAATTAGGCCCGAGCAGCTAAGCGCTGCGAAGGCCTATTGTTTTCCTACTGTTTCTTATTATTATTCTGCCCCCCTAAAGAGGGGCCTTTTTGGGGGCTTTATCATATTCAAAAACTCACCAAACTTGGCGGAGGCGTAAAGGGAGTTTCAAATTTTGTATTTTAAGGTCATCGCAAAAATCCCATAAGAAATGGCTCAATAGCGCCACCTACAAATTTTCAAAGGACCCTTTGCTATTCACTTACTTTATCCTAGAGACATGAAATTTGGTACACTTGTAGAGCTCCCCAAGATGCTCAAAATTTACAATTAATGTCATAGTGCAAGTATCACAGGAAGTCGGCCATTTTGGATTGAAGGTCCAATTTTGAGGCCATTTTTGCCGTTTACAGCCTTCGTATTTGATCGAACTCCTCCTAGGGATTTCGATTGATCGGCTTCAAACTCAGTCAGTCTGTTCATAAGGCATGTCCCATCTAAAGTTATCTAAACGGTGAGTTTTTGAGTATGCTGAAGGGGGGTTAGCAGGAGTCAAAGTTCACCTACTCGCCATAAAAACATAAACTGCTATATCTCCTACACAGAAATTCACAGAGGCACCAAAGTTTCTGTGATTTATCATCATCGGGTGTCCTACAATACTTAATGGTCGAATGATGACATCACTTAGGCCACGCCCCCTGAGAACAGGAAGTGTAATGTTTTACTGTGAACGGTCGCTATCTGACCCCTTTGACCTCATCAACATGAAACTGTGCCAAGACACAGAAGACATGTTGGTGTATTGAGGATTCCAACCCGACCAGCTTTGATGGAGCAGGTGGGCGTGGCGGCGTGGCGAAGTGACCTGTAACGCCATCGCCATATGTTTGGCTCTCAATTCCACATTTTCAGGCCCAGCTGCTCCAAACTCACAAGGATGGATCTTCATCCACTCCCCGACAGGAATCCATCACAATTTTGGTGGGCGTGGCCTAATTTCTTTATAGCGCCCCCTAGAAAATTTTAATGATCAGTCCCAAGCCATGCTTTAACCTACAATTACGAAACTTTGTACACATTTGTATCATGTCAGGACTTAATAGAAAGTCTCTTGGAGCCATGGTCTAAACCCCACAGGAAGTCGCCATTTTGGATTGAAGGTCCAATTTTGAGCCCATTTTTGCCGTTTACAGCCTTCATGTTTGATCGAACTCCTCCTAGGGATTTCCATTGACCGGCTTCAAACTCGGTCAGTCTGTTCACAAGGCATGTCCCATCTAAAGTTATCAAAACGGTGAGTTTTTGAGTATGCTGAAGGGGGGTTAGCAGGGTCAAGTTCACCTACTCGCCGTAAAAAAATAAACTGCTATATCTCCTACACAGAAACTCACAGAGGCACCAAAGTTACTGTGATTGATCATCATCGGCTGCCCTACAATACCCTATGGTCGAATGATGACATCACTTAGGCCACGCCCCCTGAGAACAGGAAGTGTAATGTTTTACTGTGAACTGTCGCTATCTGACCCCTTTGACCTCATCAACATGAAACTGTGCCCACAACAGAAAACATGTTGGTGTATTGAGGATTCCAACCCCGACCAGCTTCGATGGAGCAGGTGGGTATGGCGGCGTGGCGAAGTGACCTGTAACGCCATCGCCATACGTTTTGCTCTCAATTCACAGTTTCGGTCCCAGCTGCTCCAAACTCACAAGGATGGATCTTCATCCACTTCCCGACAGGAATCCATCACAATATTTGGTGGGCGTGGCCTAATTTCTCTATAGCGCCCCCTAGAAAAATTTAAATGATCTGCCCAAGCCATGATTTAACCTACAATTACGAAAATTTGTACACATGTGTACCATGTCAGGACTTACAAAAAGTCTCTTGGAGCCACGGTCTAAACCCACAGGAAGTCGGCCATTTTGGATTGAACTTCGGATTTTGACCCATTTTTTGCCGTTTACAGCCTCCGTATTTGATCGAACTCCTCCTAGGGATTTCGATTGTCGCCTTCAAACTCGGTCAGTCTGTCATAAGGCATGTCCCATCTAAAGTTATCAAATGGTGAGTTTTTGAGTATGCTGAAGGGGGCTTAGCAGGGTCAAAGTTCACCTACTCGCCGTAAAAAAATAAACTGCTATATCTCCTACACAGAAACTCACAGAGGCACCAAAGTTACTGTGATTGATCATCATCGGGTGTCCTACAATACCCTATGGTCGAATGATGACATCACTTAGGCCACGCCTCCTGAGAACAGGAAGTGTAATGTTTTACTGTGAACTGTCGCTATCTGACCCCTTTGACCTCATCTACATGAAACTGTGCCCAGACACAGAAAACATGTGGTGTATTGAGGATTCCAACCCAAACCAGCTACGATGGAGGAGGTGGGTGTGGCGCGTGGGGAAGTGACCTGTAACGCCATCGCCATACGTTTGGCTCTCAATTCCACATTTTTGGGCACAGCTGCTCCAAACTCACAAGGATGGATCTTCATCCACTCCCCGACAGGAATCCATCAATATTTGTAGGGTGTGGCCCTAATTCTCTATAGCGCCCCCTAGAAAATTTTAAATGATCAGCCCAAGCCATGCTTTAACCTACAATTACGAAACTTTGTACACATGTGTATCATGTCAGGACTTACAAAAAAGTCTCTTGGAGCCATGGTCTAAACCCCAGAGGAAGTCGGCCATTTTAGACTGAAGTTCAGATTTTGACCCCATTTTTGGCGTTTATAAACCATTTCAGTAATTCGCCACTTGGGGTCAGTATTGCTCCACAAATGAAACAGCAGATAAACAGGATGAAGAACATATCAGTATTTCGCCAGTAGGTGTCAGTGTTCCTCCACCAATGACAGATCCATGGGCGGATGGCGCGAAAACTTTGTGAGAGCGTTGCCATGAAATTTCTAAAAGGATAGAAATGTCTCAGATAATTTTTGTGGAATTAAATCATGCAGTAAATGTAGCGTTTTCTTACTTCTTCCAAACCATTTCAGTAATTCGCCACTCTGAGTAAGTTTTACTCTAACAATGAAATAGAGTGCTTTAGAAACACAGCTGAAGATGATGAAAAATGACGAACTGCAGTACTTCGCCATGTGCATACGATCGGCTGTAAATGACATGTGGATCATTCGACTGGCGCCAAATTGGATACGTATGACCTTTGTTGACCTCTAAAGAGCAAAACAGCATTGAAATATATTTTGACTCCACTGCGTGTCCTACATTAATCCGCCAGCTATATATCCTCCCTAAACCAATGAATCTGCACCACATTTTTTTGCATCGTCAAGGAGCGCCGCCGAACGCATCGATGCGTACCGCCTGGTGGACGGGCGTGGAAACTGCGGAACAACTTCTGTGTTGGAACGTGGGAAGCGTTGATGGAACCTCAGCAACAGCTTCCGCGGCGGCCGGAGGTGCTGAAAACTGCGTGAGAGCTTCTGTGGTGGCTGGCGTGAGGCGGCGGTTGCTCGTACCCCGCGTGGCAATAGGCCGGAGCGGCGCTTGGCTGCGAGGGCCGTTCGAGGCTGCTTGCAGCTTTAATTATTATTATTCTTCCACCCAAATGAATTGGCTTTTTGGGGGCTTTATCATATTCAAAAACTCACCAAACTTGGCGGAGGCCTTAAGCCTGTTTAAAATTTACGTATTTTAAAGTCGTCGCAAAAATTGCAACAGAAATGTCTCTACGGCGCCACCTAGAAATTGGAAAAACACCCTTTTTTACCCTCTGCTATTCACTTACTTTATCGTAGAGACATGAAATTTGGTACACTTGTAGAGCTCCCCAAGACGCTCAAAATTTACAATTATGTCATAGTGCAAGTATCACAGGAAGTCAACCATTTTTGATTGAAGTTCCCATTTTGACCCTATTTTTGCCGATTTTTGCCTTTTACAGCCTTTGTATTTGATCTATCTCCTCCTAGGGATTTTGATTGATCGACTTCAAACTCGGTCAGTCTGTTCATAAGGCATGTCCCATCTAAAGTTATCTAAACGGTGAGTTTTTGAGTATGCTGAAGGGGGTTAGCAGGGGTCAAGTTCACCTACTCGTCATAAATAAATAAACTGCTATATCTCCTACACAGAAACTCACAGAAGCATCAAAGTTTCTGTGATTGATCATCATCGGGTCTTCTACAATACCCTATGGTCGAATGATGACATCACTTAGGCCACGCCCCCTGAGAACAGGAAGTGTAATGTTTTACTGTGAACTGTCGCTATCTGACCCCTTTGACCTCATCAACATGAACTGTGCCCAGACACAGAGAACATGTTGGTGTATTGAGGATTCCAACCCCGACCAGCTTCGATGGAGCAGGTGGGCGTGGTGGCGTGGCGAAGTCACCTGTAACGCCATCGCCATACGTTTGGCTCTCAATTCCACATTTTTCGGGCCAGCTGCTGCAAACTCATAAGGATGGACCCTCATCCACTCCCCAACAGGAATCCATCACAATATTTGGTGGGCGTAGCCTAATTTCTCTATAGCGCCCCTAGAAAACTTTAAATGATCAGCCCCAAGCCATGCTTTAACCTACAAATACGAAACTTTGTACACATGTGTACCTTGTCAGGACGTACAAAAAAGTCTCTTGGAGCCATGGTCTAAACCCCACAGGAAGTCAGCCATTTTGGATTCAAGTTCGGTTTTTGACCCATTTTTGCCGTTTACAGCCTACATATTTGATCGAACTCCTCCTAGGGATTTCGATTGATCGGCTTCAAACTCGGTCAGTCTGTTCATATGGCATGTCTCATCTAAAGTTATCTAAACGTGAGTTTTTTGAGTATGCTGAAGGGGGGTTAGCAGGGGTCAAAGTTCACCTACTCGCCATAAAAACATAAACTGCTATATCTCCTACACAGAAACTCACAGAGGCACCAAAGTTTCTGTGATTGATCATCATCGGGTCTCCTACATTACCCTATGGTCGAATGATGACATCACTTAGGCTACGCCCCCTGAGAACAGGAAGTGTAATGTTTTACTGTGAACGTTCGCTATCTGACCCCTTTGACCTCATCAACATGAAACTGTGCCCAGACACCGAAGACATGTTGGTGTATTGAGGATTCCAACCCCGACCAGCTACGATAGAGCAGGTGGGCATGGCGGCGTGGCGAAGTTACCTGTAACGCCATCGCCATACGTTTGGCTCTCAATACCACATTTCAGGCTCAGCTGCTCCAAACTCACAAGGATGGATCTTCATCCACTCCCCGACAGAATCCATCACAATATTTGTAGGGTTTTGCCTAAGTTATCTATAGCGCCCCCTAGAAAATTTTAAATGATCAGCCCCAAGCCATGCTTTAACCTACAATTACGAAACTTTGTACCATGTGTACCATGTCAGGACTTACAAAAAAGTCTCTTGGAGCCATGGTCTAAACCCCACAGGAAGTCGGCCATTTTAGATTGAATTTCAAATTTTGACCCCATTTTTGCCATTTACAGCCTTGTATTTGATCGAACTCCTCCTAGGGATTTTGATTGATCGCTTGAAACTCGGTCAGTCTGTTCATAAGGCATGTCCCATCTAAAGTTATCAAAACGGTGAGTTTTTGAGAATGCTGAAGGGGGTTAGCAGGGGTCAAAGTTCACCTACACGCCATAAAACATAACCTGCTATATCTCCTACACAGAAACTCACAGAGGCACCAAAGTTACTGTGATTGATCATCATTGGCTGCCCGACAATACCCTATGGTCGAATGATGACATCACTTAGACCACGCCCCCTGAGAACAGGAAGTTTAATGTTTTACTGTCAATGGTCGCTATCTGACCCCTTTGACCTCATCAACATGAAACTGTGCCCAGACACAGAAGACATGTTGGTGTATTGAGGATTCTAACCCCGACCAGCTACGATGGAGGTGGGCGTGGCGGCGTGGCAAAGTCACCTGTAACGCCATCGCCATACGTTTGACTCTCAATTCCACATTTTCGGACCCAGCTGCTCCAAACTCACAAGGATGGATCCTAATACACTCCCTTACAGGAATCCATCACAATATTTGTAGGGCGTGGCCTAATTTCTCTATAGCGCCCCCTAGAAAATTTAATGATCAGCCCCAAGCCATGCTTTGACCTACAATTACGAAACTTTGTACACATTTGTATCATGTCAGGACTTAAAAGAAAGTCTCTTGGAGCCATGGTCTAAACCCCACAGGAAGTCGGCCATTTTGGATTGAAGTTCAGATTTTGACCCCATTTTTGCCGTTTACAGCCTTCCTATTTGATCGAACTCCTCCTAGAGATTTCGATTGATCGGCTTCAAAATCGGTCAGTCTGCTCATAAGGCATGTCCCATCTAAAGTTATCAAAACGGTGAGTTTTTGAGAATGCTGAAGGGGGGTTAGCAGGGTCAAAGTTCACCTACTCGCCGTAAAAAAATAAACTGCTATATCTCCTACACAGAAACTCACAGAGGCACCAAAGTTTCTGGGATTGATCATCATCGGGTGTCCTACAATACCCTATGGTGGAATGATGACATCACTTAGGCACGCCCCCTGAGAAAAGGAAGTGTAATGTTTTACTCTGAACGGTCGCTATCTGACCCCTTTGACCTCATCAACATGAAACTGTGCACAGACACAGAAGACATGTTGGTGTGTTGAGGATTCCAACCTCGACCAGCTTCGATGGAGCAGCTGGGCGTGGCGGCGTGGCGAAGTGACCTGTAACGCCATCGCCATACGTTCGGCTCTCAATTCCACATTTTTGGGCACAGCTGCTCCAAACTCACAAGGATGGATCTTCATCCCACTCCCCGACAGGAATCCATCACAATATTTGTAGGGTTTTGCCTAAGTTATCTATAGCGCCCCCTAGAAAATTTTAAATGATCAGCCCCAAGCCATGCTTTAACCTACAATTACGAAACTTTGTACACATGTGTACCATGTCAGGACTTACAAAAAAAGTCTCTTGGAGCCATGGTCTAAACCCCAGAGGAAGTCGGCCATTTTAGATTGAAGTTCAGATTTTGATCCCATTTTTGGCGTTTATAAACCATTTCAGTAATTTGCCACTTGGGGTCAGTATTGCTCCACAAATGAAACAGCAGAAACAGGATGAAGAACAATATCAGTATTTCGCCAGTAGGTGTCAGTGTTCCTCCACCAATGACAGATCACGGCGGATGGGCGCGAAAACTTTGTGAGACCGTTGCCATGAAATTTTAAAAGGATAGAAATGTCTCAGATAATTTTTGTTGAATTAAATCATGCAGTAAATGTAGCATTTTCTTACTTCTTACAAACCATTTCAGTAATTCGCCACTCTGAGTAAGTATTACTCCAACAATGAAATAGAGTGCTTTAGAAACACAGCTGAAAATGATGAAAAATGACGAACTGTAGTACTTCGCCATGTGTATATGATCGGCTGTAAATGACACGTGGATCATCCGACTGACGCCAAATTGGATACGTATGACCTTTGTTGACCTCTAAAAAGAACAACAGCATTGAATATATTTTGACTCCACTGCGCATCCTACATTAATCCGCCAGCTATATTTCCTCGCTAAACCAATGAATCTGCACCACATTTTTTGCATCGTCCAGGAGCGCCTCCGAACGCATCAGTGCGTACCGCCTGGTGGACGGGCGCGGAAACTGCGCAACAACTTCTGTGTTAGCAGTGGCCAGCGTTGATAGAAACTGAGCAACAGCTTCCGCGGTGCGGGGCGGAGGAGCTGAAAACTGCGTGAGAGCTTCTGTGGTGGCTGGCGTGAGGCGACGGTTGCTAGTACCCAGCGGTGGCAATACGCCGGAGCGGCGCTTGGCTGCGAGGGCCGTTCGAGGCTGCTTGCAGCTTTAATTCTTATTATTCTTCCACCCAAATGAATTGGCTTTTTGAGGGCTTTATCATATTCAAAAACTCCACCAAACTTGGCGGACGCATAAAGGAAGTTTCAAATTTTGTATTTTAAGGTCATTGCAAAAATCGCACAAGAAACGGCTCAAGAGCGCCACCTTGAAATTTTCAAAGGACCCTTTGCTATTCACTACTTTATCCTAGAGACATGAAATTTGGTACACTTGTAGAGCTCCCCAAGACGCTCAAAATTTACAATTAATGTCATAGTGCAAGTATCACAGGAAGTCGGCCATTTTGGATAGAAGTTCGGATTTTGAGCCCATTTTTGCCGTTTACAGCCTTCATATTTGATCTATCTCCTCCTAGGGATTTTGATTGATCGGCTTCAAACTTGGTCAGTCTGTTCATAAGGCATGTCTCATCTAAAGTTATCTAAACGGTGAGTTTTTGAGTATGCTGAAGGGGGTTAGCAGGGGTCAAAGTTCACCTACTCGCCGTAAAAAAATAAACTGTTATATTTCCTACACAGAAACTCACAGAGGTACCAAAGTTACTGTGATTGATCATCATCGTGTGTCCTACAATACCCTATGGTCGAATGATGACATCACTTAGGCCACGCCCCCTGAGAACAGGAAGTGTAATGTTTTACTGTCAAAGGTCGCTATCTGACCCCTTTGACCTCATCACATGAAACTGTGCCCAGACACAGAAAACATGGTGGTGTATTGAGGATTCCAACCCCGACCAGCTTCGATGGAGCAGATGGGCGTGGCGGCGTGGCGAAGTGACCTCTAACGCCATCGCCATACGTTTGGCTCTCAATTCCACATTTTCGGTCCCAGCTGCTCCAAATTCACAACGATGGATCCTCATCGACTCCCCGACAGGAATCCATCACAATATTTGGTGGGCGTGGCCTAATTTCTCTACAGCGCCCCCTAGAAAACTTTAAATGATTAGCCCCAAGCCATGCTTTAACCTACAATTACGAAACTTTGTACACATGTGTACCTTGTCAGACGTACAAAAAAGTCTCTTGAGCCATGGTCTAAACCCCACAGGAAGTCGGCCATTTTGGATTCAAGTTCGGTTTTTGACCCCATTTTTGCCGTTTACAGCCTTCATATTTGATCTATCTCCTCCTGGGGATTTCGATTGATCGGCTTCAAACTTGGTCAGTCTGTTCATAAGGCATGTCTCATCTAAAGTTATCTAAACGGTGAGTTTTTGAGTATGCTGAAGGGGGGTTAGCAGGGGTCAAAGTTCACCTACTCGCCGTAAAAACATAAACTGCTATATCTCCTACACAGAAACTCACAGAGGCACCAAAGTTTCTGTGATTCATCATCATCGGTCTTCTACAATACCCTATGGTCGAATGATGATATCACTTAGGCCACGCCCCCTGAGAATAGGAAGTGTCATGTTTCACTGTGAAGGGTCACTATCTGACCCTTTTGACCTCATCAACATGAAACTGTGCCCAGACACAGAAGACATGTTGGTGTATTGAGGATTCCAACCCCGACCAGCTACGATGGAGCAGGTGGCGTGGCGGCGTGGCGAAGTGACCTGTAACGCCATTGCCATACGTTTGGCTCTCAATTCCACATTTTCGGGCCCACCTGCTCCAAATTCACAAGGATGGATCGTCATCCACTCGCCGACAGAAATCCATCACAATATTTGTAGGGCGTGGCCTAATTTTTCTATAGCGCCCCCTAGAAAACAGCAGCCCATGAAATACAGGTTATGTTATGTTATTAATTATTTAAATATACAGTATTATAAGTTTTTATATATATATAAGTTTATTTTGTGGGTGAGAGTACAAATATTAATTAATTTTGGCTAGAAATAAAAGAAAACGTAATTCAGCAAAACTGTTTATAAACCATTTCAGTAATTCGCCCCTTGGGGTCAGTCTTACTCCACGAATGAAACAGCGGATAAACAGGATGACGAACAATATCAGTATTCCGCCAGCAGGGGTCAGTCTTACTCCACGAATGAAACAGCAGACAAACAGGATGAAGAACAATACCAGTATTGCGCAAGCAGGGGTCAGTGTTACTCCACAATGACAAACAGATCGACGGCGGATGGCCATGAAAACATTGCGAGCGCGTCTGCCGTGAAAACGTTTCCAAAAGGAAAGCTGTTACATTTAACCTGAAATGTTATATGTAAGCCCTCAGATAATTTTTGTTGGCTTAAAACACGGAGTAAATGTAGCGTTTTGTTAATGACTGTTATTTACTACCGCAAGTAAATGCATCAATTCCAGTCGTCTCTGCCTTACTGGTCAGTCAAGTGTAAAATCAAATTTAAGCAATTTGATTGGTTGTGATGGACTGCACTGTACTGTAGCTTTGCTAATACCTACTGTACGTACTGGCAGTCGGCGGCGGCCGTTCATGGTCGAGGTTCGGTGTGTTCCGCTGTGGACTGTACATTTGGAGCGACAGAAACGGACTACGCTCAACATTTTGCTTGGGTTTTGGAACTGCAAATCCGAACCACGCTCGTGAGAAAGAACGCTCTGTTGGACCGGAGTTGGAGCAGTTTTATAGCTTCTCTGCACCTCAGCTTCCGCGTTCGGGAAAACGGCTGAAATGTTTTTCCAAGGTAACAATTAATAATGTACGTCAATCCGAAGCCCCAACAAGTAAGCCGAAGAAAGGTTTTAAGATGTTCGCCTCGTTATACATTCACAGATATGAAGGTGAGTTTTTACTTTCTTTAAACTTTGGGCTAACTTTAGCTTTAGCTGTGCTAGCAGCATTATTCTCGGACATTTTTCTTGTAAAAATCTGCTATTTAATTATCTAAACATTTCTCAGCCATTCTAACGGACAATGTTTGTGCCTTATTTTCAAGCATTACGTGTGTTTATTGTTAACGATAATAAACGCGGTGGGGGGGACAGATTACAGTTCAGACTTTTTGCTTCAGAATCCTGACGAAGCACAACGAGCTCAGAGCTCAACAATAGAGCAGCTCTTGTATCTGAGTTCTAGTTCAGCTGACTGTTCAGGTTCAGATTAATTACTTTTAGAAAAATATGGCCGTGTTGCTTAAGGTTTCTGTTATTTCGTTTTTTACTTTTGCATGCTTGTTGTGAAGGGCTCATTAGGACGGTGCTTAGAGCGGTGTGTACGGTGTTAGCTTCAAGTGGTAGCTTTAACTTGTAGCAACGAATATTTACAAGCTCTCTTAATTGAGGATCGCTTGGAAATTCATAAAAACTTAAACAAAGTACATAGTATTGTTTTATTTGTGTCTTAAGTACGACTTTGTCTTTTATAGCAGTAATAGTTACGGAAAGCGGAAAAAAGAACCGCATTCGGGTATCCATTTGCAACGTCAGCGCGGCAGGTGCAAAGAGCCCATTGCTGTTCGTTTAAACAGTCGCAACTCGCGGTGCTGTGAGTAATTTATTCCTTCCTGCTGGTTCTGGAAGCCGTCATGTTTGGAACAGTTATTCTGAGGAGGATGCTAACCCAATGCCTGAGGCCTGCAACGTTTTTAATGCTAACGAAGCGCTTTACTAATTCAATAAACTGAATAGTGTGTTTGATACATCCAGTTTCATACATTCAGACTTGTTATTATGTATAGAAGATGTTTAAAATGTCGTTTAAAAGAGCTCTGAGAAAATGCTAAGTATCTTTTTACCGACCCAATGGGTTGTAATATTTAGTTGCAGCACTTCCTGTGATTAATACCTAATTAATGGGTGGGATTCAGCCTGTGCTGTTGTTCTAATGTGCTGAAAGTTAATGTGCATTGCCCTTGGTTTATTACTAAACAGTACGATTTATTAAACTGGTACATTTTAACCTTCACCATTTTCCTGACTCATTTCACGATAAAGTTGCACTGCATTTAGATCTCAGTTGTAGTTCACATCAAGCATGTGGGCGTGGCTTAGTGTAAAACTTTTGATTATTTACCATGAAACATCAACATTAAATGACTTACAAATGCAATATCACAGCTGCATCACACTTCCTCTGTCTTTCTAGAGAACAGCCCTGAACACATTTCCATGGTGACTTGATGAACTTACTGTAGCTCCGCCCACTTTTAAGAGGCAGTCACATGTTTTTTCTGCTGTATATTTTACTGTTATTCTATAATTTATATAGATTTCATCATGTGAATACTGACTAAAAACGATAACATGATGAACTCTATGAATGCTGGCTGCTGACCGAACCGCATTGTGGTGTAGAAATGACGAAATGCAGTTCTTCGCCATGTACATACGATCGGCTCTAAATGACACATGGATCATCCGACTGGCGCCAAATTGGATACGTATGACCTTTGTTGACCTCTAAAGAGCACAACAGCATTGAAATGTATTTTGACTCCACTGTGTCCCCTACATTAATCCGCCAGCTATATTTCCTCACTAAACCAATGAATCTGCACACATTTTTTTGCGTCGTCAAGGAGCGCCCCCGAACGCATCAATGCGTACCGCCTGGTGCACGGGCGCGGAAACTGCGCAACAACTTCTGTGTTGGAACATGGGCAGCGTTGATGGAAACTGAGCAACAGCTTCCGCAGTGCGGGCGGAGGTGCTGAAAACTGCGTGAGAGCTTCTGTGGTGGCTGGCGTCGGACGGCGGTTGCTAGTACTCTGCGGTGGCCAATAGGCCGGAGCGGCGCTTGGCTGCGAGGGCCGCTCGAGGCTGCTTGCAGCTTTAATTAGGCCCGAGCAGCTAAGCGCTGCGAAGGCCTATTGTTTTCCTATTGTTTTATTATTATTAGGCCGAGCAGCTAAGCGCTGCGAAGGCCTATTGTTTTCCTACTGTTTATTATTATTATTATTAGGCCCGAGCAGCTAAGCGCTGCGAAGGCCTATTGTTTTCCTACTGTTTATTATTATTATTATTATTATTATTATTATTATTATTATTTTTCTTCCCACCTCTTTGGGGGGCTTTTTGGGGGCCTTATCATATTGGAAAACTCACCAAACTTGGCGGAGGCCTTAAGCTGTTTAAAAATTTTGATTTTTAAGGCCATCACAAAAATCCCACAAGAAATGGCTCAATAGCGCCACCTAGAAATTTCAAAGGACCCTTTGCTATTCACTTACTTTATCCTAGAGACATGAAATTTGGTACACTTGTAGAGCTCCCCAGGACGCTCAAAATTTACAATTAATGTCATAGTGCAAGTATCACAGGAAGTCAGCCATTTTGGATTGAAGGTCCAATTTTGAGGCCATTTTTGCCATTTACAGCCTCCGTATTTGATCGAACTCCTCCTAGGGATTTCGATTGATCGGCTTCAAACTCGGTCAGTCTGTTCATAAGGCATGTCCCATTGAAAGTTATCAAAACTGTGAGTTTTTGAGTATGCTGAAGGGGGGTTAGCAGGGGTCAAAGTTCACCTACTCGCCATAAAAACATAAACTGCTATATCTCCTACACAGAAACTCACAGAGGAACCAGAGTTACTGTGATTAATCATCATTGGCTGCCCTACAATACCCTATGGTCGAATGATGACATCACTTATACCACGCCCCCTGACAATAGGAAGTGTCATGTTTTACTGAGAACGGTCGCTATCTGACCCCTTTGACCTCATCAACATGAAACTGTGCCCAGACACAGAGAACATGTTGGTGTGTTGAGGATTCCAACCCCGACCAGCTTTGATGGAGCAGGGTGGGCGTGGCGGCGTGGCGAAGTGACCTGTACCGCCATCGCCATACGTTTGGCTCTCAATTCCACATTTTCAGGCCCAGCTGCTCCAAACTCACAAGGATGGTCCCTCATCTACCCCTACAGGAATCCATCACAATATTTGGTGGGCGTGGCCTAATTTCTCTATAGCGCCCCCTAGAAAAACTTTAAATGATCAGCCCCAAGCCATGCTTTAACCTACAATTACGAAACGTTGTACACATGTGTACCTTGTCAGGACTTACAAAAAAGTCTCTTGGAGCCATGGTCGAAACCCCACAGGAAGACGGCCATTTTAGATTGAACTTCAGATTTTGACCCCATTTTTGCCGTTTACAGCATTCCTATTTTATCGAACTCCTCCTAGGGATTTCGATTGATCGGCTTCAAACTCGGTCAGTCTGCTCATGAGGCATGTCCCATCTAAAGTTATCAAAACGGTGAGTTTTTGAGAATGCTGAAGGGGGGGTTAGCAGGGGTCAAAGTTCACCTACTCGCAGTAAAAAATAAACTGCTATATCTCCTACACAGAAACTCACAGAGGCACCAAAGTTTCTGTGATTGATCATCATGGGGTGTCCTACAATACCCTATGGTCGAATGATGACATCACTTAGGCCACGCCCCCTGAGAAAAGGAAGTGTCATGTTTTACTCTGAACGGTCGCTATCTGACCCCTTTGACCTCATCAACATGAAACTGTGCCCAGACACAGAAGACATGTTGGTGTGTTGAGGATTCCATCCCCGACCAGCTTCGATGGAGCAGATGGGCGTGGCGGCGTGGCGAAGTCACCTGTAACGCCATCGCCATACGTTTTGCTCTCAATTCCAAATTTTTGGGCGCAGCTGCTCCAAACTCACAAGGATGGATCTTCATCCACTCCCCGACAGGAATCCATCACAATATTTGTAGGGTGTGGCCTAATTTCTCTATAGCGCCCCCTAGAAAATTTTAAATGATCAGCCCCAAGCCATGCTTTAACCTACAATTACGAAACTTTGTACACGTGTACCATGTCAGGACTTACAAAAAAGTCTCTTGGAGCCATGGTCTAAACCCCAGAGGAAGTCGGCCATTTTTGATTGAAGTTCAGATTTTCATCCCATTTTTGCCGTTTATAAACCATTTCAGTAATTCGCCACTTGGGGTCAGTATTGCTCCACAAATGAAACAGCAGATAAACAGGATGAAGAACAATATCAGTATTTCGCCAGTAGTGTCAGTGTTCCTCCACCAATGACAAACAGATCCACGGGCGGATGGGCGTGAAAACTTTGTGAGAGCGTTGCCATGAAATTTCTAAAAGGATAGAAATGTCTCAGATAATTTTTGTTGAATTAAATCATGCAGTAAATGTAGCGTTTTCTTACTTCTTACAAACCATTTCAGTAATTCGCCACTCTGAGTAAATATTACTCCAACAATGAAATAGAGTGCTTTAGAAACACAGCTGAAGATGATGAAAAATGACGAACTGTAGTACTTCGCCATGTGCATATGATCGGCTGTAAATGACACGTGGATCATCCGACTGACGCCAAATTGGATACGTATGACCTTTGTTGACCTCTAAAGAGAACAACAGCATTGAAATATATTTTGAATCCACTGCGCGTCCTACATTAATCCGCCAGCTATATTTCCTCGCTAAACCAATGAATCTGCACCACATTTTTGCATCGTCAAGGAGCGCCTCCGAACGCATCAGTGCGTACCGCCTGGTGGACGGCGCGGAAACTGCGCAACAACTTCTGTGTTAGCACGTGGCCAGCGTTGATGGAAACTGAGCACAGCTTCCGCGGTGCAGGCGGAGGAGCTGAAAACTGCGTGAGAGCTTCTGTGGTGGCTGACGTGAGGCGACGGTTGCTAGTACCCCGCGTGGCAATAGGCCGGAGCGGCGCTTGGCTGCGAGGGCCGTTCGAGGCTGCTTGCAGCTTTAATTATTATTATTATTATTTTTCTTCCCACCTCTTTGGGGGCTTTTTGGGGGCCTTATCATATTGGAAAACTCACCAAGCTTGGCGGAGGCCTTAAGCCTGTTTAAAAATTTTGATTTTTAAGGTCATCACAAAAATCCACAAGAAATGGCTCAATAGCGCCACCTAGAAATTTTCAAAGGACCCTTTGCTATTCACTTACTTTATCCTAGAGACATGAAATTTGGTACACTTGTAGAGCTCCCCAGGACGCTCATAATTTACAATTAATGTCATAGTGCAAGTATCACAGGAAGACAGCCATTTTGGATTGAAGGTCCAATTTTGAGGCCATTTTTGCCGTTTACAGCCTTCGTATTTGATCGAACTCCTCCTAGGGATTTCGATTGATCGGCTTCAAACTTGGTCAGTCTGTTCATAAGGCATGTCCCATCTAAAGTTATCAAAACGGTGAGTTTTGAGTATGCTGAAGGGGGGTTAGGGGTCAAAGTTCACCTACTCGCCGTAAAAAAATAAACTGCTATATCTCCTACACAGAAACTCACAGAGGCACCAAAGTTTCTATGATTGATCATCATTGGGTGTCCTACAATACCCCTATGGTCGAATGATGACATCACTTTGGCCACGCCCCCTGAGAACAGGAAGTGTAATGTTTTACTGTGAACTTTCACTATCTGACCCCTTTGACCTCATCAACATGAAACTGTGCCCAGACACAGAAGACATGTTGGTGTGTTGAGGATTCCAACCCCGACCAGCTTCGATGGAGCAGGTGGGCGTGGCGGCGTGGCGAAGTGACCTGTAACGCCATCGCCATACGTTTTGCTCTCAATTCCACAGTTTCTGTTCCAGCTGCTCCAACCTCACAAGGATGGATCTTCATCCACTCCCCGACAGGAATCCATCACAATATTTGGTGGGCGTGGCCTAATTTCTCTATAGCGCCCCTAGAAAACTTTAAATGATCAGCCCCAAGCCATGCTTTAACCTACAATTACGAAACGTTGTACACATGTGTACCTTGTCAGGACTTACAAAAAAGTCTCTTGGAGCCATGGTCTAAACCCCACAGGAAGTCGGCCATTTTAGATTGAAGTTCAGATTTTGACCCCATTTTTGCCGTTTACAGCCTCCGTATTTGATCGAACTCCTCCTAGGGATTTCGATTGATCGGCTTCAAACTCGGTCAGTCTGTTCATAAGGCATGTCCCATCTAAAGTTATCAAAACGGTGAGTTTTTGAGAATGCTGAAGGAGGGTTAGCAGGGGTCAAAGTTCACCTACTCGCCATAAAAACATAAACTGCTATATTTCCTACACAGAAACTCACAGAGGCACCAAAGTTACTGTGATTGATCATCATCGGGTGTCCTACAATACCGTATGGTCGAATGATGACATCACTTAGGCCACGCCCCCTGAGAACAGGAAGTGTAATGTTTTACTGTGAAAGGTCGCTATCTGACCCCTTTGACCTCATCAACATGAAACTGTGCCCAGACACAGAAGCCATGTTGGTGTGTTGAGGATTCTAATCCCGACCAGCTACGATGGAGCAGGTGGGCGTGGCGGCGTGACGAAGTGACCTGTAACGCCATCGCCATACATTTGGCTCTCAATTCCACATTTTTGGGCGCAGCTGCTCCAAACTCACAAGGATGGATCTTCATCCACTCCCCGACAGGAATCCATCACAATATTTGTAGGGTGTGGCCCAATTTCTCTATAGCGCCCCCTAGAAAATTTAAAATGATGAGCCACAAGCCATACATTAACCTACAATTACGAAACTTTGTACACATGTGTACCATGTCAGGACTTACAAAAAAGTCTCTTGGAGCCATGGTCTAAACCCCAGAGGAAGTCGGCCATTTTAGATTGAAGTTCATTTTGATCCCATTTTTGCCGTTTATTAACCATTTCAGTAATTCGCCACTTGGGGTCAGTATTGCTCCACATGAAACAGCAGATAATCAGGATGAAGAACAATATCAGTATTTCGCCAGTAGGTGTCAGTGTTCCTCCACCGATGATAAACAGATCCACGGGCGGATGGGCGTGAAAACTTTGTGAGTGTGTTGCCATGACATTTCTAAAAGGATAGAAATGTCTCAGATAATTTTTGTTGAATTAAATCATGCAGTAAATGTAGCGTTTTCTTACTTCTTCCAAACCATTTCAGTAATTCGCCACTCTGAGTAAGTATTACTCCAACAATGAAATAGAGTGCTTTAGAAACACAGCTGAAAATGATGAAAATGACGAACTGTAGTACTTCGCTATGTGCATATGATCGGCTGTAAATGTCACGTGGATCATCCGACTGACGCCAAATTGGATACGTATGACCTTTGTTGACCTCTAAAGAGAACAACAGCATTGAAATATATTTTGACTCCACTGCACGTCCTACATTAATCCGCCAGCTATATTTCCTCGCTAAAGCAATGAATCTATACCACATTTTTTTGCATCGTCAAGGATAGCCGCCGAACGCATAGATGCGTACCGCCTGGTGGACGGGCGTGGAAACTGTGGAACAACTTCTGTGTTGGAACGTGGGAAGCATTGATGGAAACTCAGCCACAGCTTCCGCAGTGCGGCCGGAGGTGCTGAAAACTGTGTGAGAGCTTCTGTGGTGGCTTCGGGTACTGCGATTGCTCGTACCCCGCGGTGGACAATCCGGAGCGGCGCTTGGCTGCGAGGGCCGTTCGAGGCTGCTTGCAGCTTTAATTAGGCCCGAGCAGCTAAGCGCTGCGAAGGCCTATTGTTTTCCTATTGTTTATTATTATTATTAGGCCCGAGCAGCTAAGCGCTGCGAAGGCCTATTGTTTTCCTATTGTTTATTATTATTAGGCCCGAGCAGCTAAGCGCTGCGAAGGCCTATTGTTTTCCTATTGTTTATTATTATTATTATTATTCTTCCACCCAAATGAATTGGCTTTTTGGGGGCTTTATCATATTCAAAAACTCACCAAACTTGGCGGAGGCCTTAAGCCTGTTTAAAATTTACGTATTTTAAAGTCGTAGCAAAAATTGCAACAGAAATGTCTCTACGGCGCCACCTAGAAATTGGAAAAACACCCTTTTTTACCCTCTGCTATTCACTTACTTTATCGTAGACACATGAAATTTTGTACACTTGTAGAACTCCCCAAGACGCTCAAAATTTGCAATTAATGTCATAGTGCAAGTATCACAGGAAGTCAGCCATTTTTGATTGAAGTTCCCATTTTGACCCCATTTTTGCCGATTTTTGCCGTTTACAGCCTTTGTATTTGATCTATCTCCTCCTAGGGATTTTGATTGATCGACTTCAAACTCGGTCAGTCTGTTCATAAGGCATGTCTCATCTAAAGTTATCTAAACGGTGAGTTTTTGAGTATGCTGAAGGGGGGTTAGCAGGGGTCAAAGTTCACCTACTCGCCATAAAAAAATAAACTGCTATATCTCTTACACAGAAACTCACAGAAGCATCAAAGTTTCTGTGATTGATCATCATCGGGTCTTCTACAATACCCTATGGTCGAATGATGACATCACTTAGGCCACGCCCCCTGAGAACAGGAAGTGTAATGTTTTACTGTGAACTGTCGCTATCTGACCCCTTTGACCTCATCAACATGAAACTGTGCCCAGACACAGAGAACATGTTGGTGTATTGAGGATTCTAACCCCGACCAGCTTCGATGGAGCAGGTGGGCGTGGTGGCGTGGCGAAGTCACCTGTAACGCCATCGCCATACGTTTGGCTCTCAATTCCACATTTTCGGGCCCAGCTGCTGCAAACTCATATGGATGGACCCTCATCCACTCCCCAACAGGAATCCATCACAATATTTGGTGGGTAGCCTAATTTCTCTATAGCGCCCCCTAGAAAACTTTAAATGATCAGCCCCAAGCCATGCTTTAACCTACAAATACGAAACTTTGTACACATGTGTACCTTGTCAGGACGTACAAAAAAGTCTCTTGGAGCCATGGTCTAAACCCCACAGGAAGTCAGCCATTTTGGATTCAAGTTCGGTTTTTGACCCCATTTTTGCAGTTTACAGCCTTCATATTTGATCTATCTCCTCCTAGGGATTTCGATTGATCGGCTTCAAACTCGGTCAGTCTGTTCATAAGGCATGTCTCATCTAAAGTTATCTAAACGGTGAGTTTTTGAGTATGCTGAAGGGCGTTAGCAGCGGTCAAAGTTCACCTACTCGCCATAAAAACATAAACTGCTATATCTCCTACACAGAAACTCACAGAGGCACCAAAGTTTCTGTGATTGATCATCATCGGGTCTTCTACAATACCCTATGGTCGAATGATGACATCACTTAGGCCACGCCCCCTGAGAACAGGAAGTGTAATGTTTTACTGTGAACGTTCGCTATCCGACCCCTTTGACCTCATCAACATGAAACTGTGCCCAGACACCGAAGACATGTTGGTGTATTGAGGATTCCAACCCCGACCAGCTACGATAGAGCAGGTGGGCATGGCGGCGTGGCGAAGTTACCTGTAACGCCATCGCCATACGTTTGGCTCTCAATACCACATTTTCGGGCTCAGCTGCTGCAAACTCACAAGGATGAATATTTATCCACTCCCCGACTGGAATCCATCACAATATTTGTAGGGCGTGGCCTAATTTCTCTATAGCGCCCCCTAGAAAACAGCAGCCCATAGGTTATGTTGTTATTAATTATTTAAATATACATTATTATAACTTTTTATATATATATAAGTTTATTTTGTGGGTTAAAGTACAAACATTCATTCATTTTTGCTAGAAATAATACAAACAAAGTCATTCAGCAAAACTTATGACACAGCGAAGTAAGAACACACTTGGGTCAGTGTTGATGGAGTACCACTGGCACCTTGTGGAGAAATACTGGTACTGCTAGTGCAATACCAGTATTGCGACAGCAGGAGGCAGTGGTACTCCATCAATGAGAAAACAGATCGACGCTACGTAATAACAGTCAGCCGGCGACAGCTGGAGCTGCAAAGTTTTCCTGAACATTTTGCTTGCTTTTTGGAGCCACAGAACTGGACTACGCTCAACATTTTGCTTGGATTTTGGAGTTGCAAATCCGAACCACGCTTTGGAACAAGAAGGCTCTGTTGGACCGGAGTTGGAGAAGTTTAATGGGCTCTTTGCACCTCAGCTTACACGTTCGGGAAACACGGCTGAAATGTTTTTCCAAGGTAACAATTAATAATGTACATCGATCCGAAACCCCAACAAGTAAGGCAAAGAAAGGTTTTAAGATGTTCGCCTCGTTATACATTCACAGATATGAAGGTGAGTTTTATTTTCTTTAAACTGCTAGCACAAGCCTGCTAGCTTTCTAGTAAAAATCTGCTATTTAATTATCTAAAGATTTCTCAGCCATTCTAACGGACACTGTTTGTGCCTTATTTTCAAGCATATTACGTGTGTTTATTGTTAACGACAATAAAGCAGCGGGGGGGGAGATTACAGTTCAGACTTTTTTGCTTGAAGTATGACGAAGAAAAACGAGCACAGAGCTTACTCTGGTATCGGAGTTCTAGTTCAGCTGACTGTTCAGATTCAGAGTTATTACTTTTAGAAAAATATGGCCGTGTTGCTTAAGGTTTCTGTGTTATTTCGTTTTATTACTTTTGCATGCTTGTTGTGAATGGCTCATTAAGACAGTGTTTAGAGCGGTGTGTACGGCGTTAGCTTCAAGTGGTAGCTTTAACTTGTAGCAACGAATATTTACAAGCTGTCTTAATTGAGGATGGCTTGGAAATCCATGAAAACTTAAACAAAGTACATAGTATTGTTTTATTTGTGTCTTAAGTACGACTTTGTCTTTTATAGCAGTCATAGTTTCTGAAAGTGGAAAAAAGAGCCGCATTCGGGTATACAGTTGTGACGTCAGCGCGGCAGGTGCAAAGAGCCCATTGCTGTTTGTTTAAACAGTCGTAACTCGCGGTGCGGTGAGTAATTTATTCCTTCCTGCTGGTTCTGGAAGCCGTCATGTTTGGAACAGTTATTCTGAGGAGTATGCTAACCCAATGCCTGAGGCCTGCAACGTTTTTAATGCTAACGAAGCGCTTTACTAATTCAATAAACTGAATAGTGTGTGTGATACATCCAGTTTCATACATTGAGAGTTGTTTGTTATTATGTATAGAAGATGTTTAAAATGTCGTTTGAAAGAGCTCTGAGAAAATGCTAAGTATCTTTTTACCGATCCATTGGGGTTGTAATATTTAGTTGCAGCACTTCCTGTGATTAATACCTAATTAATGGATGGGATTCAGCTGTGCTATTGTTCTAAAGTGCTGAAAGTTAACTGTGCTCTGTTATTGTGCATTGCCCTTGGATTATTACTGAACAGTGCGGTTTATTAAACTGATACATCTTAACCTTCACCATTTTCCTGACTCATTTCACGATAACGTTAAAGTTGCAGTGCATTTAGATCTCAGTTGTAGTTAACATCAAGCATGTGGGTGTGGCTTAGTGTAAAACTTTCACTATTTACCATGAAACATCAACATTAAATGACTTCCAAATGCAAGATCACAGCTGCATCATCACACTTCCTCTGTCTTTCTAGAGAACAGCCCTGAACACATTTCCATGGTCACTTGATGACCTCACTGTAGCCCCGCCCACTTTTAAGAGGCAGTCACATGTTTTTTCTGCTGTATGTTTTACTGTTATTCTATAATTTATATGGGTTTCATCATGTGAATACTGACTAAAAATGATAACATGATGAACTCTATGAATGCTGGCTGCTGACCGAACCGCATTGGGGTGTAGAAATGACGAAATGCATTACTTCGCCACGTGCATATGATCGGCTCTAAATGACACGTGGATCATCGGACTGGCGCCAAATTGAAAACGTATGACCTTTGTTGACCTCTAAAGAGCAAAACAGCATTGAAATGTATTTTGACTCCACTGCGCCCCTACATTGATCCGCCAGCTGTATTTCCTCGCTAAACCAATGAATCTATACCACATTTTTTTGCATCTTGAAGGATAGCCGCCGAACGCATAGATGCGTACCGCCTGGTGGACGGGCGCGGAAACTGCGCAACAACTTCTGTCTTAGCACGTGCGCAGCGTTGATGGAAACTGAGCAACTGCTTCCGCGGTGCGGGCGGAGGCGCTGAAAACTGCGTGAGAGCTTCTGTGGTGGCTGGCGTGAGGCGGCGGTTGCTCGTACCCCGCGGTGGCAATAGGCCGGAGCGGCGCTTGGCTGCGAGGGCCGTTCGAGGCTGCTTGCAGCTTTAATATTATTATTATTATTATTATTCCACCCAAATGAATTGGCTTTTTGGGGGCTTTATCATATTCAAAAACTCACCAAACTTGGCGGAGGCCTTAAGCCTGTTTAAAATTTACGTATTTTAAAGTCGTAGCAAAAATTGCAACAGAAATGTCTCTACGGCGCCACCTAGAAATTGGAAAAACACACTTTTTTACCCTCTGCTATTCACTTACTTTATCGTAGACACATTAAATTTGGTACACTTGTAGAACTCCCCAAGACGCTCAAAATTTACAATTAATGTCATAGTGCAAGTATCACAGGAAGTCAGCCATTTTTGATTGAAGTTCCCATTTTGACCCCATTTTTGCCGATTTTTGCCGTTTACAGCCTTTGTATTTGATCTATCTCCTCCTAGGGATTTTGATTGATCGACTTCAAACTCGGTCAGTCTGTTCATAAGGCATGTCCCATCTAAAGTTATCTAAACGGTGAGTTTTTGAGTATGCTGAAGGGGGGTTAGCAGGGGTCAAAGTTCACCTACTCGTCATAAAAAAATAAACTGCTATATCTCTTACACAGAAACTCACAGAAGCATCAAAGTTTCTGTGATTGATCATCATCGGGTCTTCTACAATACCCTATGGTCGAATGATGACATCACTTAGGCCACGCCCCCTGAGAACAGGAAGTGTAATGTTTTACTGTGAACTGTCGCTATCTGACCCCTTTGACCTCATCAACATGAAACTGTGCCCAGACACAGAGAACATGTTGGTGTATTGAGGATTCCAACCCCGACCAGCTTCGATGGAGCAGGTGGGCGTGGTGGCGTGGCGAAGTCACCTGTAACGCCATCGCCATACGTTTGGCTCTCAATTCCACATTTTCGGGCCCAGCTGCTGCAAACTCATAAGGATGGATCCTCATCCACTCCCCAACAGGAATCCATCACAATATTTGGTGGGCGTAGCCTAATTTCTCTATAGCGCCCCCTAGAAAACTTTAAATGATCAGCCCCAAGCCATGCTTTAACCTACAAATACGAAACTTTGTACACATGTGTACCTTGTCAGGACGTACAAAAAAGTCTCTTGGAGCCATGGTCTAAACCCCTAAGGAAGTCGGACATTTTGGATTCAAGTTCGGTTTTTGACCCCATTTTTGCCGTTTACAGCCTCCGTATTTGATCTATCTCCTCCTAGGGATTTCGATTGATCGGCTTCAAACTCGGTCAGTCTGTTCATAAGGTATGTCTCATCTAAAGTTATCTAAACGGTGAGTTTTTGAGTATGCTGAAGGGGGGTTAGCAGGGGTCAAAGTTCACCTACTCGCCGTAAAAACATAAACTGCTATATCTCCTACACAGAAACTGACAGAGGCACCAAAGTTTCTGTGATTGATCATCATCGGGTCTCCTACATTACCCTATGGTCGAATGATGACATCACTTAGGCCACGCCCCCTGAGAACAGGAAGTGTAATGTTTTACTGTGAACCTTCGCTATCCGACCCCTTTGACCTCATTAACATGAAACTGTGCCCAGACACCGAAGACATGTTGGTGTATTGAGGATTCCAACCCCGACCAGCTACGATAGAGCAGTGGGCATGGCGGCGTGGCGAAGTTACCTGTAACGCCATCGCCATACGTTTGGCTCTCAATACCACATTTTCGGGCTCAGCTGCTGCAAACTCACAAGGATGAATATTTATCCACTCCCCGACTGGAATCCATCACAATATTTGTAGGGCGTGGCCTAATTTCTCTATAGCGCCCCCTAGAAAACAGCAGCCCATAGGTTATGTTGTTTTAATTAATTTAAATATACATTATTATAACTTTTTTATATATATATAAGTTTATTTTGTGGGTTAAAGTACAAACATTCATTCATTTTTGCTAGAAATAATACAAACAAAGTCATTCAGCAAAACTTATGACACAGCGAAGTAAGAACACACTGGGGTCAGTGTTGATGGAGTACTACTGGCACCTTGTGGAGAAATACTGGTACTGCTAGTGCAATACCAGTATTGCGACAGCAGGAGGCAGTGGTACTCCATCAATGAGAAAACAGATCGACGCTACGTAATAACAGTCAGCTGGCGACAGCTGGAGCTGCAAAGTTTTCCTGAACATTTTGCTTGCTTTTTGGAGCCACAGAACTGGACTACGCTCAACATTTTGCTTGGATTTTGGAGTTGCAAAAACGAACCACGCTTTGGAGCAAGAAGGCTCTGTTGGACCGGAGTTGGAGAAGTTTAATGGCTATTTGCACCTCAGCTTACACGTTCGGAAAAACGGCTGAAATTTTTCCAAGGTAACAATTAATAATGTACATCGATCCGAAACCCCAACAAGTAAGGCAAAGAAAGGTTTTAAGATGTTCGCCTCGTTATACATTCACAGATATGAAGGTGAGTTTTATTTTCTTTAAACTGCTAGCACAAGCCTGCTAGCTTTCTAGTAAAAATCTGCTATTTAATTATCTAAAGATTTCTCAGCCATTCTAACGGACACTGTTTGTGCCTTATTTTCAAGCATATTACGTGTGTTTATTGTTAACGACAATAAAGCAGCGGGGAGGGGGGGGGCAGATTACAGTTCAGAGTTTTTGCTTGAAGTATGAAGAACAAAAACGAGCACAGAGCTTACTCTGGTATCGGAGTTCTAGTTCAGCTGACTGTTCAGATTCAGTTATTACTTTTAGAAAAATATGGCCGTGTTGCTTAAGATTTCTGTGTTATTTCATTTTATTACTTTTGCATGCTTGTTGTGAATGGCTCATTAAGACAGTGCTTAGAGCGGTGTGTACGGCGTTAGCTTCAAGTGGTAGCTTTAACTTGTAGCAACGAATATTTACAAGCTGTCTTAATTGAGGATGGCTTGGAAATCCATGAAAACTTAAACAAAGTACATAGTATTGTTTTATTTGTGTCTTAAGTACGACTTTGTCTTTTATAGCAGTCATAGTTTCTGAAAGTGGAAAAAAGCCGCATTCGGGTATACAGTTGTGACGTCAGCGCGGCAGGTGCTGTTCGTTTAAACAGTCGTAACTCGCGGTGCGGTGAGTAATTTATTCCTTCCTGCTGGTTCTGGAAGCCGTCATGTTTGGAACAGTTATTCTGAGGAGGATGCTAACCCAATGCCTGAGGCCTGCAACGTTTTTAATGCTAACGAAGCGCTTTACTAATTCAATAAACTGAATAGTGTGTGATACATCCAGTTTCATACATTCAGAGTTGTTTGTTATTATGTATAGAAGATGTTTAAAATGTCGTTTGAAAGAGCTCTGAGAAATGCTAAGTATCTTTTACCGATCCATTGGGGTTGTAATATTTAGTTGCAGCACTTCCTGTGATTAATACCTAATTAATGGATGGGATTCAGCCTGTGCTATTGTTCTAATGTGCTGAAAGTTAACTGTGCTCTCTTAATGTGCATTGCGCTTGGTTTATTACTGAACAGTGCGGTTTATTAAACTGATACATCTTAACCTTCACCATTTTCCTGACTCATTTCACAATAACGTCAAAGTTGCACTGCATTTAGATCTCAGTTGTAGTTAACATCAAGCATGTGGGTGTGGCTTAGTGTAAAACTTTCACTATTTACCATGAAACATCAACATTAAATGACTTCCAAATGCAAGATCACAGCTGCATCATCACACTTCCTCTGTCTTTCTAGAGAACAGCCCTGAACACATTTCCATGGTCACTTGATGACCTCACTGTAGCCCCGCACACTTTTAAGAGGCAGTCACATGTTTTTTCTGCTGTATGTTTTACTGTTATTCTATAATTTATATGGATTTCATCATGTGAATACTGACTAAAAACGATAACATGATGAACTCTATGAATGCTGGCTGCTGACCGAACCGCATTGGGGTGTAGAAATGACGAAATGCATTACTTCGCCATGTGCATATGATCGGCTCTAAATGACACGTGGATCATCGGACTGGTGCCAAATTGGATACGTATGAACTTTGTTGACCTCTAAAGAGCAAAACAGCATTGAAATGTATTTTGGCTCCACTGCGCCCCTACATTAATCCGCCAGCTATATTTCCTCGCTAAACCAATGAATCTATACCACATTTTTTTGCATCGTGAAGGATAGCCCCGAACGCACAGATGCGTACCGCCTGGTGGACAGGCGCGGAAACTGCGCAACAACATCTGTCTTAGCACGTGCGCAGCGTTGATGGAAACTGAGCAACAGCTTCCGCGGTGCGGGCGGAGGCGCTGAAAACTGCGTGAGAGCTTCTGTAGTGGCTGGCGTGAGGCGTCGGTTGCTCGTACCCCGCGGTGGCAATAGGCCGGAGCGGCGCTTGGCTGCGAGGGCCGTTCGAGGCTGCTTGCAGCTTTAATTATTATTATTCTTCCACCCAAATGAATTGGCTTTTTGGGGGCTTTATCATATTCAAAAACTCACCAAACTTGGCGGAGGCCTTAAGCCTGTTTAAAATTTACGTATTTTAAAGTCGTAGCAAAATTGCAACAGAAATGTCTCTACGGCGCCACCTAGAAATTGGAAAAACACCCTTTTTTACCCTCTGCTATTCACTTACTTTATCGTAGACACATGAAATTTGGTACACTTGTAGAGCTCCCAAGACGCTCAAAATTTACAATTAATGTCATAGTGCAAGTATCACAGGAAGTCAGCCATTTTTGATTGAAGTTCCCATTTTGACCCCATTTTTGCCAATTTTTGCCGTTTACAGCCTTTGTATTTGATCTATCTCCTCCTAGGGATTTTGATTGATCGACTTCAAACTCGGTCAGTCTGTTCATAAGGCATGTCCCATCTAAAGTTATCTAAACGGTGAGTTTTTGAGTATGCTGAAGGGGGTTAGCAGGGGTCAAAGTTCACCTACTCGCCATAAAAAAATAAACTGCTATATCTCTTACACTGAAACTCACAGAAGCATCAAAGTTTCTGTGATTGATCATCATCGGGTCTTCTACAATACCCTATGGTCGAATGATGACATCACTTAGGCCACGCCCCCTGAGAACAGGAAGTGTAATGTTTTACTGTGAACTGTCGCTATCTGACCCCTTTGACCTCATCAACATGAAACTGTGCCCAGACACAGAAGACATGTTGGTGTATTAAGGATTCTAACCCCGACCAGCTTCGATGGAGCAGGTGGGCGTGGTGGCGTGGCGAAGTCACCTGTAACGCCATCGCCATACGTTTGGCTCTCAATTCCACATTTTCGGGCCCAGCTGCTGCAAACTCATAAGGATGGACCCTCATCCACTCACCAACAGGAATCCATCACAATATTTGGTGGGCGTAGCCTAATTTCTCTATAGCGCCCCCTAGAAAACTTTAAATGATCAGCCCCAAGCCATGCTTTAACCTACAAATACGAAACTTTGTACACATGTGTACCTTGTCAGGACGTACAAAAAAGTCTCTTGGAGCCATGGTCTAAACCCCACAGGAAGTCAGCCATTTTGGATTCAAGTTCGGTTTTTGACCCCATTTTTGCAGTTTACAGCCTTTGTATTTGATCTATCTCCTCCTAGGGATTTCGATTGATCGGCTTCAAACTCAGTCAGTCTGTTCATAAGGCATGTCTCATCTAAAGTTATCTAAACGGTGAGTTTTTGAGTATGCTGAAGGGGGGTTAGCAGGGTCAAAGTTCACCTACTCGCCATAAAAACATAAACTGCTATATCTCCTACACAGAAACTCACAGAGGCACCAAAGTTTCTGTGATTGATCATCATCGGGTCTCTACATTACCCTATGGTCGAATGATGACATCACTTAGGCCACGCCCCCTGAGAACAGGAAGTGTAATGTTTTACTGTGAACGTTCGCTATCCGACCCCTTTGACCTCATCAACATGAAACTGTGCCCAGACACCGAAGACATGTTGGTGTATTGAGGATTCCAACCCGACCAGCTACGATAGAGCAGGTGGGCATGGCGGCGTGGCGAAGTTACCTGTAACGCCATCGCCATACGTTTGGCTCTCAATACCACATTTTCGGGCTCAGCTGCTGCAAACTCACAAGGATGAATATTTATCCACTCCCCGACTGGAATCCATCACAATATTTGTAGGGCGTGGCCTAATTTCTCTATAGCGCCACCTAGAAAACAGCAGCCCATAGGTTATGTTGTTATTAATTATTTAAATATACATTATTATAACTTTTTATATATATATATAAGTTTATTTTGTGGGTTAAAGTACAAACATTCATTCATTTTTGCTGAAACAAAGTCATTCAGCAAAACTTATGACAGCGAAGTAAGAACACACTGGGGTCAGTGTTGATGGAGTACCACTGGCACCTTGTGGAGAAATACTGGTACTGCTAGTGCAATACCAGTATTGCGACAGCAGGAGGCAGTGGTACTCCATCAATGAGAAAACAGATCGACGCTACGTAATAACAGTCAGCTGGCGACAGCTGGAGCTGCAAAGTTTTCCTGAACATTTTGCTTGCTTTTTGGAGCGACAGAACTGGATTACGCTCAACATTTTCCTTGGATTTTGGAGTTGCAAATACGAACCACGCTTTGGAGCAAGAAGGCTCTGTTGGACCGGAGTTGGAGAAGTTTAATGGGCTCTTTGCACCTCAGCTTACACGTTCGGGAAACACGGCTGAAATGTTTTAAGGTAACAATTAATAATGTACATCGATCCGAAACCCCAACAAGTAAGGCAAAGAAAGGTTTTAAGATGTTCGCCTCGTTATACATTCACAGATATGAAGGTGAGTTTTATTTTCTTTAAACTGCTAGCACAAGCCTGCTAGCTTTCTAGTAAAAATCTGCTATTTAATTATCTAAAGATTTTTCTCAGCCATTCTAACGGACACTGTTTGTGCCTTATTTTCAAGCATATTACGTGTGTTTATTGTTAACTGGAGAGGGGGTGGGGGGGCAGATTACAGTTAAGACTTTTTGCTTGAAGTATGACGAAGAAAAACGAGCACAGAGTTTACTCTGGTATGGGAGTTCTAGTTCAGCTGACTGTTCAGATTCAGAGTTATTACTTTTAGAAAAATATGGCCGTGTTGCTTAAGATTTCTGTGTTATTTCGTTTTATTACTTTTGCATGCTTGTTGTGAAGGGCTCATTAAGACGGTGTTTAGAGCGGTGTGTACGGCGTTAGCTTCAAGTGGTAGCTTTAACTTGTAGCAACGAATATTTACAAGCTGTCTTAATTGAGGATGGCTTGGAAATCCATGAAAACTTAAACAAAGTACATAGTATTGTTTTATTTGTGTCTTAAGTACGACTTTGTCTTTTATAGCAGTCATAGTTTCTGAAAGTGGAAAAAAGAGCCGCATTCGGGTATACAGTTGTGACGTCAGCGCGGCAGGTGCAAAGAGCCCATTGCTGTTCTTTTAAACAGTCGTAACTCGCGGTGCGGTGAGTAATTTATTCCTTCCTGCTGGTTCTGGAAGCCGTCATGTTTGGAACAGTTATTCTGAGGAGGATGCTAACCCAATGCCTGAGGCCTGCAACGTTTTTAATGCTAACGAAGCGCTTTACTAATTCAATAAACTGAATAGTGTGTTTGATACATCCAGTTTCATACATTCAGAGTTGTTTGTTATTATGTATAGAAGATGTTTAAAATGTCGTTTAAAAGAGCTCTGAGAAAATGCTAAGTATCTTTTTACCGATCCAATGGGGTTGTAATATTTAGTTGCAGCACTTCCTGTGATTAATACCTAATTAATGGGTGGGATTCAGCCTGTGCTATTGTTCTAATGTGCTGAAAGTTATCTGTGCTCTGTTAATGTGCATTGCCCTTGGTTTATTACTGAACAGTGCGGTTTATTAAACTGATGCATCTTAACCTTCACCATTTTCCTGACTCATTTCACGATAACGTTAAAGTTGCACTGCATTTAGATCTCAGTTGTAGTTAACATCAAGCATGTGGGTGTGGCTTAGTGTAAAACTTTCACTATTTACCATGAAACATCAACATTAAATGACTTCCAAATGCACGATCACAGCTGCATCACACTTCCTCTGTCTTTCTAGAGAACAGCCCTGAACACATTTACATGGTCACTTGATGACCTCACTGTAGCCCCGCCCACTTTTAAGAGGCAGTCACATGTTTTTTCTGCTGTATGTTTTACTGTTATTCTATAATTTATATGGGTTTCATCATGTGAATACTGACTAAAAACGATAACATGATGAACTCTTTGAATGTTGGCTGCTGACCGAACCGCATTGGGGTGTAGAAATGACGAAATGCATTACTTCGCCACGTGCATATGATCGGCTCTAAATGACACGTGGATCATCGGACTGGCGCCAAATTGAAAACGTATGACCTTTGTTGACCTCTAAAGAGCAAAACAGCATTGAAATGTATTTTGACTCCACTGCGCCCCTACATTAATCCGCCAGCTGTATTTCCTCGCTAAACCAATGAATCTATACCACATTTTTTTGCATCTTGAAGGATAGCCGCCGAACGCATAGATGCGTACCGCCTGGTGGACGGGCGCGGAAACTGCGCAACAACTTCTGTCTTAGCACGTGCGCAGCGTTGATGGAAACTGAGCAACAGCTTCCGCGGTGCGGGCGGAGGCGCTGAAAACTGCGTGAGAGCTTCTGTGGTGGCTGGCGTGAGGCGGCGGTTGCTCGTACCCCGCGGTGGCAATAGGCCGGAGCGGCGCTTGGCTGCGAGGGCCGTTCGAGGCTGCTTGCAGCTTTAATTATTATTATGATTCTCCCTCCAAATGAATTGGCTTTTTGGGGGCTTTATCATATTCAAAAACTCACCAAACTTGGCGGAGGCCTTAAGCCTGTTTAAAATTTACGTATTTTAAAGTCATCGCAAAAATTCCACAAGAAATGGCTCAATAGCGCCACCTAGAAATTTTCAAAGGACCCTTTGCTATTCACTTACTTCATTGTAGAGACATGAAATTTGGTACACTTGTAGAGCTTCCCAAGATGCTCAAAATTTACAATTAATGTCATAGTGCAAGTATCACAGGAAGTCGGCCATTTTGGATTGAAGGTCCAATTTTGAGGCCATTTTTGCCGTTTACAGCCTTGGTATTTGATCGAACTCCTCCTAGGGATTTTGATTGATCGGCTTCAAACTCGGTCAGTCTGTTCATAAGGCATGTCCCATCTAAAGTTATCAAAACGGTGAGTTTTTGAGTATGCTGAAGGGGGGTTAGCAGGGGTCAAAGTTCACCTACTCGCCATAAAAAAATAAACTGCTATATCTCCTACACAGAAACTCACAGAGGCACCAAAGTTTCTGTGATTGATCATCATCGGTGTCCTACAATACCCTATGGTCGAATGATGACATCACTTAGGCCACGCCCCATGAGAACAGGAAGTGTAATGTTTTACTTTGGACGGTCGCTATCTGACCCCTTTGACCTCATCAACATGAAACTGTGCCCAGACACAGAAGACATGTTGATGTATTGAGGATTCCAACCCCGACCAGATTCGATGGAGCAGGTGGGCGTGGCGGCGTGGCGAAGTGACCTCTAACGCCATCGCCATACGTTTGGCTCTCAATTCCACATTTTCAGGCCCAGCTGCTCCAAATTCACAACGATGGATCCTCATCCACTCCCCAACAGGAATCCATCACAATATTTGGTGGGCGTGGCCTAATTTCTCTATAGCGCCCCCAAGAAAACTTTAAATGATCAGCCCCAAGCCATGCTTTAACCTACAAATACGAAACTTTGTACACATGTGTATCATGTCAGGACTTACAAAAAGTCTCTTGGAGCCATGGTCTAAACCCCACAGGAAGTCGGCCATTTTAGATTGAAGTTCAGATTTTAACCCCATTTTTGCCGTTTACAGCCTCCGTATTTGATCGAACTCCTCCTAGGGATTTCGATTGATCGGCTTCAAACTCGGTCAGTCTGCTCATAAGGC
Organism: Poeciliopsis prolifica; assembly: GCF_027474105.1. Taxonomy (NCBI): domain Eukaryota; kingdom Metazoa; phylum Chordata; class Actinopteri; order Cyprinodontiformes; family Poeciliidae; genus Poeciliopsis; species Poeciliopsis prolifica. The sequence goes on along the minus strand of NW_026562376.1, from coordinate 1,130,945 downwards.
ATGTCCCATCTAAAGTTATCAAAATGGTGAGTTTTTGAGAATGCTGAAGGGGGGTTAGCAGGGGTCAAAGTTCACCTACTCGCCGTAAACAAATAAACTGCTATATCTCCTACACAGAAACTCACAGAGGCACCAAAGTTTCTGTGATTGATCATCATCGGGTGTCCTACAATACCCTATGGTCGAATGATGACATCACTTAGGCCACGCCCCCTGAGAAAAGGAAGTGTCATGTTTTACTTTGAACGGTCGCTATCTGACCCCTTTGACCTCATCAACATGAAACTGTGCCCAGACACAGAAGACATGTTGGTGTGTTGAGGATTCCAACCCCGACCAGCTTCGATGGAGCAGCTGGGCGTGGTGGCGTGGCGAAGTGACCTGTAACGCCATCGCCATACGTTTGGCTCTCAATTCCACATTTTTGGGCGCAGCTGCTCCAAACTCACAAGGATGGATCCTCATCCACTCCCCGACAGGAATCCATCACAATATTTGTAGGGTGTGGCCTAATTTCTCTATAGCGCCCCCTAGAAAATTTTAAATGATCAGCCCCAAGCCATGCTTTAACCTACAATTACGAAACTTTGTACACATGTGTACCATGTCAGGACTTACAAAAAAGTCTCTTGGACCCACGGTCTAAACCCCAGAGGAAGTCGGCCATTTTAGATTGAAGTTCAGATTTTGATCCCATTTTTGTCGTTTATAAACCATTTCAGTATTTCGCCACTTGGGGTCAGTATTGCTCCACAAATGAAACAGCAGATAAACAGGATGAAGAACAATATCAGTATTTCGCCAGTAGGTGTCAGTGTTCCTCCACCGATGATAAACAGATCCACTGGCGGATGGGCGCGAAAACTTTGTGAGAGCGTTGCCATGAAATTTCTAAAAGGATAGAAATGTCTCACATAATTTTTGTTCAATTAAATCATGCAGTAAATGTAGCGTTTTCTTACTTCTTCCAAACCATTTCAGTAATTCGCCACTCTGAGTAAGTATTACTCCAACAATGAAATAGAGTGCTTTAGAAACACAGCTGAAAATGATGAAAAATGACGAACTGTAGTACTTCGCCATGTGCATACGATCGGCTGTAAATGACACGTGGATCATCCGACTGACGCCAAATTGGATACGTATGACCTTTGTTGACCTCTAAAAAGAACAACAGCATTGAAATATATTTTGACTCCACTGCGCGTCCTACATTAATCCGCCAGCTATATTTCCTCGCTAAACCAATGAATCTGCACCACATTTTTGCATCGTCAAGGAGCGAATCCGAACGCATCAGTGCGTACCGCCTGGTGGACGGGCGCGGAAACTGCGCAACAACTTCTGTCTTAGCACGTGGCCAGCGTTGATGGAAACTGAGCAACAGCTTCTGCGGTGCGGGCAGAGGAGCTGAAAACTGCGTGAGAGCTTCTGTGGTGGCTGGCGTGAGGCGGCGGTTGCTCGTACCCCGCGGTGGACAACAGGCCGGAGCGGCGCTTGGCTGCGAGGGCCGTTCGAGGCTGCTTGCAGCTTTAATTATTATTATTTTTCTTCCCACCTCTTTGGGGGCTTTTTGGGGCCTTCTCATATTGGAAAACTCACCAAACTTGGCGGAGGCCTTAAGCCTGTTTAAAAATTTTGATTTTTAAGGTCATCACAAAAATCCCACAAGAAATGGCTCAATAGCGCCACCTAGAAATTTTCAAAGGACCCTTTGCTATTCACTTACTTTATCCTAGAGACATGAAATTTGGTACACTTGTAGAGCTCCCCAGGACGCTCAAAATTTACAATTAATGTCATAGTGCAAGTATCACAGGAAGACAGCCATTTTGGATTGAAGGTCCAATTTTGAGGCCATTTTTGCCGTTTACAGCCTTCGTATTTGATCGAACTCCTCCTAGGGATTTCGATTGATCGGCTTCAAACTCGGTCAGTCTGTTCATAAGGCATGTCCCATCTAAAGTTATCAAAACGGTGAGTTTTTGAGTATGCTGAAGGGGGGTTAGCAGGGGTCAAAGTTCACCTACTCGCCGTAAAAAAATAAACTGCTATATCTCCTACACAGAAACTCACAGAGGCACCAAAGTTTCTATGATTGATCATCATTGGGTGTCCTAAATACCCTATGGTCGAATGATGACATCACTTAGGCCACGCCCCCTGAGAACAGGAAGTGTAATGTTTTACTGTGAAAGGTCGCTATCTGACCCCTTTGACCTCATCAACATGAAACTGTGCCCAGACACAGAAGACATGTTGGTGTGTTGAGGATTCCAACCCCGACCAGCTTCGATGGAGCAGGTGGGCGTGGCGGCGTGGCGAAGTGACCTGTAACGCCATCGCCATACGTTTTGCTCTGAATTCCACAGTTTCTGTTCCAGCTGCTCCAACCTCACAAGGATGGATCTTCATCCACTCCCCGACAGGAATCCATCACAATATTTGGTGGGCGTGGCCTAATTTCCCTATAGCGCCCCTAGAAAACTTTAAATGATCAGCCCCAAGCCATGCTTTAACCTACAATTACGAAACGTTGTACACATGTGTACCTTGTCAGGACTTACAAAAAAGTCTCTTGGAGCCATGGTCTAAACCCCACAGGAAGTCGGCCATTTTAGATTGAAGTTCAGATTTTGACCCATTTTTGCCGTTTACAGCCTCCGTATTTGATCGAACTCCTCCTAGGGATTTCGATTGATCGGCTTCAAACTCGGTCAGTCTGTTCATAAGGCATGTCCCATCTAAAGTTATCAAAACGGTGAGTTTTTGAGAATGCTGAAGGAGGGTTAGCAGGGGTCAAAGTTCACCTACTCGCCATAAAAACATAAACTGCTATATTTCCTACACAGAAACTCACAGAGGCACCAAAGTTACTGTGATTGATCATCATCGGGTGTCCTACAATACCGTATGGTCGAATGATGACATCACTTAGGCCACGCCCCCTGAGAACAGGAAGTGTAATGTTTTACTGTCAAAGGTCGCTATCTGACCCCTTTGACCTCATCAACATGAAACTGTGCCCAGACACAGAAGCCATGTTGGTGTGTCGAGGATTCTAATCCCGACCAGCTACGATGGAGCAGGTGGGCGTGGCGGCGTGGCGAAGTGTCCTGTAACGCCATCGCCATACGTTTGGCTCTCAATTCCACATTTTTGGGCGCAGCTGCTCCAAACTCACAAGGATGGATCTTCATCCACTCCCCGACAGGAATCCATCACAATATTTGTAGGGTGTGGCCCAATTTCTCTATAGCGCCCCCTAGAAAATTTAAAATGATCAGCCCCAAGCCATGCTTTAACCTACAATTACGAAACTTTGTACACATGTGTACCATGTCAGGACTTAAAAAAGTCTCTTGGAGCCATGGTCTAAACCCCAGAGGAAGTCGGCCATTTTAGATTGAAGTTCAGATTTTGATCCCATTTTTGCCGTTTATAAACCATTTCAGTAATTCGCCACTTGGGGTGAGTATTGCTCCACAAATGAAACAGCAGATAATCAGGATGAAGAACAATATCAGTATTTCGCCAGTAGGTGTCAGTGTTCCTCCACCGATGATAAACAGATCCACGGGCGGATGGGCGTGAAAACTTTGTGAGTGTGTTGCCATGACATTTCTAAAAGGATAGAAATGTCTCAGATAATTTTTGTTGAATTAAATCATGCAGTAAATGTAGCGTTTTCTTACTTCTTACAAACCATTTCAGTAATTCGCCACTCTGAGTAAGTACTACTCCAACAATGAAATAGAGTGCTTTAGAAACACAGCTGAAAATGATGAAAAATGACGAACTGTAGTACTTCGCTATGTGCATATGATCGGCTGTAAATGTCACGTGGATCATCCGACTGACGCCAAATTGGATACGTATGACCTTTGTTGACCTCTAAAGAGAACAACAGCATTGAAATATATTTTGACTCCACTGCGCGTCCTACATTAATCCGCCAGCTATTTCCTCGCTAAAGCAATGAATCTATACCACATTTTTTTGCATCGTCAAGGATAGCCGCCGAACGCATAGATGCGTACCGCCTGGTGGACGGGCGCGGAAACTGCGCAACAACTTCTGTCTTAGCACGTGCGCAGCTTTGATGAAAACTGAGCAACAGCTTCCGCGGTGCGGGCGGAGGAGCTGAAAACTGCGTGAGAGCTTCTGTGGTGGCTGACGTGAGGCGGCGATTCCTCGTACCCCGCGGTGGCAATAGGCCGGAGCGGCGCTTGGCTGCGAGGGCCGTTCGAGGCTGCTTGCAGCTTTAATTATTATTATTCTCCCTCCAAATGAATTGGCTTTTTGGGGGCTTTATCATATTCAAAAACTCACCAAACTTGGCGGAGGCCTTAAGCCTGTTTCAAATTTACGTATTTTAAAGTCGTCGCAAAAATTCCACAAGAAATGGCTCAATAGCGCCACCTAGAAATTTTCAAAGGACCCTTTGCTATTCACTTACTTCATCATAGAGACATGAAATTTGGTACACTTGTAGAGCTCCCCAAGATGCTCAAAATTTACAATTAATGTCATAGTGCAAGTATCACAGGAAGTCGGCCATTTTGGATTGAAGGTACAATTTGAGCCCATTTTTGCCATTTACAGCCTTCATATTTGATCGAACTCCTCCTAGGGATTTCCATTGACCGGCTTCAAACTCGGTCAGTCTGTTCATAAGGCATGTCCGATCTAAAGTTATCAAAACGGTGAGTTTTTGAGTATGCTGAAGGGGGGTTAGCAGGGGTCAAAGTTCACCTACTCGCCATAAAAAAATAAATTGCTATATCTCCTACACAGAAACTCACAGAGGCACCAAAGTTACTGTAATTAATCATCATTAGCTGCCCTACAATACCCTATGGTCGAATGATGACATCACTTAGGCCACGCCCCCTGAGAACAGGAAGTGTAATGTTTTACTGTCAATGGTCGCTATCTGACCCCTTTGACCTCATCAACATGAAACTGTGCCCAGACACAGAAAACATGTTGGTGTATTGAGGATTCCAACCCCGACCAGCTTCGATGGAGCAGGTGGGCGTGGCGGCGTGGCAAAGTGACCTGTAACGCCATCGCCATACGTTTGGCTCTCAATTCCACATTTTTGGGCCCTGCTGCTCCAATTTCACAAAGATGGATCCTCATCTACTCCCCGACAGGAATCCATCACAATATTTGGTGGGCGTAGCCTAATTTCTCTATAGCGCCCCCTAGAACACTTTAAATGATCAGCCCCAAGCCATGCTTTAACTTACAATTACGAAACTTTGTACACGTGTGTACCTTGTCAGGACTTAGAAAAAAGTCTCTTGGAGCCATTGTCTAAACCCCACAGGAAGTCAGCCATTTTGGATTGAAGTTTGGATTTTGACCCATTTTTGCCGTTTACAGCCTTCATATTTGATCGAACTCCTCCTAGGGATTTCGATTGATCGGCTTGAAACTCGGTCAGTCTGTTCATAAGGCATGTCCGATCTAAAGTTATCAAAACGGTGACTTTTTGAGTATGCTGAAGGGGGGTTAGCAGGGGTCAAAGTTCACCTACTCCCCATAAAAAATAAACTGCTATATCTCCTACACAGAAACTCACAGAGGCACCAAAGTTACTGTGATTGATCATCATCGGGTGTCCTACAAATACCCTATGGTCGAATGATGACATCACTTAGGCCACGCCCCCTGTAAAAAGGAAGTGTCATGTTTTACTTTGAAAGGTCGCTATCTGACCTTTGACCTCATCAACATGAAACTGTGCCCAGACACAGAAGACATGTTGGTGTGTTGAGGATTCCAACCCCGACCAGCTTCGATGGAGCAGCTGGGCGTGGCGGCGTGGCGAAGTGACCTGTAACGCCATCGCCATACGTTTGGCTCTCAATTCCACATTTTTGGGCGCAGCTGCTCCAAACTCACAAGGATGGATCTTCATCCACTCCCGACAGGAATCCATCACAATATTTGTAGGGTGTGGCCTAAATTCTCTATAGCGCCCCCTAGAAAACTTTAAATGATCAGCCCCAAGCCATGCTTTAACCTACAATTACGAAACTTTGTACACATGTGTACCATGTCAGGACTTACAAAAAAGTCTCTTGGAGCCATGGTCTAAACCCCAGAGGAAGTCGGCCATTTTAGATTGAAGTTCAGATTTTGATCCCATTTTTGGCGTTTATAAACCATTTCAGTAATTCGCCACTTGGGTCAGTATTGCTCCACAAATGAAACAGAAGATAAACAGGATGAAGAACAATATCAGTATTTCGCCAGTAGGTGTCAGTGTTCCTCCACCAATGACAAACAGATCCACGGGCGGATGGGCGCGAAAACTTTGTGAGAGCGTTGCCATGAAATTTCTAAAAGCATAGAAATGTCTCAGATAATTTTTGTTGAATTAAATCATGCAGTAAATGTAGCGTTTTCTTACTTCTTTCAAACCATTTCAGTAATACGCCCACTCTGAGTAAGTATTACTCCAACAATGAAATAGAGTGCTTTAGAAACACAGCTGAAAATGATGAAAAATGACGAACTGTGCATACGATCGGCTGTAAATGACACGTGGATCATCCGACTGACGCCAAATTGGATACGTATGACCTTTGTTGACCTCTAAAAAGAACAACAGCATTGAAATATATTTTGACTCCACTGCGTGTCCTACATTAATCCGCCAGCTATATTTCCTCGCTAAACCAATGAATCTGCACCACATTTTTGCATCGTCAAGGAGCGACTCCGAACGCATCAGTGCGTACCGCCTGGTGGACGGGCGCGGAAACTGCGCAACAACTTCTGTCTTAGCACGTGGCGAGCGTTGATGGAAACTGAGCAACAGCTTCTGCGTGCGGGCGGAGGAGCTGAAAACTGCGTGAGAGCTTCTGTGGTGGCTGACGTGAGGCGGCGGTTGTTCGTACCCTGCGGTGGACAATAGGCCGGAGCGGCGCTTGGCTGCGAGGGCCGTTCGAGGCTGCTTGCAGCTTTAATTCTAACTTGTCTTTTTAGGAATAACTCAGCAGGAGTTTTCCCTGTGGTTGTATGGGGTGTGTTTCGATACCCTAAAAGAAAATTTGCAACACAGTGCTCAAGTGTTAAACCACCTACAGCTCGATTCTTGGCTAGTGACTTTTTGAGATTTTGGACTAAGCGCTCTGCTAGTCCATTACTGGCAGGGTGGTAAGCAGGTGACTTAATGTGCTGCACTCCATTCTTTTTTAGAAAAAACTCAAAATCTTGTGAAACAAACTGAGGACCGTTATAAACTTCTTTTGGTAACCCATAAGCAGCAAACAAATTCCTCAGTGTTTCAATGGTTTTGACTGAAGTCGTAGTATGCATGGGAATAATCTCTGGCCATCTAGCATAGGCATCCATAACTACTAGAAACATCTGCTTGCAGTCCTCTGCAAAGTCCAGATGGATTCTCTCCCACGGGCTGGCAGCCCACTTCCAGGTATGCACTGGTGCTGTACAAGGCATACTACGCTGCTTTTGACAAATAGTACACTCACTGACTTCCTGTTCAATGCACTCATCTACTGCTGGCCACCAGAAAAAACTTCTGGCAAGAGATTTCATCTTTACTATTCCCCAGTGATGCTCGTGTAGTTCAGAAATCAACTGATCCCTTAATTTCTTAGGCACCACCACTCGTAATCCCCACAGTAGACAATCATCTTCAACAGTGAGCTCAAAACGTCTCTGAAAATATGGCTTCAGCAACTCATCCTGTACATGTTTAGGCCAGCCAGTTAACACCAGCTGTTTCACCACCTTTAACACAGGATCTTTGTCTGTTTCTTTTGCAACCTCCTTTGCAGTGATAGGTAGCTCGTCAAGATAAGATACTTTGTAAATAGGGTTTGACACCACATCCACATTTGGTTTCATCGGTAACCTTGATAAAGCATCCGCATTACTGTGTTGCTCAGATCTTTTGTACTGAATCTCATATTTGTAGGCAGCTAGAATTAGAGCCCACCTTTGCAATCTAGCAGCAGCTAGTGTTGGTACACCTGTTTTTGGTCCCAAGATTTTTAGCAATGGTTTGTGATCTGTTACCAAAATGAATTTCCTTCCATAAAGATAGTCATGGAACTTCATAACACCACACACTAAACCAAGTGCTTCTTTTTCAATTTGTGAGTAGTTTTGTTCAGTCTTAGTTAGCATTCGTGATGCAAATGCAATCGGTCTTTCACTTCCATCTTTCATTTGGTGACTGATTACAGCACCAACTCCATAAGAAGATGCATCGCATGCTAAAATAAGTGGTAACTCTGCATCAAAATGTACCAAAATTTTGTCAGATTGAAGAGCCTTCTTGGCATTCTCAAAAGCATTCTGACAACTTTCTGACCAACTCCAGTCTGCATCTTTGTGTAGCAGTGCTGACATTGGCTGGATCAGTCAATAAGTTTGGTATAAACTTCCCATAGTAGTTTAACAGAGCCAAGAATGACCTAAGTTCAGTTACATTTCTTGGAACTGGAGCCTTCTGAATAGCGGTTGTCTTTTCCTTCATAGGATGAATTCCAGTAGCATCAATGACATGTCCTAAATATGAAACACTGTCTTGCATGAATTCACATTTTTCTCTCCTTACCCTAAGGTTGTAGCTTTGGAGCCTCTTAAGGACCTCCTTTAAGTTACTCAGGTGGCTTTCTGCATCTTTACCAGTTATCAAAATATCATCAAGATAGCAGATAACACCATCCATGCCCTGAAGTACTTGATCCATTATTTTCTGGAAAATTGCAGGAGCACTTGCAACACCGTAGGGCAACCTGTTGTATTGATACAGCCCTTTGTGAGTGTTGATGGTCAGGTAGCACCTAGAGCTGTCCTCCAACTGGACTTGCTGGTAAGCCTGCGATAAGTCTAGTTTGGTAAATTTCTGACCTCCTGCTAATTTTGCAAATAGATCTTGCGTTTTTGGAAGTGGATATTGATCCACGTTTAACCATGGATTGATGGTGACTTTATAGTCTCCACATAGTCTCACACTGTCATCCTTTTTAGGTATGCACACTATTGGAGCAGCCCACTCACTGTAATTAGTGGGTGAAATAACTCCTTCTGCCTCCAATTTTTCAGTTCCTTTTCAACAGCTCCTCTTAATGCATATGGAACATTTCTTGGTTTGTGGAACTTTGGCGTTGCTTCTGGAACAACATGTAACTTGGCTTTAATACCTTTCAACTTGCCTAGCTCAGGGTTGAACACTGATGCATACTGAGCGCAAATGTCTTCCACTGTTTCTGGAGCCACTCTGTTCACCTGTGACCAGTCTAGCTTCAACTGGCTAATCCAGTCTCTACCCATCAAAGCAGGGCGTCTTCCTTTTACTACTAACAGTTCTAGTTTCTTAGTGGTCTCTTGACATTTCACTTTTGCCACAAATTTACCCATCAACTGTAATGACTCTTGACTGTACGTTTTAAGTACACAATTGCTGAACTAAGTTTGACTGATTTAAATCTGCGCTTATACAGATTTTCAGATATCACTGACACTGCGGCACCAGTGTCTAGTTCCATCTTCACTCTTGAACCATTTACACTGACATACACATAGTAAGGCTTTACAATGTCATCATTACCTGTGTTCATTTCAAACAGACCAAAATCTGGACTGTCCAATGTCAGATCTGGAACAGTGTCAGAGTTCGGTGCAGCTTCCGTCTTGCACTGAACCACATTACTGGCTGCTCTTCTCTGACTTGATGTGACAGGAATTGGTTGTCCTCGGGATCTCTTTTCAATCCATGCTGGTTGCCTGGATCTGCATCCTGGGGCGCATCTTCAGGGGGGCTATGCGGACTGTGGACATCCTGCTGTTGATGAACACAGACATCATGGCGCTGCTTGAGAGCGCTGGGTTGCCTCTTAAAATCCAGATGCATGGTTCCTTTGGTCGTACTCGAACAACCTTCTTTACGCGACAGGCTTTTGCGATGTGTCCCTTTTTCTTACACTCGTGGCACTCACTTTCTTTAAACCTGCAGTCATTCGGGTTATGATTTTCCACCGCAGCGATAACAGGGCTTACCGGCCACTGTATTTCTCAGCTTCACGGTATTTTGGTTTCACTCTTTTGTCCACTACATGAGCCTTGAAAGCTTTCTGTGCAAATTGCTGTGCACTGTCCTTGGTTACCTCAAAGGATAGCGCCATCTCTACAGCCAGCGGCAGCGTCAAGTCTTTGGTGTGCGCGGTGCTGAGTAGACGGTCTCTCAGCTCGCTGCTCTTTACCCCACAGACAAATCTGTTGCAGAGCTTCTCTAAGAAAGTCCCGAATTTACATGTAGCTGCTACTTTTCGTAAACTAGCCACGTACTCACTGATTGTTTCATTGTCTTTTTGGTTTCTTCCGTGAAACTTGCACCTTTCTGCAATAAAGTTAGTCTTTGGTACGTAGTGCTTCTGCAGCAAATCCACCAGCTCCTCGTAGCTTTTCTCTGACGGTTTATCCGGAGCACACAGATCCATCAACAAGCTGTGGGATCGTTTCCCCACCACCGTGAGAAAACACCGACTTAGTTTTCTCATCTTTAGTGTCCAAGTCGTTTGCCGCAAAATACTGCTCGAGACGCTCGCGGTAGTTGTCAAAACTTTCCTCACTTTCCTCGAAGTGAAAATCTTCTGGCTTTCCAAACGCCATCTTTGTAGCTCTGGTTCGGCGGTCCTTTCACTCACCCAAACGGTCGGCTTTTAACGGTCCCGTTTTGCCTCTATGGAGCCGCAGCTTCTGCGCACTCTGTGCCTTCCAGCTTGAACAATCCCATCCTCGTCGCCAAAATTCTGTTGTGTATGGAACACTAGTTCAAAATAAATGATGTCCAAGCAGACGACTGGAACAAGCACATAGCAACATTTTATTTCCAAACTGGAACTCACTTCTTCTTCTGTAGTTACAGGTTCTCTAACCAGACTCTCAAAAACCACGAGAGCGCCACCTACAGAGTTTCATTAATTTCTGTGTCTGGAACACCACAATATGTTGCGTATAAATAAACATAAAAGTATTTCATTATGCTGACTCTGTTGTTATAAATGGAGCTTCACTGTAAAACCTGTCAGAATATTATGCAGCTTCAGCCTCAGTGACTTGGAGTCACAATCACTCAGTTTGGCTTTGATTCACTCAATTTGATTCATTTAGTAGCAGAAGTTTTAGTTTGACTTATTAAACAATGAGTAATAACATTTAATACAGTTTGATAACATTTATTACAGTTTTATCAAATTTATTACAGTTTGATCAAATTTATTACAGTTTGATCAAATTTATTACAGTTTGATCAAATTTATTACAGTTTGATAATATTTAACAAACCAAGAGCTAAATGCCGCAGCGCCTCGTTGTAAAACAAGCAGTTCTCTGAAAAGATGAACTCTTACCCACAATCCATCACTGATGGCCTTGACTCCCAGCTGCACAGCAAATCAACATTTTCCATCTTCATTATTGATCTAAATCGGCGGTTTTCAAAGTGTGAGGCGCGCCTCCTCTGGGGGGCGCCAGAGCACATTAGGGGAGGCGCGGTGCGAGGAAAAAAATAAACCGAAGAAGAAGCTATCCGCTTGCTGGATGTGAGAGAAAAAAAATGGCAAATTTTTAGTAAACGTGTTCATCTCCTTCACTTCAACCTATCTCTGTGAATGTGGGTTTTCCGCTCTCGCAATGATAAAAAGCAAATCCCGGTCAAGGCTGCTGGTTGAAGATGATCTGCGGTTATACCGCTCCACAGATGATGATCCGCATTAACCGGATCAAAAGCACATTGTTCCCACTAAAACGAAGGTGAGCTGAACAGTAATGTTGCCACGTTGCCAATTTAGTTAAAATCATAAATAAAAAGACTTACACATGATTCAGGACCGTGATAGAAAAAGAAATGGTGCGCATAGCGTGCGTAAATGTTTGTTCTTTTGTAAGCCTCCGCTCTTTCATACTGCACGCTCTTTTAGCTCGAGATAAATTGTTTAAATTGTTTAGATGAGCCACAAAAAGAGCTCCACAATTTTGCAACTGTTTAGGTTTTTGATTTATTTTTTAAATTTCAAGGAAATGTGCAACATTTACAGATGTGTTCCAAAGATCTGATCAAAATCCAAAGATGATCAAAAGATGTGAAAACACTGTTGGTATCTCAAACATGAAACTTAGAATCTCAGATGTAACGTTTGTTTGAGAAAACGGTTGAAAAATGAGTTTGGGGTTATTTCTATCATTAGAAAAATAAAAAAAGAGTGTATTTACCATCCAAAGGCCCTGATAAAATAATTAAAATGGGAGAAAATGTTTTAAAATGTTCATGTGTTAAATTTCATTCAGATAAAGTGTCATTTTAAAAGATGAGATGTTCTAAAATAAAAGCAATTAGAGAGTGTTTTGGTATGTGTGTGTGTGTGTTTCTGTGTGTGTGTGTGTGTGTCTGTGTGTGGTGTGTGTGTGTGTGTGTGTGTGTGTGTGTGTGTGTGTGTGTGTGTGTGTGTGTGGTGGTTCTCAGGTCTCTCCAGGTGTTAAATCTCTCCAGGTGACATAAACATGAAACCTGAACTTCCAGAGCCAGAAGTGAAGTTTCACTGAAGTTGCGTTTGCAGCATTGATTATTGATTTCTTTCTTTCTCACCTGTTCAGGCTGACAGGTGAGTTTGTGATTCTCCAATCAGAGAGCCGTCTGACTGCAGGTTGGATACTGACGGCTCCTAACTTCTCCACAGAACCTCGCCAGTACCTGGAAAATCATGAACAGATCCAGGTGAACTGGGCTCTTCTCCATGATATTCACTCTTCTTTTTGTTTCCTCCTCCCATCCCCCACCCTGACCCCTGACCCTTGACCCCGCTCCAGGCCTGTAAGTCCTGCTGAAACGTCTCATTGTCCTTTTCGCACCACTGAGAAGCAACGACGAATCAGGAGAAGAGGAGGAAATCTTCTCACCTTGACGAAATCCAACAAGCAAATCTCGAAGTTTCTCCCTGGAGCAGCGCCGCCGCCTGTCAGCCATGTTTGTTTTTAAGTCACTTCCTGTTTCCTGTTGGCCCTCTTCATTCTTCCTCTCCATCTTCACCTCTGATCTTGCGTTCCTGTTCTTTCTTTCCTCTCCCCTCTCCATGCATCATTGAGGAATGTAGCGGCGTTGGCATCGCGCCACATCCTGAAGGAACATTAAAACTGATATTGAGAGAAAAAGCAGAAACTAATGAAGCAGAAACCTCCTCTCCCCGTCATCATGGCTACCTCTTTTCCCCCATGAAGACTGCCTGGCTGCATCCCCCATCCGTCCGTCCATCCGTCCGTTGACCCGTCCGCCCGCCGCCGGCCCAGCGAACTGAGCAGCCCGTCTGGCGGCGGGTCGCGGCGGTTTGTCTTTGTCTTCTCGTCAGAGCGTGTTTGATGGTTTATCTTGTTTCCGTCTCAGAGGGCTGAAGCCTTTTTCTCCGTCTGCAGTCTGTTGGTGGTTGTGGCGTTTTTAGGACGAAGTTGTTGCCATAAGCCTTCAAAATAAGAGACTCTGGAGTAGTTTCCTCATTTTGCTTCTGTTTTTATCACATTAGTTATCACAGAGTGGAAAACTGTAAATCTTTACAGTCATGGTGTAAACCTGAAAAAGTACTATTAAATAAATATTTTTATTTTTTACCATTGTGTAAATATACAGCATTGATTAACTTATGTAGTTTGATTGCAAGTCTTCACAGTAAGTCTGTTTTAAAAGAGGAAACCATCTTTTCTGTGAATTTAGAGCCTATTGTTGTGTTCACTATTTTACTGTAACATCTTTGGTTTCTGATTGTTTTCCTTTTTGAAGTGTGATTAATTTGCACAATCAGGACTGGAGTTTGTTGGACTGTTTGGGTTCGGCTCGTTCCCGCCTCTCTGTCCGCCTCTCTGTCCGCCTCTCTGTCCCGTCAGAAGAAGAACAAAGACTCGCTGGATCCTTTTGCTTTTTATCTTTGCGCTCATCGGAGAAATGTAGCGTGTGCTGGAAGACCAACTGAAACAAAAAAGGACATTTTGAATGAGTTCTGTCTGTCTTTTGCACTAATTTAATAAAGCCGTTACTGAAGTTCCCATGATGCTTTAGTGTTCATTCTGATGAGTCTTTATCAGGTCCAAATCCTTGCTCTCCTGTATTGAAATTCAATAGTGAGTGTTTACCAGTCGGGTAACAAATATAGTCTATTCCACAATTCAGACCCTAAATTTGAGGTGAGAGTAAAGTTTATGTCTCCTCACTTTGTATAAATCCTGATTAGTTGATCCCAGAGGCTAAAGCTAACAGCTAGTCCAAAACTAGCCAAAACCAAAGTGAACTCCAGTCTCAAAAAAAATGTTATTTCCTCATGTGTAAATGTTTTTTCCATATTTTGAAACCATCATCTTTGTGTTGGGAAGTTATTTCGATGAAGTCAATTATTACTTGCACAAGAAAATGAAGGTAGAAGGTTGTTCATGGAAACATTTCTGGTTAGAGTGATAAACAGGTTTAGATAGCATAAAAATCATACTGACTGATTATCTCCTGCTATTGCCCTCATAAATAATATACAGGTGTGTTTCCATTGATCATATTATTGTGCAAGTTGGAATTACAACAATAAATTTACCTAATGGAAACACACCATTTTGAAAAAAACATGGTTTTTGATTAATTTTTGCGTTTGGTTTTCTCACTGTATAAATCAGTTTATTTCACAAAACTGCAACAGAAACACATTTTCACATCACGTGTCAGATGATCAATAACTGGATGTTACTACTGGCAGAAATAACAAAGAAGATGACAGGTAATGTTAGAGAATGATGCTGCTGCAGGTTTTTGTTTTAGTTTCTCATAAATCCTTTATTGTCACTCGGTAAATATCATATTCATTGTTCCTGGTAGGGAAAGCCAGGCCTTGTATTATACAATGAAGTTAAGTTTTATATCAAGAGTCTGACAAAAAGTAACTATTAAAACAATTGAAATCTGTACCGCTTTGAATTAGCTGAGCTGTTTATCTGTATTTGTTTTTTGTGAAAGAAATCTTTCACTCTGTCGTTATACAGTGTGTCTGGGAACAAAGTAAAAAAAAACATCTTCCCCCCGCTCCTCCCCCCTCACACACAACAGACTTCTTGTGGCTTTGATGTGAAACTGTGATGTCACTCATCCTCTCTGTGACATCATCGGTGACTGTCTCTATATTCCAAGATTCCACAGAGAGATTCATTTGTGTTTTCAGAAAGTTTAAAGATCACCATGGCTCAACCCAGTTTAGCTGATACAGTGAACGTTTTAGAGAAGCGCTTCAAGGGTTTAGAAGAAGAAAACCTCCAGCTTAAAATGACCGTGGAGAAAATCAGGTCAAAATTGAACAGCTGTCCAACAGCTCAGACAGCAACTTGAGATATATAGAGGAGCAGAACAGGAGGCTTCTGAGCCTGAAAAAGGAGAATGACTACAGAATCAAGGCCCTAAATGGATTTGCAGGAGGCGAGAGCCACAATTAAATCTTTAAAAAAAGAGGTTAAGAATATTTCCCGCACAAATGAACAACTGCAGCAGAAACATACATCCATTCGGCGACAGGCCCACTTTTCTTTAATGGAAAGCGCCAGAGATCGGGTCTGGATGGAGGCAGAAAACATCAAATTAAATAAGGAAATCGTGGCGTTAAAGATTAAATTAGATCAACTGAAAGGCAAAGACAAATTAAACAAGATGGAGAAAACTGTAACAACCACGGAGGAAACGGAAGAAAACACGCCAGGAGAAACAACACCAACAATGTTTCAGAGAGTCGGGCGTGCTTTCGAACAATGTATGATTCAGGAACTTTGAAATATTGGGTGCCATCATGGGTATTTTAAGACTGCCATGTTTTTTCTCAAAAAACTCATTTTGAAAAAGCACGCCCGACTCTCTGAAGCATTGTTGGTGTTGGGGTTTCTACCAGGGAGCAGGTCAGGGTTGAACGATGGAAGAGTTTCGGAGAGGAGGCTCCGTCTGATAGTGGAACCTCGGATTGTGGGAGAGCAGTGTGGTTTCTGGTTCTGGTCGTGGAACACTGGATCAGCTCTACACCCCCAGCAGGGTCCCGGAGGTGTCTGGTCCGCATTGCCGGCAGTTAGTCGGACTCGTTCCCAGTGAGAGTTGGACTCCAGCAGGGCTGCCCTCAGTGATTCTGTTCATCATTCATGGACAGAATTTCTAGGCGCAGTCAGGGTGTTGAGGAGATCCGTTCTGGTGGACTTAGGGTCACTTCTCTGCTTTTTGTGGATGATGTGGTCCTATTGGCTCCATCAGGACGTGATCAGCAGCTCTCACTGGACCAGGGAGACCCGGGGAAGACCCAGGACACGCTGGAGGGACCATGTCTCTCAGCTGGCCTGGGAACGACTTCGGGTTCCCCAGAGGAGCTGCAAGAAGTGGCTGGGGACAGGAAAGACCGGGCCTCCTTTCTGAAGCTGCTTCCCCCGAGACCCGACCTGGATTAGTGGCAGACAATGGACGGACAGAAGGACAGACGGATGGACAGACAGAAGGACGGATGGACAGACGGATGGACGGACGGACGGACGGATGGACAGACGGATGGACGGACGGATGGACAGACGGATGGACGGACGGATGGACGGACGGACGGACGGACGGAAGGACAGACGGATGGACGGACGGACAGACGGATGGACAGACGGATGGACGGACGGACAGAAGGACGGATGGACGGACGGACGGACAGACGGATGGATGGACAGACGGATGGACAGACGGATGGACGGACGGACAGAAGGACGGATGGACGGACGGACAGACGGATGGATGGACAGACGGATGGACGGACGGACGGACAGATGGATGGATGGACAGATGGACAGATGGATGGACGGACGGACGGAAGGACAGACGGACGGAAGGACAGACGGATGGATGGACGGATGGACGGAAGGACGGATGGACAGACGGAAGGACAGACGGATGGATGGATGGACGGACGGAACTTTTTCACGTGGGATTTCCTTTTTCTGTTTGCTGTTGGTTCTACATTTTCTACAGCACATGTCAAAGTCAAGGCCCGTGATCCGGCCAATGAAGCCGCTGCAGCTCGAGTGGCTTCATTTCATCAGCAATCAGAGCAGAGATCAACTTCCGGGTCCCTCCTCAAGAATGGTGGAACGGTTAGTGGACGCTGAGGACAGAGGGTTTCTGGCGGGAGGCAGAGTTCATGTTCACGGAGGTAAGAGACAAACCTCCGTGCTGTGATGTCACTACTGACTTTGAACCACTGATTCAGTAACTATCTAACGCGTTGCTGTTTCAAACCCAGTAGTCAGACTACAGTGACTTATCAAACTCACTTTGTTACTATTTTCTTTTGTGATTAAAGTTGACTTCCTCTCTGCGGCTCGGGGAGAGTCTATGCGCCAGAAACATGAACAGTGGAGACAGATGCGCATTTTGAGTTCTGCTCCAAACGTCCGATTATTTGGGCTTGTTTTGTTTCTTTAAAGTCGCTTGTTGTTGTTTTAGGTGTTGTTGAAATCCTATGATAGTTTTCCAGACAATAGAAACACAAAAAGATGCACAAATTACTAAAGTCTTGTTTGTACTGTTTTCCCTTCAGTTTAACCTTATAACTGGAGACACAGTGTTGATGTAATCATTATAAAATTTACTGTAACTATTTAACTAGTAAATAACTATTTACTGTTATTTAAATAACAGTTAAATAAATACTTATTTACTGTTAAATAGCTACAGTACATAACTATCGAACAGTAAATAGTTACTGTTAATGTCACTTAGTTACTTTCCAAATAAAGTAGTCAGTAATCTAAATTCCCATCTCAAGGAGTAATCAGTAATCTGATAAAAGTTACTTTTTCAAAGTAACTCTGCAGTCACTGCCTGTGTGTAGACAGTCCGGCTGTAATGAGGATATAATCTAAGGCTCTAACAAGTTTCTCAGAAACACACAAAGACAAGAACATAACATCATAGAGCAGCACAATAATGTAGTTTCAGTTTATTATGCACTTTAATTTATGTATTTATCTTGATATTAAGAAACATATTTAGTTTTTCAAAACAATAAAATTTTTTGCTGTTTGCTTGTTGAACATGTTTTCCTTGAGGTTACTGACAGATCCAGAATAAAATATTGCTTTATTCATTTAATTATCCAATAATATACACTGTGTTTGGCCTCGGCTTGCAGCAAATTTATGTTTTGGCCCTCAGTGTATTTGACTTTGACATCCCGGCCCTACAGTTTTAAACTACAACCCCTCATTTATTGTTTCACATTAAATAGTTCAGCTGTGCGGTTTGGAACCGCCTCCATTAAAAGCCATATAACCTCTAAAGCACATGAGTCACACAATAACCTATTAATCTGGAAACAAAAAGTACTGAATTTGTGTTTTTACTGCCTGCACAGACAGAAGCAGAAACATAAAGCGACTTCAGGTTCAGTTCTAAAGCCGAGTTATTAAAAGTTCTGTTGGCTGGTAGACATTTTGGAGTGTGTGTGTGTGTGAGTGTGTGGTGTGTGTGTGTGTGTGGGTGTGTGTGTGTGTGTGTGTGTGGGTGTGTGTGTGTGTGTGAGTGTATGCGTGTCCATCCATCCATGGATGGATGGATTTTATTCACTCTCAGCAACAAATATTTATTTGTAAGTAATTTTTTTCTGGCATGTGAGGATTTGTTTTGCTCCATTTGGGGAAAAACTGTGATTTTGACTCAATGAATATAATTTGTTTCTTACTGAAGAAGAAGAAATGGATCTGCAGTTACAAAACTCCTCTAGAACTTTTCTCTACAACTTTAACTTCTCAATTACAAGCACAAATATAAAACTACAGCACCAGAGACACCATCCATCTGCCGTCCACTGTCCAGAGAGGACACACCGTCCCGGTAGACACCCTGGTCAGGTGATCAGATGTCCAACTCGCCTCTTTATTTAGGTTCTGGCTGCAGGTGAAGGTAGATGATGCAGGTCCTGAACCGTCTGTCTGTTTTTTATGAAGTGAGTCCCGGCTGTGGCTGAGCGGCGCTAGGCGGTGGTGACCAGGTTCTGGATGGTCCAGCTCTGGCCGGTGCAGCGCTGGATGACCAGCTGGTAGTCCAGGTATTCTCCCGGAGCGACCTCCAGACATCGCCGCGTGGCTTTGTTCCTTATTTCTCTGCCCTGTGAAGGTTTGATCGAACAATGATCAATCAATCAAGTTTATTAGCACTGCACATTTCAGCAACAAGGCATCATACAGTCAACGATGGTGGAAACCAGTAATAGACATTACATCAAGTGCCATCAATAAAATCATCACTTGGTTCATGTTTCAGGGTTCAGTCTGGATTTAAAGCAGCTGCGTTTCCATTAACCAAAGAATTGAGCAAATTTAAATTACAAAATAAATTTACTTAGTGGAAACACGGCGGCTTTCAAAAATCTCATGATTTTTCATTCAAGGTTTTTGTAATGGGATAAAGTGTTTTTTCAAATAGATGCATTTTGCTGAACTGCGATGGAAACATTGTGATCAACAACTGGATGATACTACTGGCAGAAATGACAAAGACAACGACAGGAAGTGGAGGAGGATGATGGTTTGTAGCCGGATCCACCGGATCTCTCACTGCATCAGTTCATAAAACGTTGAGTCTTTCCAACGTACCGAATCGCCGCTCTTCTGGAAAATGGCCGACTCCAACGTCCCCAAAACACTTCACATGTAAACCCTCCCAAGTAGGCGGGGCTTGCTGCCGCAATGCCTGAACAAAACGCCAACGTCTCCTCTGATTGGCTGATAGATGATGAGATGAATTATGAATATAGATCATGTGTTTAAATCTGTTTACTTACCCTATAAATAAAAGCTTATTGTGTGAACAAGATGGATATTATTATTATTATTCAAATGTGGTTTTAATTTTACATCCTATTTAATGCAACTGCAAAATTGCTTCTTTTTTTACATTAACAAAATATTGAAACAGATTTGTGCACATTAGTGATGGAAACACAAAACAAATGCATTTCTCTAGATGTTGCTGGGACATTCAGATGATAGCAGGCCGACTTTGTAACTGTCTTTATGTGGCTGTGAAGGCTCAGGTCAGAGGTCATCCTGATCTCTAGTTTCTAGCTGTAATAACTGAAGCTGAGTGTTGACCCTAAATCGTTCCTCTTGAGGTCCAAAGATAAAAACTTGAGTTTTCATTTGTGAGACGATTTCAAATCACAGACAGAAAGGCTCCCATGGTTCCCACTGTTCCCATAGTTCCCACTGTTCCCATAGTTCCCACTGTTCCCATGGTTCCCACTGTTCCCATTGTTCCCACTGTTCCCATGGTTCCCACTGTTCCCATTGTTCCCACTGTTCCCATGGTTCCCACTGTTCCCATTGTTCCCACTGTTCCCATGGTTCCCACTGTTCCCACTGTTCCCATGGTTCCCACTGTTCCCATTGTTCCCACTGTTCCCATGGTTCCCACTGTTCCCATTGTTCCCATGGCTCCCATTGTTCCCACTGTTCCCATGGTTCCCACTGTTCCCATGGTTCCCACTGTTCCCATTGTTCCCATGGTTCCCACTGTTCCCATGGTTCCCACTGTTCCCATGGTTCCCACTGTTCCCATTGTTCCCACTGTTCCCATGGTTCCCACTGTTCCCATGGTTCCCACTGTTCCCATTGTTCCCACTGTTCCCATGGTTCCCACTGTTCCCATTGTTCCCACTGTTCCCATGGTTCCCACTGTTCCCATGGTTCCCACTGTTCCCATTGTTCCCACTGTTCCCATGGTTCCCACTGTTCCCATTGTTCCCATGGCTCCCATTGTTCCCACTGTTCCCATGGTTCCCACTGTTCCCATGGTTCCCACTGTTCCCATTGTTCCCAGTGTTCCCATTGTTCCCACTGTTCCCATGGTTCCCACTGTTCCCATGGTTCCCACTGTTCCCATTGTTCCCACTGTTCCCATGGTTCCCACTGTTCCCATGGTTCCCACTGTTCCCATGGTTCCCACTGTTCCCATTGTTCCCACTGTTCCCATGGTTCCCACTGTTCCCATGGTTCCCACTGTTCCCACTGTTCCCATGGTTCCCACTGTTCCCATTGTTCCCACTGTTCCCATGGTTCCCACTGTTCCCATTGTTCCCATGGCTCCCATTGTTCCCACTGTTCCCATGGTTCCCACTGTTCCCATGGTTCCCACTGTTCCCATTGTTCCCACTGTTCCCATTGTTCCCAGTGTTCCCATTGTTCCCACTGTTCCCATTGTTCCCACTGTTCCCATGGTTCCCACTGTTCCCATTGTTCCCATGGTTCCCACTGTTCCCATTGTTCCCAGTGTTCCCATTGTTCCCACTGTTCCCATGGTTCCCACTGTTCCCATGGTTCCCACTGTTCCCATGGTTCCCACTGTTCCCATGGTTCCCACTGTTCCCATTGTTCCCACTGTTCCCATGGTTCCCACTGTTCCCATGGTTCCCACTGTTCCCATGGTTCCCACTGTTCCCATTGTTCCCACTGTTCCCATGGTTCCCACTGTTCCCATGGTTCCCACTGTTCCCACTGTTCCCATGGTTCCCACTGTTCCCATTGTTCCCACTGTTCCCATGGTTCCCACTGTTCCCATTGTTCCCATGGCTCCCATTGTTCCCACTGTTCCCATGGTTCCCACTGTTCCCATGGTTCCCACTGTTCCCATTGTTCCCACTGTTCCCACTGTTCCCATTGTTCCCAGTGTTCCCATTGTTCCCACTGTTCCCATTGTTCCCACTGTTCCCATGGTTCCCACTGTTCCCATTGTTCCCATGGTTCCCACTGTTCCCACTGTTCCCAGTGTTCCCATTGTTCCCACTGTTCCCATGGTTCCCACTGTTCCCATGGTTCCCACTGTTCCCATTGTTCCCATGGTTCCCACTGTTCCCATTGTTCCCATGGCTCCCATTGTTCCCATGGTTCCCACTGTTCCCATGGTTCCCACTGTTCCCATTGTTCCCATGGTTCCCACTGTTCCCATGGTTCCCAGTGTTCCCATGGCTCCCATTGTTTCCATGGTTCCCACTGTTCCCATGGTTCCCACTGTTCTCATGGTTCCCACTGTTAACATTGTTCCCACTGTTCCCATTGTTCCCACTGTTCCCATAGTTCCCACTGTTCCCACTGTTCCCATAGTTCCCACTGTTCCCATAGTTCCCACTGTTCCCATAGTTCCCACTGTTCCCATGGTTCCCACTGTTCCCATGGTTCCCACTGTTCTCATGGTTCCCACTGTTCCCATTGTTCCCACTGTTCCCACTGTTCCCATAGTTCCCACTGTTCCCATAGTTCCCACTGTTCCCACTGTTCCCATAGTTCCCACTGTTCCCATAGTTCCCACTGTTCCCATTGTTCCCACTGTTCCCATTGTTCCCATGGTTCCCACTGTTCCCATTGTTCCCACTGTTCCCATGGTTCCCACTGTTCCCATTGTTCCCATGGCTCCCATTGTTCCCACTGTTCCCATGGTTCCCACTGTTCCCATGGTTCCCACTGTTCCCATTGTTCCCACTGTTCCCACTGTTCCCATTGTTCCCAGTGTTCCCATTGTTCCCACTGTTCCCATTGTTCCCATGGTTCCCACTGTTCCCATTGTTCCCATGGTTCCCACTGTTCCCATTGTTCCCAGTGTTCCCATTGTTCCCACTGTTCCCATGGTTCCCACTGTTCCCATGGTTCCCACTGTTCCCATTGTTCCCATGGTTCCCACTGTTCCCATGGTTCCCACTGTTCCCATTGTTCCCATGGTTCCCAGTGTTCCCATGGTTCCCAGTGTTCCCATGGCTCCCATTGTTTCCATGGTTCCCACTGTTCCCATGGTTCCCACTGTTCTCATGGTTCCCACTGTTAACATTGTTCCCACTGTTCCCATTGTTCCCACTGTTCCCATAGTTCCCACTGTTCCCACTGTTCCCATAGTTCCCACTGTTCCCATAGTTCCCACTGTTCCCATAGTTCCCACTGTTCCCATGGTTCCCACTGTTCCCATGGTTCCCACTGTTCTCATGGTTCCCACTGTTCCCATTGTTCCCACTGTTCCCATAGTTCCCACTGTTCCCATAGTTCCCACTGTTCCCATAGTTCCCACTGTTCCCATAGTTCCCACTGTTCCCATGGTTCCCACTGTTCCCATGGTTCCCACTGTTCTCATGGTTCCCACTGTTCCCATTGTTCCCACTGTTCCCACTGTTCCCATAGTTCCCACTGTTCCCATAGTTCCCACTGTTCCCACTGTTCCCATAGTTCCCACTGTTCCCACTGTTCCCATAGTTCCCACTGTTCCCATTGTTCCCACTGTTCCCATTGTTCCCATGGTTCCCACTGTTCCCATTGTTCCCACTGTTCCCATGGTTCCCACTGTTCCCATTGTTCCCATGGCTCCCATTGTTCCCACTGTTCCCATGGTTCCCACTGTTCCCATGGTTCCCACTGTTCCCATTGTTCCCACTGTTCCCACTGTTCCCATTGTTCCCAGTGTTCCCATTGTTCCCACTGTTCCCATTGTTCCCATGGTTCCCACTGTTCCCATTGTTCCCATGGTTCCCACTGTTCCCATTGTTCCCAGTGTTCCCATTGTTCCCACTGTTCCCATGGTTCCCACTGTTCCCATTGTTCCCATGGTTCCCACTGTTCCCATTGTTCCCATGGTTCCCACTGTTCCCATGGTTCCCACTGTTCCCATTGTTCCCATGGTTCCCAGTGTTCCCATGGTTCCCAGTGTTCCCATGGCTCCCATTGTTTCCATGGTTCCCACTGTTCCCATGGTTCCCACTGTTCTCATGGTTCCCACTGTTAACATTGTTCCCACTGTTCCCATTGTTCCCACTGTTCCCATAGTTCCCACTGTTCCCACTGTTCCCATAGTTCCCACTGTTCCCATAGTTCCCACTGTTCCCATAGTTCCCACTGTTCCCATGGTTCCCACTGTTCCCATGGTTCCCACTGTTCTCATGGTTCCCACTGTTCCCATTGTTCCCACTGTTCCCATAGTTCCCACTGTTCCCATAGTTCCCACTGTTCCCATTGTTCCCACTGTTCCCATTGTTCCCACTGTTCCCATGGTTCCAACTGTTCCCATGGTTCCCACTGTTCTCATGGTTCCCACTGTTCCCATAGTTCCCACTGTTCCCATAGTTCCCACTGTTCCCATAGTTCCCACTGTTCCCATGGTTCCCACTGTTCCCATGGTTCCCACTGTTCCCACTGTTCCCATGGTTCCCACTGTTCCCATGGTTTCCACTGTTCCCATGGTTCCCACTGTTCCCATTGTTCCCACTGTTCCCACTGTTCCCACTGTTCCCATTGTTCCCACTGTTCCCACTGTTCCCATTGTTCCCACTGTTCCCACTGTTCCCATTGTTCCCACTGTTCCCATTGTTCCCACTGTTCTCATTGTTCCCAGTGCTCCCAGCTCACCTGCTTGAAGTCCCAGTTCATGTGTAACTGGTTCAGCCTTGCTGTGTTGCACTCATGCAGAGTGGGAACGCTTCCGGAGCCCGGATCCACCAGGCAGCGGTTCCGGCTGTACTTATGGGATCTCAGGCCGCCGATGATGATTTCAGCCTCTGTGTTGTAGAAACATTTCTGCAGGGACAGAAACCGGCTCATGTTTTGGACTCAGTAGCAATTCAGCAAGAGCTTGTGTTAATGATTCCCTGTGATACCTGCGTTTCCTCAAAGTGACACTCGTATAAGACCGGGATGCTGCCAGGAACGTCTCCCTGATCCACACACTGCTGCTTCACCAGGCTGTTCTGCAGCTGAGCAGAGATCCGGGTCAGAGAACCATCCCAACATCCTGAATTCATTTATCTAAGACTAACGTCTGAAAGTGTCTTAAAATCATTCAAATAAAAGTTCAAGTGGTCTTAAAAACAGTAATTTCATTAGCATTTTTGGCAGAATTAGCTCATCCTGTTTATGCAGCTGAGTGTTGACTCTGAATCGTTCCTCTTGAGGTCCAAAGATAAAAACTTGAGTTTTTATCTTTTCCTTTTGTAAAGGAAAAGTTCAAGCCTGACGCAGCATGACATTCTGTGGCTTGAGATGGTTGAGGCTAATGCACCCAGGCTAGCTAGCAGGAGTACGCTAGCAGTATTATAAATACATAGTAAAAAGCTAGCGAGTGATTTTTGATCTATTATGGGTAAATATTCATGTATTGCCAGTTGACGATACATTTGTTGTTGCTACCCATTATAACAAGTTTTGTTGTTTTCTCATCTCATTATAATGAGAAACTTTCATGTTATAACAAAATATAAAAGTTATTGAAAAGGGAAAGTTTCTCCTGAAGGGTTTTCTCTGTCACTTCTCATCAATTTGCTGTTTTACTGTTATGACTTAAAACGGAAGATATTGAGGTTTTAATAACATTTAATAATGAGATTAATAAACTAATGAGTTATAATGAGAATGTTTGAGAATGCGGTGAGGTAGTGAGGCGGTGAGGCAGTGAGGTAGTGAAGCGGTGAGGCGGTGAAGCGGTGAGGCAGTGAGGTAGTGAAGCGGTGAGGCGGTGAGGTAGTGAGGCGGTGAAGCGGTGAGGCAGTGAGGTAGTGAGGTAGTGAGGTAGTGAGGTAGTGAGGCGATGAAGCGGTGAGGCGGTGAGGTAGTGAGACGGTGAGGCAGTGAGGTAGTGAAGCGGTGAGGCGGTGAGGTAGTGAGGCGGTGAAGCGGTGAGGCAGTGAGGTAGTGAAGCGGTGAGGTAGTGAGGCGGTGAAGCGGTGAGGTAGTGAGGCAGTGAGGCAGTGAGGTAATGAGGTAGTGAGGCGGTGAGGCAGTGAGGTAGTGAGGCGGTGAGGTAGTGAGGCGGTGAAGCGGTGAGGCGGTGAGGTAGTGAGGCGGTGAGGCAGTGAGGTAGTGAGGTAGTGAGGTGGTGAGGTGGTGAGGCAGTGAGGTAGTGAAGCAGTGAGGTAGTGAGGTGGTGAGGCAGTGAGGTAGTGAGGTAGTGAGGCAGTGAGGTAGTGAGGTAGTGAGGTAGTGAGGTAGTGAGGCGGTGAAGTGGTGAGGTGGTGAGATAGTGAGGTAGTGAGGCAGTGAGGTAGTGAGGTAGTGAGGCGGTGAAGTGGTGAGGTGGTGAGATAGTGAGGTAGTGAGGCAGTGAGATAGTGAGGCAGTTCTCACCACGCCGTAGCCCAGGATGCCGTCCCATCGCTCCAAACTCGGGTAAACGTTCTCCAGGTACCAACTGAAACGTTTACATTTCAGCGTCTCTCTCAGGTTTTTCCTCTTGGAAACGTCACCAATATCGATACCGTGGTCCTGTTTACAAACATCAAATAGCTGCTTATTAAAGTTTTACACTTGGAAAATTTATGTAGAAGATGAAACCAAATCAGATGAATAATTATTAGAGTGATGCTCATATTCCTGCATTTTTTTCTGTTTATTATTTATCACTAATTATAGATTAGAGTTAAAATTCATTAAAAAGAATACAGGTTGAACATAAGAACTAAAACAACATTAACTTAATTTAACGGGAGTGGCAATAATATCTGAGGTTACTTTAAGTTGATGGTTTGAAACCCTGGAGGGTTTCAGATCGTTAACTTGTCCAGGTATGTCCAGGTGTGTTTTAGTGCGACTCACCAGAAATGATAAACTTTGCTCTTTCACCCATATTGACAACACACTGAGCTGAAGCCTCATATTGTATAAAATAACATTGCAGTATTGTAAAATCTAAAAGATTTAATAAATGTAAAAGGCTAATATTCCTCTTTGTTTATGGCCTTTTTGTCATGTTGCTCAGAAATATGAGGAAAAACAAATAAAACTATTTATTTGCTTTTTCTATTCGAGCTATTCAGATATTAAGTTACAAAAAAAGTAATTATGCTTATTACTAAAGTTTTATATTGTGAACAAACATATAAACTCCTTATTTAAAGTAATACTTTAAAGTTTAGAGACATTGTTCAAATAAAAATACTGGAAGTCATGTGAAAAACGCTGAACAATCGTCTTCCTTCTGGAATTCAGAAATGATTTAAGTTGAGAGAGTAAATATATTCATGAGGTTTGTTCATATTTGAACAGCTTGAAGAAAAACGTTCAGTGAAATCGAGACGAGTTTCAGTCACTGGTGTGAAACTTTGGAATAAATAGAGTGATAATTTCAAATGATGTGCTTTTCTGGTGAGTTTTAAAAGAGCATTGAAATGATTTATCTCTATTGCGTAACCATGTATATACATATATATATATATATATATATATATATATGCATATTTAAATATAAATGTGTGTATGTGTACTTGTCTATGAATACGGTGGAAAAGTCTTTTTCTTTTTTGAGTTTCTAAAGTATTTTTGTTTCATTTTCTTCTCTGTAATATTGTTAATTTACCAGAATGAAGTGAATTTGACCTTTGCTGACCTTTAGAGGGACGTTCCAGGCAATAAAAACGTTTTTCTTGTATTCGTCCAACCAAATGTCTGCGAGCCTCAGCGCGTTCCTCCTCATGGACGGGTTCAGATCCGGAGCGTATGGTTTGTGCGCTCTCTCGATGTGAGCGACCCTGGAGCAAGGCACCACCTCCACGCTTCCTCCACACAGCCAAGTCTGGGCAGTCAACACAGGGGTCAGAGTTCAGCTCTTATCCAGTCAGCCACTGTTTTTCTTGCTGCCAAGACTCACGCGGATCCCGAGCTCCACATTTTCCCCTCCGTAAACTGTCATGCCTCCATCAAGTCCTCCGATTTCTCCGAGAAATCCTCGATCTGCTGCAAAGATTCCCATGACAGACGGACTCCTGCACCAGAGATCAGAGTCTGAGAACAACCTGCCACAACCGGCCTGCTGCAACGCACAGACAACGCAGGAACAGGCTGGAAGCAAAGCAGATCTGTGTGGATCTGATAATAAAGGAAGTGGAATAAAATCAGTTTTTATTTGGCTGTTATGTGACAACAGTTTTACCTGCTGACAGGAGAAATGATGTTTTATTTTCCACATCGCTGTGCAGCAGTTCTGTTTCCTCTCCTCACATTCTCCATAATGAAGTGCAGGACATTACGTTTATTTTGTACTCAGAATGCATTGCTGTAGTTCCACAGTAAATAATTTTAAAATCTGCTGATTTTAAAATATGAAGCCATACTGTGGTCATTTAGCCAAATTAGCAACAGAGTTAGCAAATATCAATCATGACAAAACTGAAACCCCGAGTGAAAGAAGAATCAGTTCCTGGAGGAAATGACAAACCTGACCTTGTTGAGGGCGAGAACAGGGCTGAACGTTAAAAATGTTCATTTCAATGAATTGATTATGAATATTTTTAGCATGATAAGCATTTTTACACAACTAATTGGTTCTTTTTCTACATGCAAAAGCAAAAGGTATCAAAATGGTTGAATTTAGTATATCAGTGCTTTAGCATTAGCTTCTGCTAAGTTCGTTTGAGTATAGTGCTTTACCATTAGCATAGCTAATTATTATGGTTAGTGCTTTAGCATTAGCATAGCTAATTATTATGGTTAGTGCTTTAGCATTAGCATAGCTAATGATTATGGTTAGTGCTTTAGCATTAGCACAGCTAATGATTATGGTTAGTGCTTTAGCTTTAGCACAGCTAACTTTAGTTCACCGTTCAGAACCATTAAAAACCACAAAGTCAAAGATTTGGTGATCCAGTTGGTTCAGATTCTGATAAACACTTTGCTGCAGTTTGCCACAGTTTGCTACTGTTTGCTCATTTCTGTCTGCCGTTCTTTGTGTTTTGTTTGTGTTTTCTCACATTTTGGATATAATTTTAAAATGTTTAATTTTTTAAAATTAGTAACAGAGATCATGGCTCTTTGATATTTCATCTTCACTGATATAGTTTACTTCCCTCTAGTCTAATCTAATAACCTAATAATCCCTGGTTTTATTTTTCCAACCTACTTCTGAGGCTGTGATTCATCCACATCGTTCCAGTTTGGTTTGAGGAACTCGTACATACACCAGAGGGCCCAGTCAAAGCCCTGAGCAAACGACATGTATCTCTCCACATGCAGATCATCGAAGTGGATCTTTTCAAACACAGGAGACACGACAACAGTCCTGTCAGCTTTGATCTGGGCCAGCAGAGGTTCTGCCCTGCAGAGGAAATGAAGTGAACATTTTAAACAGCTCAGTTGGAGAAGATGCTGGACCTTTGTGTTTTGTGCGTACCATCCTCTTGTAGCTTCAATGTGAGCATCTAAAATGGCCACCACGTCTCCAGTGGCATGCTCCCAGCCGCTGATCCGGGACTGGGACAAACCCATCGGACTTGTGTGCCAGACTCTTTTAACAAGCCCAGGCCTTTCTTGGTGAATCTCATCTATGTAATCTTCCACCGGTTTCCCAAGATCGTCTGAAACACATTCCTGAGTCAGAAGAACGGGAACCAGTTCTGTTTGCTGTTCTTTGACATTTCAGCATTTTGTCTGTTAATCCCTAAAACCTCTGACCTACGACATCCTCTGTACACAATAAAAACATCCTGACATTTTGGAAGCGATTTGAATCTAGTTTGGTGCTGGTGCCTGTTGAAGTGCAGATTTCATCCAGAGAAAAGATTGGAGCTGCAGAAGTAATAAGCTAAATATTTAATAAAGCTTGGAAGGAGAAGATGTTGGAAACTGAATGAAACCAAAAGCTCTGTAAATCTAATGTCTAAGCCACATTAAAAAAATATTTTACACACGGGATTAGTTTAAAAAAACATGAAAACGCTGCCAGCCCATAGGGGGCAGTGTAGAGCTAAGATAAAACCTATCAGCCAATCAGATTGTTTCAAAACAAAAACAATGTTCTGTTTGGAACTAAACATGGCGGTTCGTATATGTGGACAGATGTAGAAGTTTAAACAAATATAACCATAATAACACATAAGTCAATGTCCGTTGGGAATTAAGCCAAAGCAAGTCTGTGGATTTACTGGCACATTATTTGTCAAAGGTCCCAAATACAGAATTTTCTCAAGTCTGTGCTTTGAGTTTATATAGAAAATCATTTTTGGCAATATTAAACAGAGTTTTCAAGTGAATGAAATGCGAAAACAAATAAAATGTTTTTGTTTTCCCAGATATCAGGCTGTGTGTGAACTAGGCCTGAGAAGCTGAGGTGGAAGCGTCATGCTGTGGGGTGATGAACTGAGTTCTGTAACATGACCCAAAACGTTCCAGTAGATCCACAGAGAACTGGCTGGTAAAAACCCAGGGCCTAGTCAAAGCCCAGAGCTCATTGAGATGCTGTGACTCAAACATCTCAAGAAATGCAAGCTTCAACATTTGTCTTTAAAAAGTGTGAACTGGGCTCACTGTAGGTGCTGTGGTCGTCCACCAGGATGATTTCCCTCAGCAGGCGTTGAGGCGTGTTGGTGATGACGCTTCGCACCGCCCTCTTAATCACAGACAGCGCCTCGTTAACGTAGATCAGCACCACGCTGACGCTGGGCAGGGCTCGGGGGTATTTCTTCTTCAGACATCTGGGTGTTTGGTGGGAGAAGATCTGTGACTCCAGCAGCAGATGCGTCATCGTTTGTTGTTTTCAGAGACTCTTACCTGGGATCTCTCATGTCAGGAAGTTCCCTGTTGAGGGCGATCTGGTTGCTGAGGAAGGCGTTGTAGCCATAAATCCTAAAAAGAGCTTCGGCCTCCTTCTGCTCCTCGTCTGTCAGGCCGTCGCCCCACTTCACAAACAGCTCAGAGTTGGGGTACAGCTTCAGTGCCTTTTTGGGCCGGGTTTGGTTTTTATTTGGAGAAAGTTCATCTGGTGAGCTTTTCTTTTCATGTTTCTCTAGTAGATTTTCTTTTTGGAGGAAATATAAAACAATAATTTACTCTCAGAAACAGCAGAAGGTATGCACTGTTTTCCTTCAGAGGCAAAGATCAGGCAATGTTTTCTAAGCACAAACCAACTGGGAGCAAATACAAAGAAAGAAGCTTTATGGATTTACTCTTTAAAGCTGCAGGATGTGACTTTAATAAAATTGATTTATATTTGTTAAAACTGTCACCATGTTGTCAGTTTGTTATGAGACAAATCCATCTCCACCTCCTCCTGATCTGCTGCTGCCATCTGATGAACCAAAAACAACCAATCAGAGCCAGGAGGCGGGTCTTATTGCTGTCAATTATTCTCATGTACTTGCTGCTAAATGTGAACTGGCAGACAAACAACTCTTCTTTACAAAAGCCATTTTGCGCTGTCATTGGGGGCTTTGCTAACTGGCCTTGCAACAGCAGGAGAGTGATTGACGACACTAAAACCCGCCTCCTGCCTCTGATTGGTTGTTTCTAGTTAATGCTGTGAGAAGGCCGAGGAACACAGATTACCTGTCTCATAACAAACTGCCATTACATGGTGACCGTTTTAATAAATATGTAAAATCAAAATCGTTTTATAAAAGTTACTCACTGCAGCTTTAACTGACTGACGGTTAAATCGGTTAAATTTTTCTCACCCAGCTTCTTTAGGCTCTCTTGAATCCTGTCCAGTTTTCGGTTCATGGTTTCCTGGTTTGTAACGTGTTTCTGATGCGGTTTTTCTTCTCTCCACCTCCCAGTCATGAAGATAATTAGATACACCAAGAATAAAAAAGCTCCAGTCACTCCTACTCTAAAATAAGCCTTCATAGCTGTTCAGATTTAAAATCAGTGTCGTTCTGTTCCATGCAGAAACTCCTCGGCCGCTCAGCTCCAGTTCAGACCATAAAACGCGTCTTATCTTATAGATAATATTAACTTGCAGGTGGACTTTCAGTGAGCCGTTTACATTCTGTAAATGGGAACATTAGCAGCCGCAGCCTGGACTGAGATTTAAACTCTCAAAATGTAACTCCTGATTGTTTTATGGGTTTAGAGTAAACAGTCTGTATTTACATGATTTTATGTTTCTCGGATAGTTCTGCTTTCCCAGAATGAAAAAACAAATATTTAAAAAGCCCAGACAGATTGGCACAATACAGGGCAAATTAGGATTCAAATGACATCATATATAAATGTTTGCAGCTTTAAAATGTTCATTTAAACACAAACGTCTCATATGAACAAATACCTGTCATTTTTGTTTCCAAATGTTAAAGGATTTCTCAAACATGGATGAATGAATCACTGAAAGGATCCAGATGTTTTTGATGAGCTAATAAAATTATGAATAACTGGTTTTACAGATCAGATCAAAACTTTTGTCACTGAATTTTTTAAATATATATTTAAACTTTCATATTATAGAAAATGAACTTAATGTGGCTTTTGACTAATTAAACTAATTTCTTTAGACAGCAATAGCAGCTCAGGGGATCAATCTTTTTTCAGATTATCTGCCTCATAACATTTAATAAAAACATTTTTATCATAAAGTTACTTACTGCAGATTTAATGCCAGAAAACAAGAAGGAAAATCTAGTTTTAAATCTTTTATAGATTTTGAAAAAGCCTTTGTCTTAATTGTGAATCAAATTCATATGAAATTCTTTAATTCTGTAAAAGTTATTAATCAAATCCCAGAGTTATGTGTCCAGCTGAATTATAGTGAAGACAGAAACACCCAGTGAGGATAATTCTTTATTTATGTACAGAATACCGCTACAGGAAGCTGAATTACACGGCGAGCCGCCGCGCCTCAGTAGTTGACCGTCTTGGCCGGCTTGGTGTCTTCCAGATCGGCATCCAGGTAGCGGTAGCGGCGGTGGCGGCGCAGGATCTCGATGGCCTTCTGCTCCACAGAGGAAGCCGTGATGCCCAGATCCTCCAGACCAGGAAGTCCAGGATACTTAATGTCTGTCGTGTGAAACTGGACGGAAACCAAGAGCATTCTGTTTAAAGACGTCGAGCCGAGTTTCTCTAACCTTTCAGTTAAATATTCACAAACCTCCTCACTAAAAATAACAACAACTTAATATCCACCTGAATGAAAACATTCGTCTCTATTTGATCATACGGACGTGTTGCAGTGTGACGTCAAATCCCACCCCGACTTCCTGCTGGGGGGCAAAAACCTGCTAGCTAATGATGACTAGCATTGGTTTTAGCTGTTCAGATGTCAACATAATATGTTAATTCTTAAATACACGCCTGAAATGGAACACAAAGGGACGCAGTGCTTTTCTACTAATTGTCAACACTATGACAACTAGACAACAATGTCAGGCAAAAGTTTTAATTAAGAAAAGAAATAACCAGGGAGAGGGTAGTTATGCTAGCTTGACTATGAAAACCTTAACATGTAGATGTGCTGTGGAATTCTGAGTATTTCGGTTCAGTTAAAAAGAATTAAAAACGGCGACCAAACCACTGACTATAGCAGGAGTTTAAATTAATTAATCAACCACTCCCATGTTAGCTTAGCTAATAGCAGCAGCAGCTAATCTGTCACAGCGATCACGTATTAATAGTCACAAAAGTCTAAAAACATAAAACGGACTGAATGTTCTGTTCTTTGTGTGGGAAATGAAGTGTTTTTGGTGTTGAATCCTGATACACTAGTGGAGCTGTTGTCAGTCAGTTGCTATGGTAACGGGTCGGTATAGCATAGCCTACCCGTGGCTTTGTGTTCTTCACCCGTTTTTCTGCGTTAGTTTCCCTGAATTCATAACATCTCCAGGTTTCTTTAGTTAGTTCTACTGCAGCAGCATCAAGACTCTGGTTTTGCCTCCAGCGTTGAGCGAAGGAACAAATTCCCAGAGTAAACTACAACATGCAACGTGTCTCAGTATTCCTGCTGTTGTTTTCTTCCTTTCAGTATCTTCAGCTATTCTTTTGGGTGATCTGGTTTTAAGCTGCTAATTCATTATTATTTTTGAACATAATTTTTTTGTAAGCTAATTGTTGCATTTTGACCTCATGTCACGGCAAATAAAAGGTCATTTACATGCAGTATAGTGCAAATCGCTGGGGGTCCTGGGGGCCACAATTAGAGGAAGACAAATTTAAATTAAAGTTAAAAAAATACATAAACTTTGAGTTTAAACATCTTCATCGTCTCACCCTGTCGATTTTGTCCGGGGTCGTCCAGGGTTCAAACGGGTTCATAGCAAAAATCCTGGCAACCAGGCTGAAAGCAGACAGCAGTCGCTACGTCAGTCGCTAACAGCAGCAGAGTTCAAGCTGACATTCAGGTTTCAATGTCAGCCTTTGTTCTGATCAGTGACATTAAAAACACTCCCTGCAGAAGAATGGAGATGCTTACTTATAGTGGCAGAGGGTAGGGTATAAAGGGCCGGTGCGCCACGCCGTAGACGTACTCCACAAGGTCGTGAAGCAGGTAGCGGTTCGGCCTGCAGGTCAAACACAGGCAGGTAACAAGAATCAGCTGCAAAACAGCCCTACGGCAAGCCGATGTAGCACAAAATCAGCTTCACTTGGTTACAGATTCATGAAATGAGTTTATGACAATTTCTATTGTCAAAGTATTTTAAATGTGTTCAGAATACCACAGAATGCATTTGTCATAACTATTTGATAGTTTTTAATTTAATATTAAATTAAATTAATGCATTGGTTAAATTACAGTTTTATGCACAAATTTAGTTTTGTTTAAATATAAACTGATGGAATCATAGAATTACTTTCAATACATTTTCTGTTTACATTCTTTTCCTCTTCACAGAATCTCTGCTCTGTTTGAATAGAAAAATGAGTTATAAACTGTAGTTACAAATGTTAGTTATAGATGTTATTTATACTTCTAAATTAAAAATAGTTAGAGTCAAATTGTGACCCTAAAAATCAGAAGCGACTCACTGATAGATTTGCTTCTCTGATTATATTCTGACTATAAATGATGCCAGATTAAGATGCCTGCAACAAATGACTGACTATGTGAAACATATTTCAGATAATTAAATTATAACCATAAAGTACATTAAAAATTACAAATATTTTAAATATATTTTAGATGGGAGATATATAAACTTCAACTTGTGCAACAACTTGTCAAAACTAACTCAAATATGTATGGAATTATAATTTTGACAACTCAAAATGAATTTTCTCCAAATGAATTAGATATTCAGGAAAATCTTTTGTAAATTTAGACTTTTTGTACTTCAATATTTCCTCTTACTATTCAGAATATAAATGCTGAAATCTGAAATGATCATTCAGTAAATAACACCGATTTTATGCTAAAACTGCCTGCCATAGAGCAGCCTATATGAAACCATAACAGATGAGACTGGTTTCCAGTCAACCAGGAGGATGTTCTGTTGTGTTAAAATACTTTAAACCAGAAGAACTGCCTGATCAACTTTATGTTATTATTTCCTTATTATTTCTCTAAAATGAAATAATGAAGAAATCATAAATTTGGATCTAATCCGAGTTGATTGAGCTTCTGGTTATGTGCTAAATTATTGGACATAATTGTTTCAGTATGATTTTCAAACCCAAGAACATTTCCACTTTTTGTCACATTTACTGAATCATTTCTGTAGCAAAACATTTTTATCTGATCTGATCAGAGTTTCGTTTTTCATGTTTGTGGTTTTAAAATAACAAAAAGTGAAAAATTCAGGATATATGGAAACTTTTGCAGAACGTCATATTTCACCCCACATCAGAGACTCGGCAACGTTCAGAGAGTTGAATTTAAGATCAACATAAATCACAAAAAATAGCTTAAATACTAATATCTGCTTTCATTTAATTCCTGAAACAAAAAGTCCAATAAAGCAGCAGAATTTCTTCAAACTGGTTCTGAGAACCTGAACCAGAGCTACGGAAGCAAATAAATGCCAAAAAACACACGAAACAATATGAAGAACAGAAGTGAAAATTTTACATAAATGTAATTTTGGAGCTTTGCTGAAGATATTAGAGATTGTTTGTTACCCAACGAGGGCGAAAGTCTTTCCGTTGGCGTCTGGGTCTCTCACCGCGTTGACGATCGCCTTGGCAACGTCCACCACCTGACGAAGAAACACGCCGTTTATTTCTATCATCATTTTTCAATCAAAATCAATGATTTTGTGGAGATACTTTTGGACTTTTGACATAATTTGCTTCCAAAATCCACAAATAGAAAAACAGATTTTGATTCTTTAAAGAACTTAAAGCTTGATTGATTGTTTACTCGCCATATTGATCATCAACTATTCTCATCTATTAAGTCTGAGGCTGCAGTGTAGAAACGCTGCCACCTGCTGGTGAAAGTTAGCATCACTTAAATCAATAAAATCAATTATGCATCAGCAAGCAAATGTCAGTATCTGTAAGCCATCAGAAGCAATCAATCAATTATCACCTGATAAATTAAAATGAGTTGATTTACTTTAATATAGTTAAAAACCTGGGAAATTAAAAAATGCTACAAACATTTTATCTCCTATATAACGTTAAATGTTTGCATTTTTTCCTGTTGAAGATGAATTATTAATCCTTTTTGCAGCAGACTTCATAATCAATTGTAACTATTGTTATTTTGATGTTTCAGTTTTTATCATTTTATTCTGCTGTGATTTCATAGTTTTTGTCTCTTTGTCCAAAACTGTTGCAGTTTAACCCGTTTTTAAAACTGTTTTACAAATAAACATGACAGATTTTGATCTTTAGGACATATTTGCATTAATATGTCATTATCATTATGATATTGGTGTAACATTAAAATGACAATATGATAATTTCTCATAGTAATTGTCATCTTTAACTTCTTAAAGCCAAGCCAGCAGCCTTCTGGCAGCTCAGCAGAATTAATTGCTTTAAAAACTTACGTAAACAGGTTGCTTCACCGTTTTCTTCCCGAGCGCCATTAGAGGAATCGCGTTTCCAAACCAGCGCATGTCTGAAAGAATCCCAGGAAAGTTTTTATAAACCCACAAACGGCTGAGCTGATTCTCATCGTCACAAACTGCTTACTGGCAAAATAGTTGAAGAATCTGTCCTCCCTGCCAAACATCTCGGCCGGCTTGATGATGACAGCGTCTGGAAACTCTTCTCTCACCACTTCCTCGCCCACAGCCTGCGGCGGCAGAGCAAGCCGTCAGCCACGCGCCGCATGCCGGCTTGATTTGTGCAGGAAGTGCCGGACTCACCTTGTTCCTCAGGTATTTGGAGGGGCTGCTGATGTCGGCGTTCAGGTGGGACATGTGGATGAACTTTGTGATTCCGGCTTCTTTAGTGGCCCGGGCCAGCTGCTGAGGGATGTTGACGAAAACGTCCTCAAAGCGGAAGTTTCTAGTTTTAAAACGAGAAAAACAAACTCAGTAAATGAGCACAAAAGTTATTTTTAAATAGATTGTATTACAGACTCAAAGCCCCAATTACATAAAAAACAATTCATACAATAAAGGAATAAAATGTACAGTAAAAACTATTCAGGAGGCAAACACCAACGTCTCCAAAGATTATATCCAACTTATGATGAAAATACAATTTCACAGAGTTTCCATTCAACAGAGTCAGAACTAGTTATATTTACAAGTAAATTTACTTTTAGTGGTATTTTTACTATGCTGTACTTTTTACATTTACTTGATGACTTTGATTATGAAGTATGGCTTCATAATCCTGCTGGAGTAAAATTGGCTGCCAGGCAAATTCAAGAAGCTGCTTTGCTGCTAAAGTTAGCTTAGCAGCGCGAAATAGAAAAGTTTCTGACCAGAGAATCGCAGAAGGAACCGTCCAGAAAAAAACTCTGACAGGTCCTGATGAAGGTCTGAGGCAACATGTAATAATTATTGAATATGAATAAAAGTGAGAAAGAAAACATTCTGAAATCAAATTTTCTTCTTTATATTTTGTAGAAATATAAAAGCGCTGAAAGTTATGCCATTTATTCAGCAGCGTTTATTCAGATGCGTGGTAAAAGTTGTGTTTTGTGGCACTGTTGGCCTTCCATATATATTTGTGAGGAAGTTTTTATTTCTGTGTTTGTGGGTCCCTGGCCTCAGACACTCTTCTTCCTCTCTTTTGAAACCCGTTAGTAAAAAGCCGTATATGAGGCTCATTGCCTAATATGCAGGTTGTTCAAAGCATGTCAGAAAGCAGCAGCTTATAGTCCAGATATTACGGTAGAACAGTTTGCAAAAAAACTATCAAAAATCCCAAAATGTTCTCAGAATTTGGTGGCTTTTATTCTTCTTCATTTCTGCTTGTTCTCGGTTTTGCCGACTTGTTGCATGTTTGATGTGGAACGTGCAGGTGAGCGGTTTCCCAGGTCAACTCACCTGGTTTCCCACTCCCTGCCCACCAGGTTGATGACCACGTTGGAGTGCTCGATGGCCCGTTGGATGGACTCTTTGTTCTTCGCATCCCATTCCTGTCACACAGAAACAGCAGAGTTTCTGCCACACGTCCCACAGATCCGTCCTGCAAACGTGTTTAAACGTTTTTTACCAGGAAGATGATTTGGCCCAGGTCACCCATGGGCCTGAAGTACATGAGGTCGTACTGATCGCAGCGGTGAGGGATTATGACCTGGGAGCCAACCCGACCTGCAGCATGCGACATTCAGGGACTTTAAATCCACTTCACTAAAGACACGTTGCAGGTCATTGTTTAAATGTGGAGATTTACTGCTGGAGGGTAAAAGATGACTCATTTAACGTCGCTGTAGGAGAATCCTGTTCACAAAATGAAGCCTGATTATGGCGCTATTATCAGTTCAGTGCAACACAGCAAAGGGAAAATAACGCTGAGAAAACATTAAAGAATAACTTAGAACCAACAGTTTCCTCCCTTTTTCTCACTCTCAGTATTGGCTACGCTTCACACAGACTTGTTGCCATGGCCACTAATGTGTCAGGATTCAACACCAACAACCACTCAAATATTTCACACACAAAACAAAACACCCAGTCAGTTCCAGGTTCATGTTTTCAGGCTTCATGTTTATTTTGTGAGTATTAATAAGTGATCACTGTGCAAGATTAGCTACTGCTGCTATCAGCTAAGCTAACACAGCGGTGGTAGATTAGCTAATGCTGTTATCAGCTAAGCTAACACAGCGGTGGTAGATTAGCTAATGCTGTTATCAGCTAAGCTAACAGCGATGGTAGATTAACTGATTTAAATACCTGGCCTACTGATAAGTTGGTGGATGGGTTGACTTTTTAATTAAATCAAAACATCAAATTCTGCATAACATCAAGGTGTTAAAGTTCTCATAGTCAAGTTAGCATAACTGACCTACTTTCCTCTCCCTTGCTATGTTTTCCAATTAAAACCTTTTCCTGGCCTCATTATCAAGTCGTTGTTTGTTCACAGCTGTAGCAATGTCCCTTTTCCTTGTATATCAAGTATATATCAAAGATTTAGCTCATTACTTTGACAACTTAACAGCTAAAACCAATGTTAGACATCTGTGGGCAGAATTTTTCACCATGTAGCAGGGATGCTGCGCACGTCTCGCTGCAATGTGTCTTTATTCAGCATCATGAAATCCTGTTGAAAAATGACGAAAGCTTGATGAAAAGGTTCGAACTCACCCAGCCTGTTGACGACATATCGGCCCAGGAAACCCGTGGCTCCAAACACGGTGGCGGCGATCCCGCTGGAAGACGAGCGTCCTCCCTTCCCTTTGGGGATGACGGCATGGTGCAGCTTCCTCTGTTGCGTTGCGGCAACGCACGCAGCTGCAGACGCAGCCTGGCTGCAGCTGCCTGTCAACAGGAGCAGAAAACCAATCAGGACAGCGGTTCTATATCAACTCTATGTGACATAATACAAGAATCAATGAAATGCATCAGAGACAAGTTTTTATTTCTGTAAATGACCCAAATCCATTTCTACTGGCCGATGCTGAAGCCTTTTGTTTGAAGCTTCAAGATTATTTTTCTGAGGACTAAAAACACAAAAGAAACAAATTCATTAGAATTATTTAAGTCCAACAGGAAATGAATGATTTCCAACAAACCTTCACAAACATGAAGGTGGGATAAATGAAAAGCATTACACACTAAAATCTGTCTTTTCTTGTTGTCTTAATAGCTGCAGTCCAAGTATCGGTAGGCTGCATAATTATGAAATTTATCCATTTATATATTTGCTTTTATAGGAAGCAGTTCGCACAAATTCTAACAATAAAGTAAACAGAGTATTATTGATTATTTTCATTCCTATTAATCAATTTTTGTCCAACAAAACTGTTTATTTTATTATATTTTATGTATTTGACAAGGACCAAGTACAAAAGCATTAAAAACAAATACAAAAATATAAGTTCTTAAAGTTAGTTTCCATTTGCTGTCTTTCATTTAAGATGAGAAATATTTTTTAAAACTAACCAATAAACTGATATTTAATATTTTTAATCCCCCAACAGTCAATGATGTTTAATTAGACTACAAATGTTCTGGTTTCCATCATAAATGGCTTTTAATCTCAGTTACAGAATTTATCTAAGGTGTGGAGAAAATCTTTGTTTGCTGGCAGAATTATTATTATTTTTTTGTTTCTGCTTTTAATAAGACAAAAAATATATAAAATTCAACAACAGGAAAAATGATCTCAAGAGTAAATGAAGCACTTGTTAAATATTTGATGATCTCAGAATCCAGTTTACTTACAAAGCACTAAAAAAATGACAATTTTAGGAAGGATATTATGAAATATTAAAATGCATCAAATCAGAAACATTATTACTATGCAACCCCACACAGTGCTTTTAATGAGTTAAATAATATAAGTGGTGATAAAGTTATGTGTTTCCTTTTCTCTTAAATGTTAATAAAATTATTTTTGTTGAATTTGAACCAAAGTTTTTCTCATTTCTGACCTCAGCACCTGAGAGTTAGAAATATTTAATCTTCTTATCCGTAAATTCAACCTGAAGAACAAGAGCTGCAGTTTCGCTCCTGCAGAGCAGGATCATTATATCATATTATGTTATATTATATTATGTTATTTAATATTATGTTATGTTATGTTACGTAAGCCCTCGGTAAAAAAGCAGCATTTTCGACCCAAAACATAAAGATCCGATTAGCTCCAGCTCAGCTAGCGGATGTTAGCAAGGTCACTGCGGCCGGCCTTCCTTTTCACCGGCCCGTTCACGGTACAGCGGCGTGTCCGTGAATAAATGTCAAATATTACAAGCTGCACGGCGTGTGCAAGCCTCTAAATGCTATTGTGACATTACTCACTCGAAATCTTTGACAGGACACCCGCAGGACGGCTAACCAATACGACGGTCGCCATCTTTCCGAGTACGGCAACCGCGTAGGCCAAAATTAAATGTGCGTATGTTGTGGCGTATCAAATGCGGGATTCGCTCCATTCTAGTCCACCGGCGGGAGAGTTGGTGGAAGCATAGCTCGAAACTTTTTAAAATATACATCAGCGGAAAGAATGAACGTTCAACACAAGTAGTGAGAGTCGCATAAAAACAGGGACAATCTGTTAGGGAGACATAAAAACACAAACAGCTGGTTATATCTTTTAGTGAGACGAGCAGTTAAACCCAAATCTCGGATATTTATTAGCTTATTATTAAGTTCAGCATTAATTTGGGACTTATTTTTTATTAACTCACTTAACTCTTCCCATGTTTTTATCTGGTCGATGTGACAGGATATGTTGCGTATAATTTTCAGCTCCAGATATTTCTCAGACTTCGCTCACATGACGTGTAACGAAGTGGAAATGATGCAGACCCCAGTGACTTTACAGCCCCATTAAAACACGGATGTTTGTTTCTCAACTATTCAAATAGCTGCAAAATGAATGACATTGTTCAGTTTCAAGGGTTTGGATTAAACACAGACAAAGACAAAAAGAAATCAGAATTGTATGAACTTTGTCATTAAAACTACATTATGTTTTAATTCTCCACATGTTAGGCTGTTATGAAATGCATATTTTACAATAACTGGATTTTTTAAAATCCAGTTAGTCAAACTGCAGCGAAACACGTGCACCACCCTATTATTTTTGACACCACTTTCATTTGCTTTTTATTTAAATAAATTTATTTATTTGTCATCAATATTACAATCAGTACCTGAAAACTTTGGACTAAAAAAAGAAACATATCTTAATTTGGTATCAGGTTGAATCCTGGGTGTACAACACATGACATGAGTGAGAAAAATGTAAAATTATTGAAACAAAATGCTTTTTGAACAACATTTATTGCAGCATAAAATACATAGAAATGACTTTCTTTCTTTCATCTAAGGATTAAATTATTTAGCCCATATATTTTGATATGTGCTTTTCTACAAGCTGGATCTGTAAAAAAAAACAACAACAAATAAAATCAGTTTAAATGAATTTTTAGCAACCAATAAAGTTGGAGAATCTTTCTGATAAATAAAAGGGATCCTGGCAGAACGGCACAAATCTGGACAGGAAATGTCAACAAAGCAACAATAAAGTGCTGGATCTCTAATACTGCAAGGCACAAACTATCAATAACAGGATTGTCTTTTTGCTTCTAATATAAAAATATTAGGAATAACGGACATACAAAGTGAGCATTCAGTAACAACACAACAAGTAGAACCTTGTCTAATTTTAAAATCTGCTCCATTTTACATATTTATAAGAAAAGACAGCAGAAATATATACAATAGATTCTCTTTAAAAATCCACATTTCAGGGTTTAGTTCAATGAAACAAACTATTCCACAATAAATAATAACACAAGTTATCAACTTAATCAATTAAAATGTATGATAAATGTTTCTTTGCTGTCATGATAAAAATCATTTGGCTCAGCCGTTATTGAACTCAATATTTCAGCTTTTTCACACTAACATGAGGAGAAATGAACAAGCAGCAGTAGGAAATTTTCTACGTTTTCCAGCTTTCGTTCTTCTGAAGCAAAGATTTGATTCTAGAAATGATATCAGGCAGGTCCAGATGCTGCCGTAACTCTAATAAGTAGTAAATAAAGTTTCATGATTCAGATGTGATGAAATGAAACTGGATCACGATTTCTATGAAACTTAAATCTGACCAGCTACCAAAACCAGAAGATGTCTGTCGTCGTTGATGTTTTTTCTCCTGAGTTTCTCTCATCATGTAGAAAAAAAACCACTTCACTGAATTCAGGTTTTCTTCCTGTTAGTCAGGACCAGAACATCCGTATTTCCCAGCGGCCCTGAAGGCATCCCGGTCCTCCAGGCCTGCTAGCCGTCTTTCCGCTCTGTGCTCATTTCTTCTTGAGGTTTGATGACGATGTGGACCGGCCGCTCACCGCCTTCGCTTTCACACACTTCCTCCTCCGCTGAGGCGCCGAGGGGCCGCAGGCGTTCGCCGGACGCCATCTTTGATCCGACCTCGGAGCCGCCCCTCTTCAGCTTGTCATTGCTGCCATGTTCTGCACCGACCTTCTCCGCTGTGCAAAAAACAAAAACAGTGCAAACACCACGGTTATTACAGCTCTAGGCATTTTTAAAATTATAGTTCAGTTTTATTTCAATGTAACTTTTAGTTTGTCTAATTCAATTTGAATTAGTTTTAAAGTGTGGCTCCTAGTTTTTATTAGTTAAATATAGTTTAATTTTATTAGATATAGTATTAGTAGTTTCAGTTTTTTCAGGTCAAAAAGGTCACAAAGCCTTGCTTTGTGATTATGTATACATAGA
Source organism: Poeciliopsis prolifica (assembly GCF_027474105.1). Classification (NCBI taxonomy): domain Eukaryota; kingdom Metazoa; phylum Chordata; class Actinopteri; order Cyprinodontiformes; family Poeciliidae; genus Poeciliopsis; species Poeciliopsis prolifica. The sequence continues at coordinate 1,087,398 of NW_026562376.1, read as the reverse complement.
TTGTTGTACTACAGATAAACATTTGACTGTTTTTGACTCAGCTGAAATTTAATGACATGTATGGAAAAAGTTTCTGCTGCTTTGTTTTTGTTTTGTTTTACAAAATGAAGGTTTGATAATCTACCTAAACTTTTTCACTCCATACTTTGTGTTCTTGACAACGACAGGAAATTAAATATCAATTATCTATTTCAGTACTAATTTCATCTTTGTGTACTTTTTTTCTTTAATTTTGACTTGTGTATGGAAAAGTTTAAAAATAATACAAATAAATAAATTTGAAGCATTGATTGGGTGATCAATAATTAGCAGAAGCATTTCCTCACGTGTACTGGTGCATTGTTTTGCGTTTATTCCCCAGCGCGCGTTCCTCTCACCAGGCCTGCTGTTTGCTTGTCTGTCTGCGCTGCTGCAGCTCTTCGCTGTCGGCTTGGTTCTGGATCTCAGTTTGTTGAAGTTTCCTTCCAGGATCCACTGGTGCTGCAGCCCTTCATCGGGAGTCATCCTCTTCGCTGGATCCCAACTGAAAAGCAAAGCAAAGAGTCTCATCCAGAGAGCAAAGAGAAGCTCTGCGGAGTCCAGAAATGTTTAAACTCACGCGAGGCAGCGCTGGATGAAGTCCAGGAACAACGGATCGTTGGTTTTCAGCGCCGCTGACATCTCGACGGAGTCGGGTTTCCTTTTCTTCCCTTTGCTGTTAGTGATGTTCCTCGGGTTTCCTTTGGAGTCTGCAGTCATAATGCAGCCGTGCATTTAAAAACACAGACTCATAAAATAGGATTCAGTGAAGGTGAACGGACAAATAAAGGAATAGCAGCTGCAAAAGAAAGACTTGGAAAAATCCTAAAGATTCACCTCAACAGAAAACTTCTCTTGTGAGATGTTGGTTGTTTGTGGCCGATGACATTAAGAATGGAGAGAAGAAACTACAGATAGTTATCTATATATTGTGCTCTTAACTGTTTTCACTGGTTATCAACTGTGAACAGGAACGTTCCCAACGTTCCCGTCAAATTCTGCAAATTCGCAAAGCTGCATTTTTATGATAAATGTTTGATTTTTAACGTGCAGAAAAACAGGAAGCATCTCCTACATGCAATGAACTCAAATTCAAGTAAAATTTAAAAAATACTTCACATGTTGCTGGAGGTAAATTAAATTTAGTCATCAATAGGACTGACCTCCAGTAGCAGTCAGTCTACCAAGGACTCTGAAGAGGCCTCTGACTGAAGATCGTCACATTTCAATATTTATTCCACAGCAACATGTTTAATTAGCTAATTGTTAATCATTTAATTAATGATAAATTACTATTATGAATAATTACATAAGCCAGACATTGATTCAAATTTTGATCCCCAACACTCTTTTTCATCTAGTGACTGTTTCTACGGAAAAGGATTAGGATCACTGAAAAAAATACTTTTTTTCTCAGAAGTCAGAAAATTTCATCATTTCAGGTCAGGAAGCTGGCTGAATAAAAACACAGAAATAAAATTCTTACCGAAGAATAATTTCCTCCTTGATGCCGACTGGACAAAATCATTCGGAGGCGTCCCGAGAACCTGCAAGGGACAAAAACAAGTCTTTAAGTCAACAAGACGTAACAAGTTCTGAAGTATTTTCCTCCTTTTCAGGTTTTTCTGTCTTTTAAATTTAGAAGAAAAACTTTTCCACATCAGTGAAAGCTGGTTTGGAAAGTTTTGTTGAACCATTTTGTTTGTCAGAGTTTGGGTTTCTGGGGTCCCACCTCCATGATGCAGGCGATCTGCTCCACCTCGCTCTCCCCGGGGAACAGCGGGTAGCCAGTGTAGAGCTCCGCCAGGATGCAGCCCAGGCTCCACATGTCGATGGCCATGCTGTAGGGGTGACCCAGGATGACCTCTGGGGAGCGGTAGAAGCGACTCTGGATGTAGGTGTACACTAACGATGGTGACACAGAGGAAAGAAGAGAAAGAGATCATGTTACAATAAATAACATGATTTTTTAAATGTTTCATTAATTTACTAAAACTGAAAATACAGAAATCATTTATTAAGAATAGAATTGTGCCTCCATTTTTAGTTGTAAAAATTAGCATTAATTATTTAATAAATTCTTTTATGTTTCTGTGCTGAAGCTCATTGTGAATTAATTTATAAACTGTCAACGGAATTAAGACCTTGACATCTGATTGGCTGCTGTTATAGAGACCCTGGCGTGTGATTGGTTACTTCAACCAGAAAACAACTCCTGACATCCTTGTTGGATGTTAATTACAATTAATTCTATATTTGATATGAATGAATCAATATAATAAATATATATAAGTATGAATGACTCTGGCATAACCATGTTATCCACCTGCTGCATTTTGTATATTTTTATTTTGACTATTATATCAAACCTTTTTTCTAGCCTGTGAACTTGTTTGCTGGCAATGGAAATAAAGTGATTCTGATCAATTATTTTCTGTTCTAATAAATTACTGACCATTTAAATGGCTTAAATAATCTTTGCTGTGTTTTTTTTTTTACCTCTTTGCTGTTCGTAGCAGCTCGATCCGAAGTCGACCACCTTGATGTTCCCCGGCCCTCGCTGAGACAGCAGGATGTTCTCCTGTGGAGACAGTTTCACACCCTTCAGATGGCTGCAGTACTGCTGCTGTCCACAGGAGGGCGCTCCCTGCTCTCATGCTGAGGCGGTGAAACAGCTGAGGCAGCTCCGTACCGGTTTGAGGTCGCAGTGGATGATCTTCTCCCGGTGCAGCATCTGCAGGCAGCGCAGCAGGGCGTGGGCGAACCGCCGGATCAGCGCCAGGCTGAAGCCTTGGAAGTTGTTTTTTTTTATCAGCTCATAAAGGTTCACTCTGTCAGAAGGGATAAGGCAGGATTCATCAGGCTGCTAAAGAACACAGGATTTATTAAATCAGTCTTTAAATTTGATTTCTTTTTTATGTTGTTGCTGCAGAAGGAAGAATGTAAAACGTTGCCTCATGTAGAGGGTTGAGGTCACCCTGAGTTATCCCTGTAGTTAGGCTCCTGCAGGACAGAAGAAAGCTTTTCCTCACTTTCTTCTCCTACTACTCTCCATCTTGCAATATTTAAGCTGCTGATTTTGTTTTCTCTCAGTTTTCTCATCCCAGTAAAAGCTGCACCTGGTCTGGGTTCTGATTGGCTGTGATTCCTTACTTTCAGGAAACAGAAAGTACCCCCGGTTCAGTTATTCTGCTTCCTTCTGCGTCTCTGCTCCGTCTTCTCAAACCAGGTTCTGGTTCTGGTTCTGCTGGAGATTTCTCCCTGTTAATGTGGAGTTTTTTTCTCTCCACGGTCACCACATGCTTTAAAGTTAACAACCAAACGTAAGCAATCGTCTGTCGCTACGTCCAGCAGGAGTCATATCTGTGTTTCCGTTGACCTTAAATTTGTGCTAACAGGAAATATGAAAATGAATCAGCTTAAAGCTGCAACTTTAATGTTCACATATCTGATGAAACTGTTGCCATGTTGTGACAGTTAATGACTGATAATCATAGAAGAAATATGGAGATCCTCACCTCTTCCTAGTATGATCTAGAAATAATCAATCAGAGCCAGGAGGCGGGGCTTAGTGCTGTCAATCATGCGCCCGCTCTCCCACCCCTTGGTCTTTGCTCCACTGCAGCTAGCATGCCTGTTGTTAACAGCTAGACTAGTTAGCATTACATTTAAATGGTGCAAATCATTTTTAACTGCCATGACACAGAAATGTGTTTTACAAATAAATTTGATTGACTTATTAATTGATTCATTAGTGATTTTAATGGCATTTCTTATTTAATAAAAACACCAAACTGTTATTCTTCAACATGTTGGATTTGTGTATAATGGAGACGTGTCTCCTGACTCGATGCTCTGCTGGATTTCTTTAGATAGAAACTTTTAAACTAATCTGAATAATAAGCAGAAGTGAACATTTCTGGACTCATATTAAGAACCTGCCTGGAAATGAGCTGATTGTGCTCTCAGGAACAGACTGGATCTGTGCTATTTCCTGCATCTTGTGATAAGCATAAAGCTCTTCAGAGTAAATGCAACTGGATCCTTCGCACCATGAAGCATGATGGGGAAAGAGATAGGCCGTGATCAAGGCTTTAACTAAAGGATACAGTGACAGTAATGTTAGACAAGGTGCTAGTCCAAGGCGTCCCCTAAAGGTCACTCAGACTGAGCCGCACATAAAACTTCATCCTTTAAAATGCAGATCAGTGGTTTACACACAAAGGAAATCGCTCAGCTCCTCCGTCCAGCCAGCTGCCAGTGAAACTAGGAATCCAGAGAGTCGGGTTCAAGGTTGGGGCTTGAACGAGTTAGAGGTGACACGCCTCCAATTAGAGGATCAATTATTCATCAGAATTGATCATCTGTTGCTGGTACTGACCCGAGGAGCTCAAAGGAGATGCAGAGGTGGTTCCGGAAGTAAAAGTGCTCCTTCATGTGGATCACGTTGTGCAGGTTGTCTTTGTCTTTCTTCTTTATCACTTCCAGAATCTTCAGCTCCACTAGAGCTTGGTGATGAAATCTGCAGGAAACGCAGAAATCTGTTTAAACGGTTCCAGACCCAGGAACCAGACCTGAAACTAAAAGGAAAACGTGTTTTATTCAGAGCCTGAACGCGGATGTTTCAGGATAAAGTTGATGACAGAAATCTGTGGCACTTTGCATCCATTTTGATTTCTGCATCACTGAAGTGGTGGAAAACCCCAAAGGCTCACGGCTCTAACTAACAGGCATCTATATCCAACTGTGTCAGTCAGTGGGGAAGGAAAGGTAAGCTAACACCACATAGCGCCGACTTCCAGCAGGCTAAATCTGGTCTCAACAAATTGGCAGACTCGTAAAACGTAAACTGATCACGGTGCACTATGTGGGAGGATATTACAACGCTATCAGATGTTGAATAAATGCCAAAAGATGGCTGCCGGAGAGGCTTTTAAACGATGGCAGATAAATCAGAAATGAAATGAACAGAAGCAGGAAGTGTGAACCTTTTCTTGTTGCGAATCATCTTGATGGCGACGAGTTCGTTGTTCTTGTGGTCCAGACATTTTAGGACCTGGCCAAAGGAACCTTTCCCGATCACTTCCAGAACTTCAAACCGGTACGCGATGTGGTCATGGAGCACCTGAAGGCAGCAGAGGTGACAACGTGAACAGGATTAATCAGATCAACCATGATCAATCCATGACTCAAATAACCATAAACCAATTTAGTAATCGATCAATCAATAACTGGAGAACTTTTAAAAAGCCATTTGCAGAGAGAACAACACCCTCAGAGCATGAATGAAACCAAAACTGCACAAAAATATAAACATCTTACATTTAAGAAGAAGAAACGTTTGTCTGTAAATCTGTTCTAACCAGAACTCCTCCTGGTTCTGCAGACAAAATATCCTGAACTGCCTTTTCAATCCTGTTATCAATAAAATAATCAGCAGGTCAGTCCAGCAGGACGGCTGCAGCGTCTCACAGGTTCATGTTGGAGGATTTTATTAGCGGCAGGTCAAACTACAGGAACGTGTTGCTGCAATTTAGGAAATAAAATGTTTATTTTCTTATTTAAAAAATTAATCATTTGCTTATTTCAAATTCAAAATACTTTATTGATACCAAAGGGAAATTAAATGATTTTTAAAATGTATTTTTATTGTTGCTTAAATTAAAAATTTGTCAAATTTTTCTTTTAAATTTGATTAATCATTTAATTTTCAGAATTAGTGCATTTTGAAATAATCAACTGAAGTTGCAGCTTCACTGTGATGATGCACTGAAACATACATACAGAAAACCCTGCAGATCAAACCCAGAACAGAATAACCCTCTAAGGGTCGTTCAGCCGGTGCAGCTCCAGGATAAACGGCCTTCAGGCGTCGCTGTCACAAGAAGTTGACATTGAAAGTGTAAATCAAAGTGGGTCAGCAGGTTCAGTCCGGATCATCTGGCGGTCCAGCCGTCGGTCAGACGTCCAGCCGCTCGGCCTCAGCGAGGCTCGCTCTGCATCCAGGAGCAAAGCCGGACAGAACGAGGTTTCTGTCACAAGGACTCCAGGTTCACCTCGGAGCGACGCTCAGCGCTCCCTGCCAACACTAAGCGCCGTCCTGAGTGACACCTGTCAGCCGTATTGACCTGTTTACGACCCTTTAGCGAAGCGTCGGTAGCTTTACCCGGACGTAGCTCCCGTGTTCGTCGTCGTATCCGTTGTTCTGCGCCGCTCCCTGGGAGCCTTCGATCTTCTGCGAGCCCAGACCCAGGAACCAGACCTCGGCGAAGTCGCTGACCTCCTGCTGCTCGAACTCCGTCAGCCGCTCCCGGAAGTTACTCAGCGCCTCTGAGGAAGGAAAACGGGAGCAGGCAGCGCTACGTTAAAATCAGAAACGTAGTCCCAAAAATATCAGTATTAGCCAAAGTTGGCATCGGCAGGTCCAGTTATTTTAGGATCGGTTATCAGCGAAAACTGAAGAAACTCCAATCGGTGCAGCCCTGAAAAAGATTTGTCTCCAATAGTTCTACTTAAAAATAAAAAGCTCCCATCTGAGCTGGGGTCTAAATCTCTATTATTTTTGGACGGCAGTCCAGTGGGACCGCAAATGGCCCCCGGGCCACAGTTTGGACACCCGCGCTGCACATTAATGAAGCTAACTCACCTGCAGGCGACATGGGCAGCCGCTGCCCTTCGTACGCTCGCTCCTTCTCCACCTTGTTTCCAAGCGCCTTCCCGTTACGCGACATGGCCGCCTTGTCCGTCGCTGCGCCGTAACGCATCGTGAACTGCTGAGTTGACTTTGACCTCTCGACCTTCCGCAAAAAGAGAAAACGTTCAGTTTTTCTAAAGGCAGTTGAGAGCGTTTAGGATCTGCTGCCATCTGCAGGTGAAGCTGTGAATGTCGGGCTCACCGTCTGGTAGTTGTTTTGACCTCCTTTGTTGGAGATCTGCGGCAGGACGCTGTCCGACTGCTGCTGCTGGTTTTTGGCGTTGCTGACGACAACCTGGACCACCGGCGTCTCCAGCTGCGGCAGGGACCCCAAACCGGAGCTGAACTTCTGCAATTCACAGAAAAACTGGTTTAAGAATCACTGGAATCAACATTTAGTCCAGTTCCAGAAAAGAAGGAATAAATGATATGAAAATTATATATATGGAAAAACTTAACAATGCAGATGGAGTGAATCTGCTGTAACTGAATCACTGGTTGGTGACTGGAACTCATTCTGTACTGGGAACCAGTCAGAAATGAACAGCAATAGTTTGAATTATTTAGCCTCTGATAGGAGGAACAATGGAGGTTAATTCTGACTCAGTTTTTACTAAACTACATATTTAATTAACAAGCTGCTGCTGGTGAAGTGATGCTGTAGGTAAAATGCTGACCTCTGACCTTAACTGAGGCAGGTTTTCTTGGCCTATTAAAACTAGTTTGATCATCTGAAACATTTAATTGTGACAAAAAACAAAACAAATGGATGGTGGAAAACTTTCACAAAAACTTAAAAACATTGACCGCTAAATGAAAAACTTTATGCAGTTGTTTTTAGACACTGAGCTGCAGGATTTCCCCTCTCTCTCTGTATAAGGAGTCTGGTTCTGGTTCTGGTTGTTTCTCATCAGTTAATTCAGTTTCCACCCCCGTCATGGCGGCTCAGGTGTCCAGGACCCCCGCAGGCAGCGGCTGGAATTACGGCTGAGGACCGCCTCGGCGGCGGGCTTTGACAGGGCCTGTCTGCGGCGTCTTTGTGGGGAAGCAACCTGCTTTTCTCTGCCTGACACTGTGATTGCTCTCGCAGCACGATTACATGTGTTGCAGCCATGCGGCGCTCAGGTCCTACAATAACGGACAAAATGAACGTCCTGTCTGTCCCACGACACAGAAACCGCCTAACGTCTGTAGTAAACTGCTGCATACTTTGCTCTGAGTCATTTGTTTCTGCAGCAGATATTTATATGATTAAATTTGATGTGATCAGCTGCAGCAGATCTGCTAACTTGGTTATGATGCATGGAGATAAGGCTAAATATAGCCACAGGCTCATGCCACAACAGGCAACCTGACTGAGGGAACATGACGTTTAAATATGATGCTGTTGAATGAGAGGCAGCGAGACGTGAGTATGTACACGTTCTGCAAACAAATATCAGCAATAATCAGATTTATTTAGGCTGTCGTAACAGAGAAACATTTAATATGTTAACCAAGTTATTCATTCATTCATAAATGTGTTTCAGACAAAATATACATTAATTTAGTTAGCAGGATAATATATTTAAACTAAATATTGAGCTCCCATTTAAATATTTAGCTTTGAGCTAACTCAACATTTAGTTCTTAAATATTTAATCAGAATGCATTATCAAAATAAAAGCAGCTCCTTCTGAGGCATCACTGCTGTAGATTCATCAACGTCTTTATTCCCTTCAAAACGGCTCATCTTCTGTTTTATTAGGTTCGTAAAGAGGCTTGGAATACCAGGCTTTTATTTTGGTGGTCAACTTCTGGTTCTCAGCAACTGAATGTGGATATTAGCTCAACATTAAAATATCTAACTTCCAACTAAATATTTGGATTCATGCTAAAATGTATAAATTTATTCAACTAAATCTGAATACTTAAGTCGGTTGACCAAATATATAGCTTGCTAACTAAATATTAAACTAAATATTTATGTTTTCAACTAAGTATTTAGCTTCAAGCTAAGTATTTGGATCGCTAAGTTAACTTGCTAACTAAATAATTGGTTTGAAATTGTGACATTTACAGATGAATGAATGAAAATATGACTGAAAATGAACCCATGAGTTTTCTGCTATGACTAAATAAGTTATTGTGAAGTTTTGGCTGGAAATGGCTCCTAACACCACGCATGCGTCTGCAGCAACAGTTTCATCAGGACACCTGCTGCTAAAAACTAACTGATGAAAACAAGTCATTACATGTGTGGAAGGATTCAGGCTTCTGCTGATGGTTTCAGCACCAGTGGAAAAAGATGCTGCAGCAGCATCACGCTGGGATGCGTTGCTGCAGCAGCATCACGCTGGGATGGGATGCGTTGCTGCAGCAGCTGACCTGTGAGCAGGGTCGGTTTAGTCCGATGCGGCTGCCCTCCACTGGGAGTCGGTGGGGGTGAGGGAACGCCTCTGGCCGAGACGCCTGCAGGAGAAACGGGACAAATTTCATGAAAAATGTTCAACAAAACAGAAAAACAAAGGAAATATGACTTTTGCACAGAATGATGTTTTATAGCGATGGTTTCAACAAATGCAAGTGCTGGAAGGAGCTGAGTGAAATAATCATCAAACTGCTGGTTTGTGCTGGCTGGGTTCTCCAGCCTCTTTAGCAACCCACAGCCTCTGGGCATCTGAGCCGGGTTATAACCAGGCTAGTAAAAATAATGCACAGTGATCCGAAAATAGACGGCTCCTGCAAAAACCCAGCAACAACGGCGCTCCCTGCGCTCTGCAGGTGTGCTTCCGTTTGTGCGTCCATCAGGAGATCAGGAGGCAAAAAAACTCCCAGTGTCCCAGAAAACAAAGGCTGCAGCACAACGAGGTTAAGAACATTTATTTAAACTATGATAAAGCAGTTTATCATAGTTCACTAAGCTAACTAAAAATGAAAACATTTTTATTATCTGAAAATGTTTTCATGTGTTTCTAAAAACTAAAACATTGTTTAGCATTTTGAACTGATGCAAAATAGATAGTTTTTCTCCCACACAAGCAGTTTTGGGCAGCAGTTCCCAAATTACAGCGCAGCATATTCTATCTGTCAAGATGATGAACATGGCATATAGCATTATACAGTCTAATAACACATTTAATCTCATAAGACATGAGAATATTGTAAAACTAAAGGTTTTGTTGTACGCAATGAGTCCACCAGAGTCCAACACAATTTTCTACTGAAAATCTTTTAACTAAATTATGACATAATTCATTTAGAGAATTATAACACTGTGCAGGAAAATAGGTCATCTTAAAACAAGTATTTTAAGTTAGACTTTATTGATGCAGTTTAAAAATATCTGGAAGTATTTCAGTCTGCAAAATGGCGGCAGCAAAAGAGTCGATTCAACAAGAATATACTTTTAGAAAATGACATTTTCATTACCCAATCGATACACGTATAACCATTATACAGTACGTTGACCTTTTTAAATTTAAGTGTGAAAAACTAAAACTACCATTATAATAAAAACTAAACCATATGTAACTAATAAATACGAGCGAACACACTGTAAAAACTAAAACTAAATGAAAGAGACGAAACATAATGAAACTGAACTATAATGAAAGCCTGTAGAGCCGCGGGCCGGTCAGCCCTGAAGGATTCAGGCGCCATGCAGGGCAGAGCCGGCTTACACGTGCCGCATTAATCAGCCTCTGCTGGGTGACAGCATGCGGCTGAATAACGGCTTATCTTCAGGTGCAGATTTATCTAAAGCCCGTCCAGCGCTGATCAGGATGACAGCTGCGCTGGCTGCAGGTGCAGCTTCCACATCGTAATCGCAAAGCATTTCTGACCCCCGGAGGCCGCAGCGAAGCAACCTGCATGCCACCGAGGGAAAACTTCCTCGACCAGAAAATAACCTCAGAAATTAATTTTGATTTATTGTTATCAATTCAAATGATTAAATTTCTCCTCTTTTTGTTCAATAAAAGTAACAAGATGCCAATAAATTTGGAAATACAGGCACTGTGTGCAGCAACTCGTTTCTTAATGCGACTGGTGTCCATAAAGGGCTTTAGAAATGGGAATGTTTTTCTTCTTTAGCTCTGCTGTGACACAGGGTTGGCTGATTGTTAGCAATTTTTCAGAAAAAACAGTCAGAATCAGCAGATCTGGTTTTTATATGGTGAAAATTGTAATTGATGCCTCTGCTAACAGCTAATGAAGCCAAAATTCAGACCTCAAACTCAAATTTGTTTCTTCTTTCTCTCAGCTCCACAGTTTTAAATGAAAGCATGGGCACCTTTTTAACCACACTTTTTCCATCCACTCAACTTTCCATTAACATGCTGGCACTGTGTGTACCAGCTAATTTAGAGTTGGTCTTTGTCATAATGTAACATTTCTGAACTAAAATCCATTTTCTGAGCTGATTGTTCTCCGGCTGTGAGCCAAACATCAAGCAGGAATGTTTTCTAAACACTGCAGGCGGCCATTTTGTTTGTTTCCTCTGGTGGTCAGCCCAACGTCTCTGACATGAACAAAGCAGAAACTGATGCTCCCATCTGACACTGTGTCAAATTTTACGGGACATTGTTTAGGATTATAACTCAACCCCCATTTGAGAAAAGTCCTGTATATCTGCTGTGAATAAATAAGTTTGGATCTGTGCACAAACTCTGATGTGCGATTTTGTTTGGATCTTTTACAGAACTGTAAGGCACTTTTTAAATGTCTTTTAGTAACTGAGTTTTCTTGTGTGAGTTTAGTTTTATAGTAATTAATTGTGGAAGCTCCTGTTCATTCAGGAGGTTAAAGTTCATGTGGTCTGGTTGCGTTCTGACCTCTGAGGTTCAGTGTGTGACAGCATGTGGGTCACTGTGGCAGGCCGGCTGTGGAGATCAGCCGTAAGCTCATGAGCAGCAGGCAGGTGAAGACGTGTCCCAGGTGAATCAAACTTAACCAAATATCAGCTGACATGAATCTTGATAAGCACCAAATCGGTCCAAAGTGACGCCTGCAGCTAAAAGCAGTGAAAAACGATCCCAGAGTTTATAACTGGAACGAATCAAGTTGCCGATTCCAGGTGTGTGATGCACAGCTGCCGACGGAGAACCTGCAGTAACGCTGACTTTGTCCATGCAGCTGCAGGGCTTTGCTTGACCCTTGCAAAAGTGAGAGAAGAGCTTCATGCGAGGCAATAAAACAGCAACCACAGTAAACATCAACAAACTGTAAACCTTTCACACCCCGACCTGTCAGACGGTTAATTATCAGGGTAAAATCAGAACATCCTGTCATCTCTGCTGCAGATTCTGACCTGCGCTCAGCTGCCAACCAGGAGCCCAAAAGCTGAGCAATTACCACAACTTTAGTCCGTTATGATTCTGGAGCAGCAACAGTTAAATTTAATCAGTCCCCATGTACGGAGTGAAAAACACACCGCAACACATTTAGACTGATGGAATCTGTCAGCACAACAAACACTGAAATAAATGGGGCGAAACAACGACTGAAATAGAAATGGATCAGATTTTTCATCAGAACTTGGCATGCGTTCAGGAGCAAAGAGGCAGAAGTTTGAAATCAGGTGCAGGTTGGACGACAACGAGGAGAAACCAGAAATATTCTCAAACTTTGCAAAAATTCACACTACAAAGCCACAAACCAGGTCAATTTTAAGCTAGAGGTTGATTCCAGCTCTAACTTCATTTTCAGGTGAATCTAAAACTTTAAGCTTGAGTCTGTATCCAGGCAGAAACCGTCCACCTCCCACTCAGGTTTAGTTATGATGTGTGGAATATTTCCGAAATGATCAATTATCCACTTTAATCTTTTCAGCCAATATAAAATTGTCATGAAATACAGTTTATTCCAAACTCACCCTGTTGTTTATTTCTGGCAACATGTTTCCTCTCAGACTTTGCAGCTCAAACTTCATAAAATCCAATGAAGAGTCATTATTTCCAGCTCAGGTGCAGACTGTCCAGAAATCTGTCTTTGTGGTGAATCCGCAGCGATGAGTAAAATCCTGGTGACTGATGACAATCCCAACCCAAACCTCCCGCACTCCCGGTTTTACGCGCACCGGGTAATGCGCTGTCGTCACAACGGAGATTAGCGAGCGCGACAAGCTGTCGACGGGTGCCCGGAGGAGCCACCTGTTCGGGTTCCCGCTGACAGCTGGGGATGGACCGATATAGGTCTGTTTTTGAAAGTCCGTCCACCTCCAACCAGCCTATTATGACCGAGGCGCTTTGTGAGAGAGGAGAGGTTGATGCGCGGCCGGCGCGCAGGGCGGCGCGGCTCTGCGCAGGGCGGCTCGGCGCGGCTCTGCGCAGGGCGGCGCGGCTCTGCGCAGGGCGGCTTGGCGCGGCCGGCGCGCAGGGCGGCGCGGCGCGGCTCTGCGCGCAGACACAGTAAATAACACGCAGACAGATTGCTCTCAAGATGACGGAGAGCCTCCTACCCAAGCAAGGCGTCTCATGTAGTCAAGCTGTAAATCTAATCGTTCTCTGTGCAATAGTTGCTATTTTGGATGTTTGTCAGAGGAGGAAATTGAATCCATGGTCACATTAGAAGAAAAGCTGTAAAAACATGTTTTAAGAGGAAATTTTAAATATAATCACAATGAGTTGATTTAAAATCTTTAAATGGTCGCAATGTGAACTTACAACGTCAATGCGGGAGGATGCAGATCTTGATGCATTACGTCACAACCGCAAAAATCAGTTTTATGAAGAACTGAAGGACAAAGCAAAGGCTGCAGTTTAGTTACAACCATAAATTAACAGCAATAATTTGGGTTATTTAGCCTGAAATCAGAAGAAATGAGTTCATTTTCATATTTCACTATGCCATCTGTTCATTCAATGTTTCAAACGGAATATTGAATTTGCAAGATCAATATTTAGTTTGGTTTAGTTAGTAACTAAATATTTAGCTTGTTAACTGAATATTTAGTTTGTAGCTAAATATTTTTTGCTAACTAAAAATTTAGCCCCGAACAAAATTATTTAGTTTTCTAACTTAAGATTTAGCTTCAAACTAGTTATTCAGTTATTAAACTCAATATTAAGTTTCCAAACTAAATATTTAGCATACTAACTAACCATTCTGTAACCAAATTAATTTTTGCTATTTATCTAAATATTTATCTTGCTAACTAAATAAAATAAAATAATAATCATCATAACAAAAATACTAAATCATTAGCTTGGAAACTATTTTTATAAATTAATAAAATAATGACTTTGAAAAATAAATTCCTATTTTTTCCTACTACATGCTAAATAATCCAAATTATTGCTTTTAATTTGTGAATATATAACTTCACAAATGAAAACCCAGATAAGAGATCATTTGTTTTTAAACATTTTTACATAAACATCTTAAAAGCCAGACATGCATTAGCACTCAGACTCACTGGCCAATAGAAAGAATAAAAAATGGAACAGAAACTCCTTTTCTAGACTTAACTTTCTAGATCTGTCCTTCTAAAAGTCTCTATATGACACGTTGGTTTTCCAGCCCTCATAATGTCGTATATTTAGCTGAATCTTGTGGTTTCATAATGTAGAAGGCGATCCAGCAGCACAGATCACTGAATCAGCCTCCACCTGTGAGGATCTCCCGGCGCTGCACCGGATCCTCCTGCTGCGTCCAAACGCTTTAAATACACACAGTTTGTTCTCCAAGGCCAGAAACAGAACAGCTGCGCTTAGACTGTGATTAAATTACACACTGCTTCATTCAGTTACATTTATATTTATCAAGGTAAAGCTGGCTGAATATAAATTCTTCCACATCATAATTATTATCTGCTTTGTTGCCTAAAATCCAACAAAAAACTGCAAGATTTTCTGGAACCAAAAAGCAGAAAAGCTTTTTCTGCGGGATCCTGAACTTTTTAAATCTGCAGGTTTTATCTAATTGGTTCCAAGAAAACAAGAAAAAAAAGGAAAACAATCGACTCACTCCAATTACATAAATGGAAGAAGTTGTTTTGAAGTGACTAATCTGCATCTGCAGGAGGAAAACAGCTCAGTGGCTCCATGTGATGATTAGTAGGATGAATCTGATGAGATGATGCGGTTATGTAACGGTCCTGCTCACACTGAGGGATGAGCAACCAATCCCCTCCTTTCACCTGTCAGCTACAGTTAAATTACACAAGTTTCATAATAAAAAACTAAATCTTTATACTGACATGAATTACACAACAGACGGCGGCAGCGCCGTTATAGCAACGCTGCCTTGCAGCAGGACAGTCATGCACATGCAATCATGTCTATTTGCATGTGTAACGAAGAAAATCCACCTCAGCAGGGTAAAATGTGTCATTATGCACCAACCTGTACGGTTGAATTGAGTGTTTTTGCTCCCTGCAGGTTGAGCAGAATGCAAAAAAACATTTCTGACATAATAAAGCCACATAACATGCAGGCTGTGTTAAACAAGGAAGCGCTAAATCTTCCCTGAGCAGTAATGATAGGAGCTGCAGAAAACAAACATCTCACCACAGCTGAATGAGAAATCAAACCAAAAAAGTGACTCCAGTCCTCCTCCAAACCTCAGTCTGGCTTCAGTTGAAGTGAACTCTGGTTCAGTTTGAATGCATGTGAATACAAAGTAGACTGGAGACCACTCCAAAAGCAGAAAGTGGACCACAGTGCATGGCATTCTGGGTAAATGCAACCAAAGCTAACAAGCTAGCCTAGCACTTGCAGGAGAAATGGCTCCTGGTCTTGAAACCAAAGACTAAAGAGAAATCCTCCAACACTAAAATTTGACACCTTAATTTAGTTTCATTTGGTAAAGAAGAACGTTTTCTCAGTTTCTTCTTTAGAGGTTTTTGTGTTGTTTCCTTCAGTGGTTCTCAGTGTAGCGCTCCCACAGGCCAGGAGGGGAACAGGCTGGTTTGACTCAGAACAGAGAGAAAGAACCACAGCAGTTATAACCTTGTCGGCCAGATTATGAGCTGTCAAAATCCCCGTTGAAAGAATTGGTTGAGTGACAAGGACTGGCCTTCATACGTACCTCCGGCTGGACCCTCCTGTTCCGGCCCAGGAAGCAACAGTGGAGCAGCCTAAATCCACAGCAGCCAGGTGAGGTCCCGTCGTCCCACATGGCAGGTCTTCCCCATTCTGTCACCAACGCCGTCTGAGAGCCACCTCAACCTCCAAACAGCATCTCCAGCCAGAGAGGAGGAAGTAAAGCAAACACCTGGTTGTCTGCAGAGCCAGGATCTGGGTCATTGAAATCTTAGGCCAGATTTTTTCCTTCGAGACTTAACTTTTGCTCCTCTGGTCCTCTGCATGTAGCAAAGCACCCCCTCCTCCTTTTCTTCACAGGAGCAGATCCTAACTCAGTACTTCCTGGGATTCTCCATCTGCATCGTCTATTTTTAGATACCTACATCTCAGCGCCTTTGCAAACTATTTTTCTCCGTTTCTGGATGTAGGCGGACGGCTTGGCGTCAAGCAGACAAAAAGGAGAAGCGATGGCTGCGGTGAGGAAGTGTTCCTCGCCTTGGCGGTCGCCGCTGACGTATGGATTCAGCTGGAGACCCGTCCTGCCATCCTGAGCCGGAGACGGAGCAGCAGGGGCCTGGCACTTCCTTTAGGGTGGATATGTGGAGGAGGGAGTGCAGAGCCCATCACGCTCCCAGGTGAGCTCCTCCTGGGGCGGAGGAAGTCAGACAGGGAGGAGGTTCTGCTTTAATGGGCCTCCCGTGTGGCTCAACACGTGCCTGAAACTTTCCTCTTCCTTCACACTTGCCACCGTATCCTGGAGACAAAGCTAGTGGGACGCGACGCCCCTCGCCTGCTTCTCCTCATCTCATCCTACACCTTTTATACCTTCGCTGTCAGGCTTAAACCGCACAGAACAGAGAGCTACACAAGTTACATTTAGATTGTAATTACTTAATATAATAGAGATGTGACTCTTTAAAGATGCATTCACACCAGCCCTGTTTAGTTGATTTTAATCAAACTCCACTTTGTTTGTCTAGGTTCAGTTGGGTTGTTGAGGCTAATCGAACTCTGGTCCACCTACAAACCTCGATCTGGGTTCTGCTGACATAAACTCTGGTTTGGTTCGAATGCATATGGGAAGCAAGCAGACGGGCGACTGCTCTAAAGGAAGCAAGTAAACTAAAGCCCAGGGCATTCTGGGTAAATACAACCAAAACAAACATGCTAGCCTAACGTTAGCAGCAGAATTTCTCTTTAGCCAGACTAAAGAGAAATTCTCAAATCCGACACCTCCATCTTGTTTCCATCTGGTGAAGCAGGAAGTTGCTCTCAGTGTCAGAGGTTTTGTGTCGTTTCCTTCAGTGGTTCTAGGTGCAGCGCCCCCACAGGCCGGGAGGGCAACAGGTTGGTTTGACTCACAGCAGAGAAAACAGATGGAGGTGGAGCAGATGGTGGAGTTGGTCCCAATACAAGAGTTAGGACAATCGGGTTGTCAGGATGATCGATTATGATTATCTTAAGTGATTATCTTAGAACACCAAATGTTCTAAGATTAGTGGAACGGGAAAATCAGAACAAAAAATTGTACCATGTGAACTATGGTTTAATGTCTAGTGATTCAAATCTGATTTTTAAGGTTTTGACTCAATTATAAAGGATTTTCAATTCAGAAACAAAGTTATCTATTCAAACTATCAAGATACTCTTGACGTCTTATGTATAACTGACAACAGGAAAAGACTGTAACCAAATAGAACATTGATTTAAAACAAATCTACACGGTTCCATTAGTTTATATTTAAACAAAAAATATTTTTGCATAAAATTGTCACTTAAATTACCAGGATGAGGTTCGCCAAGCTGCCTTGACGCAAAATGCAGAAATCCTATTCTGAGCTGTCTTATATTAATAACTTGAACATTGATTAATTGCCATGTTTTTTATTTAAAGCCCATAGAAGTGGCATGTTGCTGAAACATGCTAACAAACCTGATCCTGTAAGTCTGGCCCTCGCTGCCCTACAGCTTTATTCTCAGCTGGTTAATAAATGACAAACTGGAAGGGACTAAATGCCACTTGTCTGTTTAACCTCCAGTTATCGGGCAGATTAAAGTGCAGCGCTTCATATTTAACACGTTGTTTTGATAGCAATTGACACATCAGAAATAAACGCAAGTATCTTTGCTCATGGCAGTTTCACCCAGACACCAAAAATATAATCTGTAAATCAACATGTTTTGGTGACAGGAAAAATGTTGCTATTTCCGAAGCATGAAGGCCCAGAAGAGGGCGTTCTGTATTTCATTACTGCCCCGTCAGCCGGGTCCGGCATGCTGTAGGACAGAAGCTCCTTTACGCTGTCACTGCTCATCTTTAAAAACAACGCATCCTGCATGAGAGCAGCAAAGCTTGAGTGTAAGCCAGGAGGTCAGCGCGGCAGGTGGTTGGACGTGCTGCGTCGGGCCAGATGAGCCTTCTGGGAGCGGTACTGGCGGGCCGGCAGGTGTCACGGGGGCCAAACTCTGCCACCCGACCAGCGTCTGTCCAGCAGGGAGCAGCCGGGCAGCCTGACCTGGAAGCTGTTCTGCACCATCTGCACATTTAGAGGCCCAGCAGCTTCTTCGTTACACCATCTTTGATGTAGGTCACGTTCACGAGTTGACACACTCACACGCACTCTGAGGATCAATTGTGACTCACATGTTAATGGCACTTCTTACACTTAGTGTTTATGGTAACGTTTTACTCCATCTCTACATGCCAAAAACTTTACTAGGTCTAAAGATGGGGTAAAATTAGCTTTAATGTGTTTCATAATCATTCTTGACTATAAACATACCTGGAGTGTTACGTGATTCTTTCATGCATGTTTGTGGAATCCTTCAATCTCCATTGGGTGCCTAAACGCTTGTAATGCAAGTAAATGCTTGCAAGTGCAATGGCGCCCCCGGGAAATTAAGCATTCTACCAAAAGCTTGCACTAAAACGCAAGCTTTAGTGCAAGCGCTAAAACGCAATACCAACAGAAGTATTAACAGAAGCTATTAGTTCAGTGCCACTAATCCTTAAACATAATACACAAAAGCTAAATAATAAAAAATCTAACAACATATGAAGGTCGATTTTTTAAAATCTGTCCCCCCAGTATTTTTACTGGCCTGGTCACCACTATTAACATTTTCTGAGGGCGCC
Organism: Poeciliopsis prolifica; assembly: GCF_027474105.1. Lineage (NCBI taxonomy): Eukaryota > Metazoa > Chordata > Actinopteri > Cyprinodontiformes > Poeciliidae > Poeciliopsis > Poeciliopsis prolifica. The sequence continues at coordinate 1,068,545 of NW_026562376.1, read as the reverse complement.
ACTGACAATGCATACATTTTTTTAAGTCATGTTTTATGCATAAAGAATTTTGTAATAACTGTGGGTGACATAGTTGCTTGATTTTGCTATAAAGTGTCACCATATGCCTGGAAAACTCATCGTATTCAGCATCGGTGGAGTGGGTGATTATGTCTGAGTATTTTGAGCAAATTTGCGACTCTTTTAGGATGCAGCTGATTTTTCATAGCATCCATGAGGAATGGTTCCTCCACCAGAGAGAAAAGTTTGACATTAGTTTGATAAATAAGGGGAATGAAGGAATTGCTCTGCAGTATGCTGCTTGTCTGCCTGTAATCTGACAGCAGCTCATCAGTTAGATTCAGTTTGATATACAGAAGAAACAGTGGAAACTGCAACAAAATCTGAAAGCAGAAAACTAAGAGAATCTTTCAGTGTCCAGCAATTTGATTCAATTCTGATTTTTAGGGTCACAATTTGATTCAGAAACAATTCCTTCAAAAGATTCTGTTTGAATTATGTGAAAAGACCAAAAGATGGTAAAAGCAAGCACAACATTTATTCAAAACTATTCCGAAAAGTTCTCTATCAAATTACATCAGCTTATATTTAAAACAACTAACTTAAATTATAAGTTTTAGGTTAGCTTAGCAGTCTCGACTTTTCCTTAAATAAAAAATATCAATATTGCTGATGGATGCAGAGGATTCCTAAAGAATTAATCAGAATATACGTGATGAGCGAAACGCCCTTCTCCGGTGGCTGACTGGATTACAACTTCTGGCCGTCCATAGAATAGTTTTTTTCTGCACCTTCAAAAGATTTGATGAAAAAGTATTTGATAAAATAATTTTTAAGCTTTATGGGAAAGCTGCAGTGAACTGTACCGTTTCCAGTAATCACCAGGTTCTGCATATCTCAGGTTTTCAGGGAGTTTGTTTCAGATCTGAGGGGAATAGAAATTAAGCGCTGCCTCACTTTGTTGGATGCTGAAGTTTCACTTTTATTCTTTCCTTCATTTTCTCATTAAGACCATTAACTTTGAGCGTGAGCGATGTCATGGATAAACTCGGCTGGCCAGTATTACTGCTCTCCCTGTTTGGACCCAGATCTCAGTCTGGAGGTAAATTGCGACCCGATTGGATTTGTGTATTTTATATAAAAGGGGACGGCGACAGGAGACGGAGGTTGACCTACTACGACATGCAGTATCTGTCAGCCATGATGACCCGCCGGGACCACCTACATAGAGAGCATAATCCTCTCTATAATGCATTACTCGTTTAGTAAAATCCATGAACACAGAAGAGCTTCCTGTTTCAGACCCAGACTGACAGAAAAACCAGAACTGGGACACAGGTCACTTCATGTGGCTCTGATTACCAGATGGCTGGACGAAAAAAATAAAAACAGGACTCAAAAATGAATCTAAGGCTGATATAAAATGTCACTTGCTCAGAGAATGAATTTCTGCAAAAACGATGCAGAAATATATGAGCAGTCATTTCCAGTTAAAACTCGATGCACTCATTAGCTTGAATGCCATGATAATGTTAGTTTAATACCTGAACACTCAAAGCAGCATTCGAAAATAAATTGGGAGATAAAGAAGGATAATTTACAGAGCACCACTGTTCATGTAATTTGTTTAAAATTAATTTCCATGAAATGCCTTTTCATAATAATAAATATTCAGTGTCAGTGCAAATAAATTATTAGGGTAACTATTAATGAAGCTTAAAATATGTTTAAGTTTTATGGAAAATTGCATGAGTTGTAATAAAGGTTTCAGTTAAAAACATTAATATTTTAAGCAACAATAATCATCTTGCAATAAAAAACCTGTAAATAGAAACAGGACTTCAAACAGTTTACTGCTATTGAAGCACGGCAGCTAATTCATGACTAAAGTAAACGATGACATTTAGTCATATTCTGTTCAAAGCAAGTGAAAAACTGACAAGAAGATATTCAGTGTTTTGCAGGTTAGCAGGCAGTTCCTGGACAGCTCAAACTCTGACCTTTTGGTCAGCTGTGTTTCTCTTTACAGTTATCAGTCTTACCTCATTAATCATCCTTTCATCCAGGCTTTGCTGCCTTCCCTTCCTGGTATGAGACTGGATCCAGGGCCCCATGTCAGGGCCAGCCAGCTGCAGAATGAGAACCTGTCTGCCACGAAGCTTAACCCGGTTCAGAGCTAGAGCTGTGCAGATGCGCATGTAGAAAGCAAAGTTTAACTGCTGCAAATGCGCTGAGGAGTGGCAGCTGCAGCACCTGCAGGGAGCGGGGCAGGTGTTGATCTGAATGCCCCGGCTCTGGTCTCAGAACCCGAGGATGGAGGTGACTGCATGCATCAGCAGGCCGCTGTGGGTGATGACAGCGCGGCATGTCTACTATGTCTCATATGCCGTGGCTTTTCTGCAAATGGTTAAAATATTGCCGCAACAGAATGAGACGCTCCAAGCAGAAGGATCTCGGCCTGGGTCAGGGTTCCCAAACTGAATTAGCTCACTGCAAACACTCAGACACGCTACACAATATAAACAGAAACACCAATTTGTTTTTTCTCACATTTATTCACTATTTTGCCTCATAACTTCTGATTTCAGGTTTCAGGGGTTTTGCAGCATTTTGCTGCTGGACGGTCCTTTGCTCTTTTTGTAATGAGAAACTTTTCATTTCGTTCTGCTTGAGGATCAAAGCCGGTTGATGAAGTTTATGACACAAGTTATTTTAACTTAGATTTTATAATAATGATTCAACAACAGTTTATATCTTATGATATTAAAAAAAAACTTCTAATCAAAAATTTATTTGATATTTTATTTTTGGCCTTTTCCTCATTTTCCCTTGAAGTTTCAGAGGCCCTTGAGCGCCCCCTGGTGGCCACTGTGGGACAGCTGAGCAATTTAAAAACACTGAAGCCCTAAAAAGATCTTAATCTAAAATGTATGCCTTAAAAAGTTGTAAATTAATTTTAGAAAATGCGAGTTAGCCTTAAATACGTTTATCAAATGTCTTAAATTTTGTCCAAGAGAACTAATTAAAATTATATAAACAATTTTTTGTGCGTGACATTTCTGCCGGCAAAACACTAAGTCACATGGAGCAGACATCTTTACGTTCTGTGACTCAAGTCAGGTGAGGCTAACATTAGCAGCTCGTAGCTACCTTGCTCAATAGCTAGTTTTTTATAGGGTTTGATAAACGGGAGCCGATGTTTCTATGATATGTTTGTGGCGAGGCGACCATCGCTCTCCCTGTCCCTTTTGCTTGAGTGTGAAGTTTCGAGCTCGTACACATGAATTTGAGCACATGGGCAAACGACGCAACGCAAAAACTATTCAACTTTTGTCACTGTCGTTGTTCAGTTTGGGTTAAGCGAGTGGTGAAAAACGTTCACCTTGCTGAAGCCTGCAGACTCCCTCCTTTTGCTTCCTCAACCCAGTGATGCAGAGTTTCCAGTCTCTTTGGTCTTACTGGGGTGATGACCTGCTGGGCCAGATCACACAGGTAACATGAGCATCTGAAGCCTCATCTCCACCCATAAGGCCTTTTGTCTACCAATCACCTTCCATCACAGGCATTGAGGGCAACAAGGCAACAGTCTCTGGCTTTAGGTTCTTGCTGTTTATCTGATGCAGATGTAAACAAGAGAAAACTAAAATTTTTCTGGGTCGAAGAAGCTGCAGGTAAATACTAATTAATTCCAGCCGGAGAGCCCACATGCAGGGCTTAAAGGTTAATCCTGATTATTCATGATGGTTATGCAACTCAATCAGGAGGAGGAGTCTCAATCTTATTCCAATATTTTACTGAAATATGAACTGCTTTGTATGAGACATGAAGAATGTCATCAGCTGCAATTTTAAATTAACTGTATTTAGACAGTTAATGTTCGGGAGGATGATAAATGAAATTACTTTTAGTGAATTATTGAAACTAAAAACAAGTTTCAAGCTGTAATTGTAAACTAAACCATGTGAACGCCATAATTAATAATCTGTTTTATTTTTTTAGGATTAATTCACCCCTTCACTAATTTATACTAGAGATGGGAGTCAATCAAAAACTAGATAATCGACAAAATAAGCAACATGTTCAATCCAAAAATCATTCCTTCTAAATTACTGAATAGACATAGGAGCTCAACAACAAATATATTTAAAATTTTCTGTTATTTAAGTTATTATTACAATTACTAACACCTCAGACAGTAGATTTAAATAGAAACGATGTCAAAGGTCAAACACTATATCTAATGGTTTGCACACTTCCACCAACAGCAACGCTCATCTTTAGCTTAGCGCCAATTTCTAATCTGGCTGACATGGGCAACCACCCAGGGCAGCATCTTTACATTAACAAGGCAGTTCAAAGTGCTTTACATCATAAAAACATTGTGACATTTTTAACAAATCAGTAAAATTGTTACCTAGTGCAGCTTTAAGGTGTAAAAACAGTTATGTAAGCGCTAAGTCTTAAATTATGCTGTATGAAATAAGAAAACGCAGTGAGCTGTGAGTCAGCTCCTCTTATATAATGACTGTATTTTAGATCTGACCAGATTACACAACAACGCCCCGGGGCCTGTTTGGAGAGAGAGCGATGGGGGAGTAAAACCGACGGCCTGAAGCCAGCCACTCATTAACTCAACTCCCCGGGTGGCTGTCCAAACCGCATTCGTCTCACACCCAATTAATGTCGACCCGCAGGAAGGTACCGACCCGCAGGAAGGTACCGACCCGCAGGAAGGTACCGACCCGCAGGAAGGTACCGACCCGCAGGAAGGCATCCTCCGGGTCGGCATCGCCCACGGTGCCGAGGGCGGCGCTAAAATAAAGCCACAGGCGTCTCTGCTGGCACAAAGACAACTCACAAATTTATTTAAAACTAAACCCACGGCAAAACACACTCACACACCCACACACACCCGAAACACCCTCCTCCCCACACACACACACACACACACACACACACACACACACACACACACACACACACACACACACACACACACACACACACACACACACACACAGAGGCCTGCCAGAATAAGCAATCAATCAATTAATCACATAATAAATTAAAAGAAGCTCAATAATCTCCATTTGCATGATTTGATGTTTTTCTAAATCTACCAAAAACTGGATAATGAAAATCTTCAGTTTGGTGCTGAGGTCTCCAGCTATGGAGCCCCTTAAGGGACATGGGGATTTTTTTCTTTTGCAATAAATTTGCAAATACAGTCTGGCCTATTTTGTATACTGTCATAGAGAAAACAAATGTCAATTTAAAATAGCACATACTTCCACCTTTAAAGAGCCTGAGTGAGACATTTCAACTCTTTGGTGCAGAAACTGAAAATGGATCTGCTAACTGCGTTTGTTTGCATCATGTGGAGATGAGACCGCTCCTGAAAACGTCCCTTTATTAACCATTCAGCCTGCCGAAATGAATAAAAACAGTTTGATGATTTAATTACTCCATGAAAGTAACTAAAAAATACTCCAAATAGTTTGGAAGTCATTTTTCTTTCTTTCCTTCTGTTTCTGTTCTCGAGGGAAAGGAATGAGATGAGAAGCCCACGGTTGAGCGGTTCGTGACATCTGTGTCCTAAAAAATAGATATAAATCTTCATATTTCTCACTAACAAGATAATAACGTACATGGAAAAAGACCATTATATTGTAGCAGAAAGACAAGATACGACAGTATTGCGAGGGAATGCAAACTTATTGCGAGGTATATAAAAAGAAAGAAAATCACTTTTGTATCAATTAACCCTTTTTATGAAGGACAAGTTTGTTTACAGAGACTTCATCATTCATTTTAATTCTTGTTTCTGTTGTTTAGTTCCAGTGTTAAATATTTATTACAATCTAAAGTTTACCGATCTTTGAGAATGTCTTCCTGCAATCTTATGCCATTACTGTTAAATTGCTTAGAAATGATCTCAAACACCAATATTATCAATTATCGCAATGACTTCTGGGACAATCTATGGCACAGCCAAATTTTACATTGTGAGACACAGTGAAGCAGGAATGAGTATGGAGGGGATGTGACGGCTGCAGTGGGCCGTCGCTGATGGGCGGAGAGGTCGCTGATGGGCGGAGGTCGCCATGGTGACCTGGGTGACACCGATATGCGAACGTGTCAGCGGAGGCGAGCGCTCCCTCTAAATGACCCGCTTCGGTTCGGAGGGTCCGGTGTCAGCGTAGGACAAAGCTGTGATGAGTAACTCTATCAGGCCAGGGTTCATCAAAATAACAGGGCGACACGCCACCATCAGGGGGGCAAGAGGCTGGCTGCGGCGCCGCCTGCACAAACAAGCAGACGGTAGCGCGGCGAGCCTGGAGCCACAGAGTCGGTGGTTAGAATCCCAACCTGACTCTCCCTGGGTACTCTTCCTTCCTCCCTCAGGAAGGAAGGTCATTATGTGAGCAATTGATTATTCTTAATCTATAAATCGGACAAAAATGCAAATAATTCAATTAATTTTTAAAACTTGTAAATAAACATTGCATTGCCGAAAGTAGCATCCTGTAGTGAACACAAGGATGCATCTGCAGCTAATTAGTCCTCAACATCAACATGTGAAAATCTCAGGCCTTTTCTTAACATTAATACACTGTAGAAATGATGTGCGGATTATTTTATCGATTCATATCTCAATAGAAAACGCTGCTAACTGGGAGCTTTTTGAAATGATCTTTTACAGAATTTAAACCGCATGAAGCTAAACCTGTCACTTTGAGAGTTCAACATACAACAAATTTACTGATTTTTTTAATCTTTAATGCGAAATGTATACATTTTTGGTTTAATTACTGCTCAGAGTGTGTAGATCTTACAGCAATGGCCATTTTTTTGTGTTTGTTTACGCCAGTTAACAATTAATTGATTACCAAATGATTATACAGTTATTTCAGTAATTAATTGTTAAAATCTGTTTATAGATAGCGGCGGCCATTACTGCTGCAACAAGTAGAGCACTGCTGGGGGACGCTTACGTTCTTCTGTGGGTCAGAATTCATTCAAACAGAAGTCCGACTGCCGCCTCATTTAATTAGCAGCATGAACAATCGTGCAGAAGATCTTGGATTTCAGTAACAACAACAACAAAAGTCAGATGTAAGCATCAAGATCTGTTGTGTGAAATTAGCTTATGACATTATATTCACTTGTCACTGAATATAATGTTACGATGAAGACCTACTCTCAGCGGCATGCTATATGCTTGAAGCTTGAACGATATCTGGATTTACTCACTGGTGAATACATTTTAAATTTTTCAACTCTTGCGTTGCCAGCATAAAAGATTGTAGAATGTTAAATGCTTTGCTTCTTCCCCTTTAAGCATACAACAGATCAGATACCAAAACATTATAAGCTCTAGTAGCAATAAGACAAATTATAATGAACATTAATGAGGGGGAAAAAATTCATTTAAACATTAGTTGAAAGCATTAAAATACCTACAGGTCCTGAAACAGGGAACTGTGCCTATTGTGGTGTAAAAAGCTGAATGTGGGCTTCAGCAGTGAGTCATATTACATAACAAACAAAGAAAAACTCCCTCTGATGTTTCAGGAGTGTGATGCATCAGTTCAAGGCAGCTGCTTGCATTTCATGCTGTGATGACGCAGATGCACTGATGTCTCAACTTAGAAAGTGAGGAAGGACTTCTGAGCTCTTTAACATCTTCAGTTCAGGCAGGCTGCAGTTCTCAGGTTAATGAGAGACAACGCGTGTTTGAAGAAGTTTTCCTCCAGCCAGCGATCAAAGGATTGAAATGGTAGATAGATTATAAGTTTAGCAGAGCAGCACCAAGACCAGAGCTTGCTTTTATTGCTTTGTAACATTTTTCCCTAAGCAGTTAACACTGCACACAAGCAAAATATGACCTCGATAGCACTAATTATGCCTGATCTAGTCCTTTATCCTGTAGAAATGTGAAGCAACCAGCTTCTTTGTATCTCCTCCTTATGAAGGACGTGCATGTCTGTCTTCTGGACACCTGTCCAGTCAGCAGACTTCCCCTGACTGACTCAGAGTGAGAGTCAGTTTAAAGGCTCAGGAAACCTCTGCAGGCGTTTTCACTTAATAAATGACACCATGGATACATTTTAGATCATTTCTAAGCAATTTAACAGTAATGGCATAAGATTGCATTACTTTCCAGGAACACTCATTGACGGGTTAGCCTGGGTGTCAGAGGAGAGGGCCCCTCACAGCCTGGGCCTCATGGCCCCTCACAGCCTGGACCTCATGGCCTCATGGCCCCTCACAGCCTGGGCCTCATGGCCTCATGGCCCCTCACAGCCTGGGCCTCATGGCCCCTCACAGCCTGGGCCTCATGGCCCCTCACAGCCTGGGCCTCATGGCCCCTCACAGCCTGGACCTCATGGCCTCATGGCCCCTCACAGCCTCATAGGCCTCATGGCCCCTCACAGCCTGGGCCTCATGGCCCCTCACAGCCTGGACCTCATGGCCCCTCACAGCCTGGGCCTCATGGCCCCTCACAGCCTCATAGGCCTCATGGCCCCTCACAGCCTGGGCCTCATGGCCTCATGGCCCCTCACAGCATGGGCCTCATGGCCCCTCACAGCCTGGGGCTCATGGCCTCATGGCACCTCACAGCCTGGGGCTCATGGCCTCATGGCACCTCACAGCATGGGCCTCATGGCCCCTCACAGTCTGGGCCTCATGACCTCATGGCCCCTCACAGCCTGGGCCTCATGACCTCATGGCCCCTCACAGCCTCATGACCTCATGGCCCCTCACAGCCTCATGGCCCCTCACAGCCTGGGCCTCATGGCCCCTCACAGCATGGGCCTCATGGCCCCTCACAGCCTGGGGCTCATGGCCTCATGGCACCTCACAGCATGGGCCTCATGGCCTCATGGCCCCTCACAGCCTGGGGCTCATGGCCTCATGGCACCTCACAGCATGGGCCTCATGGCCCCTCACAGCCTGGGGCTCATGGCCTCATGGCCCCTCACAGCCTCATGACCTCATGGCCCCTCACAGCCTGGGGCTCATGGCCTCATGGCCCCTCACAGCATGGGCCTCATGGCCCCTCACAGCCTGGGGCTCATGGCCTCATGGCACCTCACAGCCTGGGGCTCATGGCCTCATGGCACCTCACAGCATGGGCCTCATGGCCCCTCACAGTCTGGGCCTCATGACCTCATGGCCCCTCACAGCCTGGGCCTCATGACCTCATGGCCCCTCACAGCCTCATGACCTCATGGCCCCTCACAGCCTGGGCCTCATGGCCCCTCACAGCCTGGGCCTCATGGCCCCTCACAGCATGGGCCTCATGGCCCCTCACAGCCTGGGGCTCATGGCCTCATGGCACCTCACAGCATGGGCCTCATGGCCTCATGGCCCCTCACAGCCTGGGCTCATGGCCTCATGGCACCTCACAGCATGGGCCTCATGGCCCCTCACAGGGCCTGGGCCTCATGGCCCCTCACAGCCTGGGCCTCATGGCCTCATAGCCCCTCACAGCCTGGGCCTCATGGCCTCTCACAGCCTGGGCCTCATGGCCTCATAGCCCCTCACAGCCTGGGCCTCATGGCCCCTCACAGCCTGGGCCTCATGGCCCCTCACAGCCTGGGCCTCATGGCCCCTCACAGCCTGGGGCTCATGGCCCCTCACAGCCTGGGGCTCATGGCCTCATGGCCCCTCACAGCATGGGCCCCATGGCCCCTCACAGCCTGGGCCTCATGGCCTCATGGCCCCTCACAGCCTGGGCCTCATGGCCCCTCACAGCCTGGGCCTCATGGCCCCTCACAGCCTGGGCCTCATGGCCCCTCACAGCCTGGGCCTCATGACCTCATGGCCCCTCACAGCATGGGCCTCATGGCCCCTCACAGCCTGGGGCTCATGGCCTCATGGCACCTCACAGCCTGGGGCTCATGGCCTCATGGCCCCTCACAGCCTGGGCCTCATGGCCCCTCACAGTCTGGGCCTCATGACCTCATGGCCCCTCACAGCCTGGGCCTCATGACCTCATGGCCCCTCACAGCCTCATGACCTCATGGCCCCTCACAGCCTCATGGCCCCTCACAGCCTGGGCCTCATGGCCCCTCACAGCATGGGCCTCATGGCCCCTCACAGCCTGGGGCTCATGGCCTCATGGCACCTCACAGCATGGGCCTCATGGCCTCATGGCCCCTCACAGCCTGGGGCTCATGGCCTCATGGCACCTCACAGCATGGGCCTCATGGCCCCTCACAGCCTGGGGCTCATGGCCTCATGGCCCCTCACAGCCTCATGACCTCATGGCCCCTCACAGCCTCATGACCTCATGGCCCCTCACAGCCTGGGCCTCATGACCTCATGGCCCCTCACAGCCTCATGACCTCATGGCCCCTCACAGCCTCATGACCTCATGGCCCCTCACAGCCTCATAACCTCATGGCCCCTCACAGCCTCATGACCTCATGGCCCCTCACAGCCTGGGCCTCAACAGAGTTGGTTGCTTTGTGGACGAATATCACAAAAACCTGGCAACCTCTATAATGGGTATAAGAATAAATAAGCTGCTTGACAGGCAAGAATAAAAAGTCAGTTGAAGAAGTAAATAAAGAAATTAATAACATGTAATGTCAGTACCTTTATAAGCAGAGGAAATGTCAGTTTTCTCTCCTTAAAATGCTTTTCCAGTTTGTGTTTGGAGACATTCCTGAGAAAAAGCAAACCAGAGTTTCACTTAATTAAGCAAAACTTTCAGGTAAATTTAATATTAAAGATTATGTGAGTAAAAAAGAAAATATATTCTTCAAATGTTGATTTTATTAAGAGGCAGAAGTCCCCTCTGTGATCAACCCTCCTGATAAATCATTAACTGGATGTGGTTAACCGCATTGTTTGACTAGTTACAGCCAATCCTAATTACTATACTCTGCAGAATTAATCAATCACTTCAATTGAACCAGGCTGACAGCACTCTTCACCACCACAGGATACGCGTGCAAGATAATGGATGAATGAATAGATACATTTTTAATCATTAATTCATGCTTAGAACAAACAACTTGTCCGCTAATATTAACATTGCTATCTGAGTTCACAACCTGCCCACCATAGCGCGCACCGACGCAACGGCGTTAGTTTAGCGCAGCTAGCTTAGCTAAGCTACTAGCGTATTAGCAGTGTGCTAAGTCTTCATTTTGCGAACCTTGAAAACGGTGAAGCTCGTGATGAACTCGGTCTTCCTGGGAAATTGGTGAAAATAAAATAAAAGTGATAGTAAAAAATGTTTGGCCTCAATGTCGACGGGCCGGTGGAATCCGTCACGTTTTGCAGTTTCCGCTCTATTGCGGTGCATTCCGCGCATGCGCACGTTCCTGTACCGGCTGCGTGGTGACGTCAAGACGTCCTGGAGGCCGACAGTCAGCGGATTTCTCTAATATTCAGATAGCAAAAGTATTCACATTTTAGGTTTTTCTGGAAAACGAAGTTGACTGACATAAAATGATAGTTTGAATTCAGACATTTTGAGTCACAGACGGTGGCTTTAATGCAACCTAAACATTTACTGTCAATAAAATTCAAGAAAATGTGGATTTCTTTACTTTTTTATATCAATTTTGGGTCATTTTATGTTGATTTTAACTTGCAGCAAACGATAGTCAGGATTCTTATGCAAATCGATGTTTTGGCACACCAATCATGATCTCAGAGATTCATCCAGGTGGTCCAAAACCCAGAACATCTAAAGCTCAGTCAAGTTCCGGGTCAGAGGTCATGATTCAACCATAAAACAGAGAAACTGGGTGCAAATGGCTTCAACAGGAGACTCCCAAAACAAGAACCACTGCTGACCCAAAAGAACACAAAGGCCAGTATAAAAAGCAACATGCTGATAATCCGAAAGGCTTCTGGGATAAATTTCTGTGGACTGAAAGGAACCAGTCTGACAGCAGTTGTTCCTGGTCATTTTTGAATAAATCAATTAAATTGCTTTTTTATCTGGATATAACTTATCTTTGATGAAAATCTATAAAGAAAAACTAGCATATGGTGAGTTTGCAAAAAATATGGTAAATGTTTCATTGAAGCAAACACAAAATAACTGATTCAAAACCTGTTGCATTAAAACTGTCCCTGCTTTTATTGACGTGAATTAAGAAATATTTATATTTTAAAAACTACAGACCAAAACTGCTCTCCATGGTTAGATCTCTGATATGCATTATGGAAATAATATCTAGAGGTTTTAAGTCATAACTGATCTTCAGTTGGATTTTTGTATCGTGATGCCTTCTGAATTCAGTAATTAATATAAATCAGGAACGATCATTTAGCGTATCATTTATTGTGAAAAAGAAAATTGTATCATAAAAATTTTGATTTATCATCATGATATATTTTAGTTATTTGGTAACTAAGAAAACAAAACAAATTAAAAAATGTTTCATTTTCTGCATTTTTTATTCCAGAAGAGCATAAATAAATTTGAGTAAATTCAAAAACATGGTTAAATGCAGCAGTTTAGTGATATAAATCATATTTCTTTGAGCAATTTCAAGAACCACAAAATATTGCTATAAGTTTCTAGTTTTGCCAGCCTCTAACATGAACATTATTATCTCCATTTTCAATTATTTTCATATCAGCATAAAGTTTTACAGTTTGTCCCCTCGCCCTCTAATTAGATACAAACCTTAAATAAGAGGTAAAAACTGCCTGACCTTTTCTCTGTTGTCTTGCGCGGCGTGTTCATGGTGATAACAGCAGCTATGGTGACCCCGGACACCAGAACCAGCACACGGCAGGCAGCTGGACCCAAACCCAGCGGCGCAGTGAGCAACCCGCTCTCATACTGATTCACCTTTACTCTGACGCAGCTTTCAGCCAGGTGCTCAGGTGCACGCAGGTGTGACAGAGAGTCCCACCCCCCAGCGGGTCTATGCTTCCCGCATGCTGCCGCAGCAGGAGAGCAGGTCCTGGCTCTGACAATCCTCCTGTTATTCATTCAGTTTTCAAATTAAACACAAACGCTAATGTGTTGAGAAAACATCTGAAGTCATGCGGGAAGGTAAAGGAGTGATACCTCTGCAGCTCTATAACCATCTCTGCTCACAGCAAATCTAGGAAGTTGTTTTCATTTCTTTAATTTTCCTCAGATTTTCTTTTCCTGTCACTATAATATACAAAAAAAGAACAACTTGTAGTTTTTCTACAGATCCTTCCTCCCAGCACTGTTATCATTGCTCCCAACAATCTGAAAAACTTGACAAACATGCTGATATTTGCAGGTTTTACTCATTTTAAATAACATTCCTGCTGTGAACGTCCTGCCCATCACAACTGATTGGTGAAATGACTTACATTTAGGTCCCCTGTTAGGAGAAATAAAACCATCAACAGGTGAAAAAACAGATTTAATTTTATCTTGAGGATGACAAAAGGGACAGGTTTGAGTCATTAGGTTTATTAAACTAAAACGCAGCACCAGTCAGAGAGAAACATTCGATTTGTTTTCAGCTTATTCTTGTTAGGCAGTAAAAACCAGAACAGCATGTGAACAGAGCGTAAAGCTGCTTCACTTTCCAAATAAAAGCAAATAAATGTTCAGATTTATTACTGGAAATCTGTGAGCAACACTTTCAGAAGTTTTATTATCGTACTAAATATCAGCTTTTATGTCCTTGTTAGAACGTAAACAACTGATCCGATGTTCGTTAAAATATTACTTCAGCTTGTTTTGATCTAACAACTAATTCAACCTACTTTCTTTTCAAACAAAACTATGGATATATGCCGACTTTTATTCATGCATGTTTGTAATTCAGATTTTATTATTTACTACATAACTGAAATAAACCCCAGCTTCCAAACTTCACTCATCTGGGACTTATTCTGCTAATTATTTTGACTCTGAGATCATTTTGGGGTTTAAAACGGAAATGTCAGCCGTGCAGCTGGATTTATTCGCTTGCTGTCCGTTTAACGCTTTGCAGATTTACGAACTCTGAGCAGAATGAGGACGAGCGCCACATGGTCCTGGTTTTCTCTGATGCCCAGTTTGTTTGGATTGTTTTGGGGGGAAAAAATAAGAAAACACAAAAAAAATGTTCACAAACAGCTTTGGTCTACATCGGGCCTCTCCTTTGTTTTCCTGAACAGCTTCAGCATTTCTTTGGTTGGATAGCAGGAGGCGGCTTGATGAGGAGGCGGGCGGAGCCAAAGACCTCAGATCTGTCTCGGTTCAGGTTCAAACCGGACCGGGTCAACATCTGAGGTCGTATCAAAGTCGGCGAACATCCTGCTTTAACAGGAGATGATTGGAATAAACAGATTTTAATCTCAGAGCTGAAACAAGAGCTGCAAAACGCAGAATGTGAACAGGATGTTCATCAGCTGCTCACAGGTTTTTCATTCATGGAATTGCTTCATTTGATTAATAGAGTCACAATCAGCAGATTTCTCATTTCACCTCTTTAGCTTATTTTAAACAACATTAGAATTAAATTCCTTTTTTAAATAAGAAAATTTATATTTTATTACCTAAATCTCAGTAACAGGATTCCTTCAGTAAACATTTGATCATATTTAGCATCACTAAAAAAATCCTTCTAATATTTGTATCGAAGGTAAAACTGCCACTCCAGAAATTCTGGGTAAAACAGATTTATAGATAACGCAATAGTGTTTTTTTTATATCTTTAATGCAAAATGTTCATATTTTTATAGTTCTGCTTTGACTGTGTCTTCTCAGGAAGCGGCTTTTTTCAGAGTCTATTTACTCCCGTTAATTATAAGTTAACGTTTATTTCAATGATAAATTCATTGCGATAAATCTGATTAATCGCTTCAGCAGAAGATATTACAACTGATTTATTTTTAAACCTCTGATCAGCTGATGAACAGGTTTTAGTATTTTCTTCTCTTTTTTGTCTTTTTGCATTTTGAAGCGGGAACATGGCTACAGTAAACAAGCTAATAACTGAAATTTCATTTCCTGGTCCAAAGCTTTTTCATGCTGATTGCAAAAAGATAAAATGCAACGTGTCTTCATCCGAGATGCTTGTGATGATGCTTCTCGTAGCCCACTGCACTGTTGGAATTGGATCCTGTCAGAAAAACAACATTCAGCTGCAGGTCGGCTTCATTTCTCAGCTTCAATTTGATCCAATTCTCTAAGTCGTCTCACCCAAGAAGTCCTTGTAGTCCTTAAAGTATTTATGCCTCAAACCTCGTCCATCTGCAGGCAAACAGCAAAAACAAAACCTCGTATTAAATGTCTTCTGTTCATGACCTGTACTGGACTAGAACTAGAAATATTGGTGTTCTCTCCTTCAAAACATGAATTTAAAATTTCTCCCAGCAGTTCTGGAAACCAATCATTATCTTGCTTGTTTTCCAGGTTGTTCCAGTTTGGATGCATTTAAAAGAAGAAAAAGCAACTTTCTGCTCCACAATAGCAAGCATAATGTGCTTTTTTTGGTATGCTTTTACTTTGAAATGTTTATTTTAAATTGTAATGTTGATTATCAATGCATAAGAAACAGTGCCAGGATTTAACACATTAATTTTGATTACCGTAATTAATTACATAGATTTTAACACATTAATAACTTGTTTTTTTATACATTCTGGTAGGAAACTTTGTATTCACTTGTTTCTGGTACGCCTGTAAATCTGATGACGCACAAGCCAACAACCGCGATGGATAACTAAGCCGCTTGTCTCGTGGTTTGATTTCTGCTCCTGAATGATCTGACTGGCCTCTGGAAAACACTGTTGTTGTGTTCAAGTTGTGCTAACAGAAGTTAGCCTATCAGTGAAGCTTCAAGCCTAAGATAGCATCTCAATGCTAAACATGTAGCATTTAATGCTAATGTCAGCATCCACAGTCCACATTTCTAAAGAAGCTCAATGAATGCTCAGGGCTTCCTGAAACTGAATTTTGAGTTCAAAATGTTGCTTATTTTGTCGATGTATCTGTTGGTGTGAACTGCATCTCCAGTTCGACCGTCCAGCCAGCAGGGGGCAGTAAAGTCTTACCGGAGTTGGCGCGTTGCTTGATGCACTGGCCGCGGTTTGGGACACCAGCGGCGGGGCTCCCGGGGTTGATGATGTGGCACTCGTAGCCCGTGGGGCAGTGCAGAGGCTCGTCTCCGTCCTCCGTGGTGCTGCACGCCTCCGCTGGCGGACAGACGCACGCAGCACGCTTTCATTATCGGATCCACACAGTGATTTAAAAATGGATCAGATCTGGGTTAACGAGACCCACAGAAATGCTCACCCAAAGCAAAGACATGGTTAGTTAAATTATTAGCTGAAATTTTGGGTTGGTTGAAAAAAGGAGAAAATTTCAACCAAACAATCTGAGAAATGTGAAGCTGCAGTGATTTTATCGCCCAGCTCTCCCTGCGGTTCGGGTGTTCCTGTGTGGACCCACCTTGCAGAACCTCCTCCGGTCCGTCCAGCAGCCAGCCGTTTCCTCCCAGCCATCGAGGTTTGGGCTGAACCAGCCAGTCCAGAACTGCTCAAAACAAACAGCTGATTATCACCCGCCACTGTGACCCAGAACCGGCTGAGAGCTGCTGGATGCTGACCCACCCGGTGGGGGCTGGACGGACTCCAGGCAGGCGTAGATGCAGCCGTTGTAGCAGCAGCGTTTGTGGCGCTCGCATTCGGAGTCGGAGCGGCAGCCGGGAACGTCGCAGGCCCGCTCCGGCAGCATCTGGGGCGGCGGCGGGCACCGGTCGTTCTTCTGCTGCTGCGTGGACTGCGGGTGGCTCGGGTACTCGTAGTCCTGAAAGACAGACAGACAGACGCTGGACTGAGAAGCTGTTTGTGTCTTTGATGATGACCCCTGACCTCTGACCTCTGGAGGCGGTTTCTGATGGGCGGCATGAGCTCCTGGACCAGGGGATGCATCGATTTTCACTTCTGATACCGATATCTGAGGTTTAATCGCTACTGATCTGATGCAGACAAACCATTATTTAAAAACATGAATGTAATGAAATACAAATTTATTTACTAACTCAGCACCAGCATAGCCCACTTAAAAACATCAACACCACAATGGTAGTACACTTTACATAAATATTTGACTATTGGTTAGATATAGAAATAAATAATTGTATTTGTATTTATTTTTGTGTTTTATAGTTTTTGTATTTGCGTTGCATACTTTTAAAGAGGCAGTTTTATGCACCATTTTATAACGTAATTAAGTAACTATTTCACCTTCAGTTGTTAAAAAAAGACATATATATTAAATATGACAAATGAAATTTGACTATAATTTTTGGCCTTGAAATTGGGCCTCTGTCTCTTTAAGAAACTCCTGGTCTTTCTGAAGCTCCGCCTCCAGGAAGTCATCCCAACATGGCTCCTTTTTTCCCCTTTAACGTTTTTACCAGCGTTACTCTGAGCAGCAGCTCCTATAATGAGCTCAGCATCTGTTTGCTAATTACTGCTGGCTAGTCTGAAGGAGCCGAGTGAGGGAGGGAGGTGTGTCTCGAAGGCGGGGCTAAGTCCAACCAGGCGTTTTTACACAGCTGAATAGTTGCCATGGAGATTAAAGGGTTTCTCAAACCCAGCCGTTTCCTCCCAGCCATCGAGGTTTGGGCTGAACCAGCCAGTCCAGAACTGCTCAAAACAAACAGCTGATTATCACCCGCCACTGTGACCCAGAACTGGCTGAGAGCTGCTGGATGCTGACCCACCCGGTGGGGGCTGGACGGACTCCAGGCAAAGTATACCACCATGGTGGTGTATACCACCATGGTGGTGTATACCAAGGTTTGTTTGAAACCTCAAAAAAGTTAATTTTACATAAAAAAATACCCTTTTAGCTTCATAATATAATATGTTTGTGGCTGTTTATACTTTTATTCTCGTTTCACATTTTTCAAAGTAAATATTAAAATTAACTTTGAGTTTGTCTGATTGAAAGGATGGGTTACAGCGGATGAAGCATGTCAGCGCCCCCTGCAGGTGGGGCAGGGAGCAGTTGGAGGGGGGCAGTGTGGTTCTTCACCCAGGGCATCAAACAAGTTAGGACTGTCCCTGATCTGCACCATTTACCAGCCAAACAACCATTTGGACCCTCGGTCCATCGACTGGAACACATTCAGAGCCACAAAACAGTTTCACAAAAGAAACAGTTTTTCTAAAACCAATTTATTTCTACTTCTAACTTTCAAAATAAAGATAAAATTTAAATATAAAAAGCTCCAATTCTCTTGTGTTGGTAATGAAAAAACTTCTGGTCATGTTATCTTTACACCACAAGAGGGCAGCAAAAGGCAGCGGAGAAATAAAGTAAACTGTTGTCTGCGCCTGAAGCAAAGACTCACTTTGGCACATTAGGAGGTTTGTGGCTGTAAATGTGAAATAAAGTTTCAACCAGAGCAGCGAGGAACCAGGAACACTTTCAACTTTCACACTCTTTGTTTTAGCAACAGGAGAAAACATGAAACAGGGAAAAAATGGAAATTTTACCATGCTGCAGATTTTTCCATGAATTGAAAGACACTTTGTGAAAAAAGACATGAGAAAAAGTGAAGTCAGGGTTTGCTGTAATAAAATCCATGTGTGTTAAATCCAGAACAATAGAGGACCATTTGTACTGCAGCACCAAGCAGGAGGCGTTGGATTAGAGGGAGTCGAGCCTCTTACTGCTGAAACTGTGGCTGCTTTAAAACAGAAGAAACAAGTTTCTATCAGGTCAGCCTCCACTTTTCATGGTGAGGAAATTAATAAATAAATAATAAATCTGTCATCATAAGTTTCATGCTTCTATGATGCTGTGTGTTTGATTTTTCTTCAGCAAGAACAAGAAAACCGGTCAGTTTATGAGAATCTGCTAGTTTAGACCAAAGCATATTCTTATGTAAGAACGGTCTAGTCAAAGTCCAGACCTGGATCTTTTTGAGAATCTGTTGCAGAGGTTAAAAACTGAAAAATCAGAAACAGGTGGAAACTTCAACAAAAAGAAAAACAATAAAAAAGGGTTGAATACAAATGCACACCACACTTTTCAGATACAAAATCCCAGAAACATAAATTGAAGGTGAGAAAATTGTTTACAAATTTGTAAACAATAATTAAAAATCATTTTCCTCCATTGTTTTGACACTAAGAGTCCTGGTCGTCCCTACAAACTCGCTCAGAGAAATTTTTTATGTAATTATGTAATTATACTGTGGGCTGCAGACCATCGTTAGAGTGTGTTGTTTATTTGGCAGGATAACTAACTGCCATCCCAGAGAAACCGCCAAGAGAAATGAAAAGGTTTGGCGCTGACGGCGGTATCACGGGCTCCGAGATGGGTTCAGGTCCGGTTCAGCCTCCGCGGGCCGGCGCTTTTCAGGAGGTTCAGGTTCCTCTGCACATGTGTGGCCGAGTCACAGCTGGTAAAAGTTTATCCCGGAGCCCCGAACCACTGCAAGCTGTTGACTTTATGCAAAGAAACAAAAAATGCTGTTATGCAACAAACTCATGAGGCGAGAAACGCTGAACGAAGTCAGACAACAGCTGAAATCGTTTGGGGAGAAGTTTCTGTTTGGTTCTGAAGGAAAACTCCTCAGAGGTCTTCAATCTGAGGGTCGTGACCTTCTGCTGGGGGTCGTGACCTTCTGCTGCAGGGTTGACAGAGTCCTGTTTATTTAGACTTTTTTTAAAATGTAGTTTTGTCTTTAAATACACGTTAACATGAATCCAGAATGCAACAAATTGATAAAATGATACACATTGTTTTGTCTTTTGAATAATTTAATACTCTTCTTACTATGGAGAGAGGAATGGGCCAAATTAGATTATGAAATATTTTTAGAATTTGACTTTTTTAGCTGGGAATAAATACAGAATTATAAGTATCTTTATTAAATATATGGATTTTATTAGACATATTATTGTGATCACATTGTTTTGTTTTATTCATTTAACAACCTTTCAAATATGGAGGGAAAAACATGCCAGATTACAGTAAGTAAATAACTTATGACTTGCAGTTGCTTATTTTTCTTTAAATTGTTCTAATTTATTTATCACAAACTCTGGGTGAGCAACTCCAATCTCTATATCTTTATTTATATCTGAAATTTATATCTAATAAATTTACCAGCGAACGTTAGCCGGAGTTAGCTAGGATCAACGTTAACAGTAGCTCACCTTATAATTTATTCTATATTTATTGAGTTATTCCTGCCTCACACTGTGACACTTTTAGTTTCCCTGAAGCGGTCGCCATCAGCAGCTGACCTCAGGTTTGAAGACAAGCTAACAGGAACGTCTCTGGTCAAAATAAATGTTTCATCAGACAGGAAGTGAAGAAACGGCGGTCCAGGAACCCAGAAGGAGTCGCAGTAAGATCCGGATCGCAGGAAGGCGATCTACTTTTTCTTCTACGCTAAAAACCAAATAAACAGTTTTTAACTATTTTTAATCAGCTTTATTTAATATTTCTGTTGGAGCATCAATAAGCTGCATTTGGTTTGTTTTCCTTGACTAACAATTAAAACATTAAAATAACTTCTATCCATCTGTTAGTATCTGAGTTTCACCGCGGTTTGATGAATGAGTGAGTTCTGTCAAATCTGCACTAACTGCTTAATAACTTAACGACCTCTGACCTCTCTGCTTGTCTCACATCCGATCAGTTCTGTGTTTCTTCCTGAAGCTCAAGTGTTTCCTTCCCGTTTATGGGAGTTTGTGTTTAATTGCCAACATGCAGCACATCCAACATCTGATTTCTGGAAACATCATCATCCAGCTACTAGTTCTTTCAACATGTTTGCTCTCCGTCCTCCAACCTAAACGTCTGTGAGAAGATTCCTGTTTCGTCTCTTCCTGTGCTTTCTTGCCGCCGGATGCCAGATGGGCCACCATGCTTTAATCCGGAGCTTTATCACACAATCCGGCTCCCGACTCTCTGATGTTTCAGTGTTTACTTTCCCTCCGTTCTGCCGGCTTGCCCTCTCATCGCGCCCCGCCAGCAGGACTGTTCAGTTTTCATGTCCCTCATCGTCTGCAGCTCCTTTTATCCTCTGTTAAAAGCAGGAACATGATGTTTGCTGTAACATTTGATCTCCGCAGGTCATTTTCTCTTCACTCCGAGCCCGACTGGCTCCAGATCGTTTGTGATTCCAACCCGAGATCTCAGACAGATAAGAGTCTCTGCTTCCTTTGTGGAAGAGCAGGAAACAGGAATCCTTCTGCATTCATTCATTCATCTCACAATACACCCTACAATAAATTTAACTGAAAAAGCAAAGGATAAAAACAACAAAGACCGAACAGGCTTCGTACGGAGTCAATCAAATTAATCCAGTAGATAAAGATTTTCCGTCTAAAGTCATTTAGCTCCTGCACTAAAGAAGGAAAAGTGCAGCTTTAATTCCTGCTGCTCCGTTTGCATCCTGTTACATAGAAAAACAGATTTCCAGACAAACGGAGAGCTAAAGGTGAGCATTAAAACCGAACAGAAAGGAGGGACAATAGATGGTCAAAATACTGAAAAAAAAACACAGTTTAAATAAAAGTCGTTAAAAATGTTATTGAAGAATATTCTGGGCGGATATGAAAAACAATTTTCATCAAAAAGTTTGAAAATGAACAAATAAGGCTGTTTTGTTTCAAATGGAGAAATTTGATCTTAGTGATCCAGAACTTTTATATGTTGTGAACTTTTTTATTATTTAGCTTTTGTTATTTTATTATTTTAGATAATTAGTGGCAGGGAACCATTAGCTTCTGCTAAATACCAGCAAACCGCTGACATGGTTCTTCTGCAGCGTGAGAAGATCTAATGTTTATTAACTGCGCTATGCTTTCAGTTTAGCGCAGTTAATGTTTTCGTTGGCTTTGCCCGCTGCTGCCACGACCAAAACCACAGAACTCGATCCTCTTTCCTTTCGGTTCAAATTTCCAGAAGGAGAAAATTCAGATTATCAGCCTGATTAATTTTCTAAAAGCAGTGACAATCTGCAGTCATCGCTTGTCTGTTTTTTTACTTCTAAACAGACAAACTGCAGTTTTTTAAATGTTTCCACTTTATTAATGTACTGTAACCAATCATGGAAAACAATCAGAAAGTTTAGTGAGTTCATGTGGAACATCTCCAACTTCTGCATCCATCATAACTCAGTTCTCTGTCAAGCTGCAGGCCAGATGGTTTCCCTGAATATAAAAATCTGTGAAGCCTGATCGAGGAAATATTTAGAAATATTAGGAACCTTTGAACATGCTGTCTGTTTCCATTCATCTGCAGGTTTTATCAGTCAGATCAGAGAGAGGCTGGATTCCTGGAAGATCTCATTCAGGATTTATTTATTAGACTCAGGATGCTTTGTTGGGTGCCAGCAGTTTTCTCTGCTCCATGTTTGGAGCCGTGGGCTAAAGATTCACAGCTGGTCAGACAAAGACAGGCAGGCACAACTGTTTCTGTCTGCAGGCCCTCTGTCTTCATACCAGGTGGAGTCAGAATGCTCGGCTTCGCTTTGCATGAAGGGAAAAACCACGATGCTCGCATTAGTCAGTGCAGCGGCATGCTGCAGCAGATCCCTCAGCCAGGTGGCGCTACGCCTGCAGGCTCTTTAACATCAGGCTGCAGCTTGGTCTGATGTAACATAAAAAAACAACTTCATCTTCAGTTTTCTGGACTGGGCTTTAATTTGCACGCGTTGCGTTCTTGAGACGAATGTCTCTGTAGCGTCTTTAAATAATCCTGAAATGCATGCTGGTGCTTTTCCTTTGTCTTCCCTTTTTTCCCCTTCCAGGGGTTTTTGTGGGCTCCAGTGTCCCTTATATGAAAGCAGGCTGACAGGAAAGGGGGAAGACATGTGGCAAATTTCGGGCCCGGGAATCGAACCCGCGATTCCCAGACCCGATTCAAGGCCTCCAAACGTGGGTCGCGCTGTCCGCTCCGCCATCACAGCATGCCTCTTGTCTTCCTTTTTAAGTATTTTTACATTTATTAATGTTAGAAACAGTCTCATTATTCAGTTACTTGTTACAGTTTTATCTTTTATCTGCTCATTCTTTTGTGTTTTATTTTGTTTTGGATTTGGATTTATTTCTCTTGGATCAGTGACTTTTCCCTTGGTTTGCAGGTTTTTTGTGATTTTTGCCTCTGATTAGTTCACCTGCTACCCTGGTCATTTTCTCAACCTGCTCACACAGTTTGAAAATTATCACACACTCCGGACTGGTTTCAGAAAAGTTTTCATCCAGAGGAATCCGCAGGTCGTTTTAATCATGCCACGCCCATAGGGGGCAGTGTAGCGCAATCCTGTTGACCAATGCAACAAGCTTGTGTATCCTGTTGCAGACGTGGTGATGGATGATGTCTGCCATCACGGCGCCACAGGTTCATTTGTGGGGAGAAGTAATTTAGTTACATACTGTATTAGAAAATAAAGTTCACAAGATGATGCTGATTAAAATCAAGTCAAAGCAAGTTGGTGGATTGATTGGCCCATTATTAATTTTTGACCATAAATCTCAGTTTTCTGCTAAATACATGCAAACATAAACTCAAAGTTTTCTCAAATCTCCACTTTGGTCAGATGTTTCATAAAAACCAGGACAGATTGCTGGTCGTGTTACTGTCATCTGTTTGTTAGCTGTGATTGGCTGTCTGCATAAAATTCTTAAATCTGGAAAAACAACCAACATGAAATAAAGGCAGTCGGAGCAGAGCCTGCTGCTGGCAGGGCTTCATTTAATGGAGAATGTTTCTCTTCTCGTCGGTCTCCCATCTTTCTGGTTCAGACTCTCTGAGGGTCACTAAAGGTCATCTGCTCAACATTTTGTCTCATTAGCAGCTCTGAGTTGCTTTGTGAACAATCTGAACATTTGGAGAAAAATCTAAGATTTTTCCAGAAATGACGCCACCAACTTTTAGTTTCTGGATTCTTGGAGCTCCAGATTTTAGTTTGTTATTCTCACGCTGCTCATTTTATTTTTCATGACTGAAATCATCTTTACTTCACCGTTCTGCTTCAAACTAGAGACAAAAACATAACAGAAATACTGATTCATAAAACTCACATTTCTACTTTTCTGCCGACAATCTCAATAAAATAAATGCAACAAATGCTTTTATTTTGCCACCTAAGAAATTTTCTGCTACAGTTTTTCTGTTTCTTTCTTTTCAGGGTTGGTGTTACTGACACTTTCCTCATTTATAGTTTATAAGTTACATAAAGAAAACGTCGCTGCACTAAAGACGTAATGAGGACGGCTAGTCGGTTCTGAAAGCAGCAGACGGAGATCTGAGAGCAGAAAACCAAGGGTGGGGGCAGAAAGGAGAGCAAAGGGGCAAATTTTCAGTTTTCTCGGCCAGCGAGGGCAGAAACCAGTCAGAGAGTGAGAACATTGAGGAATAAAAAGTTGAAAAGAGGAGAAAGCAGAACGCTACAGTGAGCGCTGACTAGAGATGATCAATCAGCCTCACTGAGCTGGGCTAACAAGCAGGGCAAACACACACATACACACACACACACACACACACACACACACACACACACACACACACACACACACACACACACACACACACACACACTGCTCTTCAGCTACTCACATGGAAACTCAAAAACTTGCAGTTTTTTCCAGCCTGACATACTGAACTCATCAAACAGAAACTCACATTGTTCTTATTTTCAGTACAGTATTATTAGAAAAGCAGAAATAAAATAACTCAGAATTCACCTAATAAGTAAAATACACATCAGATTATAAATGCAGTTTAAAGAGAGAAGCTGTTGATCAAAAACCTGCAGAAATCAGCAGAAAAAACAAAAAAACATGGAAAAAATTCTGTCTTCAGGCATTTCTGATTAACTACATTAATAATCTAACTAGTACTTTTTAACCAATTTTAAGAAATCATTTAGTTAAATCAACCTCCTATATGTTGATGAAATATGTGATGCTGCGCCGCGGGCAGCATCACACTGCAGCATCGCGCCGCGGGCAGCATAACACTGCAGCATCGCGCCGCGGGCAGCATCACACTGCAGCATCGCGCCGCGGGCAGCATAACACTGCAGCATCGTGCCGCGGGCAGCATCACACTGCGGCATCGCGTTGCGGGCAGCATCACACTGCAGCATCGCGCCGCGGGCAGCATAACACTGTAGCATCGTGCCGTGGGCAGCATCACACTGCAGCATCGTGCCGCGGGCAGCATCATCTATTTTCACACGGAAAATAGATTAATAGATAAATTTTGCAGAAAACCTGCAGAAGAGCTGAGACTGATGAGGAAGTTCAGCTTCCAGTAAGAAAATCAACCAAAATATGGTTCAGATCAAAATCTATTACTGTACTACAATGGCCTACTCAAAGTCCAGACAACTGAAAATATGTCGCAAAGGTAATAAAAAAGGTTTCTAAGGCTTGTAAGGAACAAATAGCAATATTTCCAATAAAAAAAAGAAATAATAAATGTAATTCTTTTTTAAATTTTTCGTCCTGATTCCCGTCTTCTCAGCCGCCCCTCTGCAACTCAAAATCCTTTCTGTTGTGTTTTTGGTCAGCCTGACCTTTCACCTTTGCAGAGAAACGGTGACGTGTGAAGCGAACAGAGGCAGCAGTGTCCGGCGGTGCGGTGACCTTTCACCTGCTGATCATGTGACGCTCATCAAGATGTTACCGTCTTACCTTCTGGGAGAGTCCTCTCTTCCTCCTGACATCACTTCCTGTGGACAGGACCAGCAGGGACAGCAGCAGCAGCTCCAACGCGCCAGGCATGCTCGCTCTTCAGACCGTCCTCCTCCTCTTCCTCTTCACGCATTTATCTCCTCTTCCTCCTCGTCCCAAACTTTCCAGCCGAAGCGGCGGGTCCCGGCCTCGCTCCCTGCAGCCGGTCCTGAATGCAGCGATGAACCACAGAGACAGAGACGAATCACAGAGCGGGACGCGGAGACAGAGACGGGGAAAGTCCAGACAGAGAGAGGAGGAAATGAAGCAGCAGCTGTCTGCATCAGAGAGCCGCAGCGCTCTGCTGGCGGGGGGGGGTGAAGCCCGGGGAGGGGCAGCGACTGCGACCCGCCCCACCGCCACTGCTCCTGGAGACACATCATGAGTTCAGCGTGTTGGACGCCCGTCTCCAGGGAGACAGTCTTCATTCTTAACTTTTAATCAACAAAAAGCAGCTGACAGAACGACAAACTACAACAAAACGTCACATTAAAGCAGAAAAAATGAAGGATTACATTTTCACCCAAAAAAAACAAAGCCAATATTTAAATTAATCTCAGAAATTGACTTAATAAAACTTGAAAATTTTCTTTTGGAAAATTTCTAATGTTTAAAAATTGAAAAGGAACTCCGAAATGTCTAACTTTTTTCTTTCCAAGTTTTTTCTTGTCTGCAGACATTTTCCAGAAAGGAAAGGATGTTTGGACCAACTGTCCAAATATCTGAGACTCTTGGAGAAAAAGGAATGTGGACATCAGAGGACATTTTCTGAGTTTCAAAGGTCCTAAACTTTTATCAATTAAGTTTCTGAGATCTCAGAAATTGTCTCTAAAAAAAGGAATGTGTAAATCCTCCTGGAGCCAAAGAGTTGAAAGATCTGCTGCTGTTCTCTAAAAATGAAAAGCAAAGCAACGTTTGTTAAAAGTAAAGACTTTGTCTCCACCTGTGCTGATGTACCAGATTTGTGTTAAAAAAAACTGCAGGTCCAATTTAGAGGCTATTTGTAGGAAAACATGCATGTTGCCATAGTAACAGTTGTGTAACGTGTTTGTGTGGGGGGTCAGTGGCAGTGACCCGTGCTAAACGGAGGCATGTGCTGCGTTTCAGAGGAAGGGGCCTCACTGGGTTTCCCTCCTCTAGTATCTCTGAAGTTGCTTCTTCTAAAATACTAGGACAAGCCCCCCACCCGCCCTCTCTTACCCCCCCAGTGCAATTTTACCCCCCACCGCCTCCCTCTGCTCTCAGTAAATGGCTCTGAAAGGAGGGAAGGAATGTAAGCCTGCACAAATCTCGGTCATTATTAGCTTTCCAGGAGCCGGGCTCCTGTTGCTGGGAGGCCCCGGCTCCACCCCCGCTAACCAAGAGGGGCTGGGGGAGGGGCAGAAAGAGGTGTGGTGGGGTAACTGCGGTTCATGACTGCAGCAGAAAATGTTACGGCTTTAAACTGTTTTATTATGAGAAAAGTCTTCATGTCAAACATGAAGTGAAGCTCAATGCTAACTCTGCTAACCCGTCCAACCATCCATCCATCTATCTATCTTTGCATCCAAACATCTCAACATGCTAACATCCCAGCAGGCTACATGCTAACATCCGAGCCTGCTAACATCCCAGCAGGCTACATGCTAACATCCGAGCCTGCTAACATCCCAGCAGGCTACATGCTAACATCTGAGCCTGCTAACATCCCAGCAGGCTACATGCTAACATCCGAGCCTGCTAACATCCCAGCAGGCTACATGCTAACATCCCAGCAGGCTACATGCTAACATCCTAGCCTGCTAACATTCCAGCAGGCTACATGCTAACATCCTAGCCTGCTAACATTCCAGCAGGCTACATGCTACCATCCGAGCCTGCTAACATTCCAGCAGGCTACATGCTAACATCCTAGCCTGCTAACATTCCAGTCACGCCTGATGTTCCTAATCCTGGCTGGATTTGGGACAAACTGAGATCAGCAGTTTATGAACAGGAAAGGAGTCGACGGCAGAACGTCTCACGTCTCAGAATATCACATTCAGTCTGTTTTACAGTAATAGACATGAGTTTGATGGAAGCTCCCAGGTTTGTGTGCCAAACAGAAAAGATAAAGGAACGCCTCAGAGATTAAAGCTGCAGATGGAAAATCTTTTCACAAACTGAACATGAAAGCTGAGTTTTTTCTAGATGCATCGCAGCTTTTCCTCCAGGAACTAAAAGTCTGGAGGCCTCAGTGGGTTCCAGATCAGTGGATCACAGAAAACATGGCCGCTGCACCTCAAAGCAGACTGATATTTATTTATCGGACATAACAAGAGAGGTTTATGAGTCAAAATGTTGAGTAGTCAATGCATCAATCTGCATGAAACAGCCTCATATCCTATTGGTTGAACCTGGAACCGGATATTTACACTGAAATAACGCAAAATCTTATTTTGTTTAGTTTCTAGTGCAAATATGTTTGAAATAAGCCAAAAATAGTTTACAAGTAACTTTTCAGCAAAGTACAAACTTGTTTCAGGTCAATAATTGATGAAAACTAGTTACACTGACACTTCATTTCACTGACAGCAAAATATTTCCCAAGTTAAGTCAGGGTTGTTTTAGTTCAAGTTTACTGAGGTTTAGAAAATCAAAACTACGCAGGAATATCTTTACAGTGTTCATCAGTTATCGTTTTCAGCCATTGTTTACGTTTTATGTCTTATTTCTTCTGGTGCAAAATGTCACATCATTGATGAAGACTGCTGTGAAAAAGTCATGTGCTTGTTGGTAAAAACTGTTACAGTAATTTTATGTTTCTTTTGGAGAAACGGCTTCTTCCTCTCTGAGCGGAAGCAGAAACCAAACAATCGGTCCGACATGATGCTGCCGCTGCTCTGGAGGCTAACACACAAACCAAATAAGGATGTAGCAGCTGGTTGGTGTAATAATGACTTTCAGGCGGTTTGAGCAGCTGATGACGAGTTTATGACTTGTTTTTGCAAACTGACAAAGAAAATACTAAGTCAATGCCGAACAAACATTAGCTTTGGTGCATTTTTCATCCTAAGATCCAAACCCTGCAGCTTTTTCAGGATTAAAGTCATTTTTCAGGGAAGTCGTGTGTTGACGTTGAGCTGGCAGTCTCTCACTAACACAGGATCCACGTCTCCACATTCTGAAACCTTTTAACCAAGTTTGGCTCAAGTTATTTATTTTAGCTCTGAAAAATCACCCAGAACCCCCAGAACACAAACATTTTCAGAGCGAGTCTTTCAGCGGCCGGTTGTGTTTGGAGCAGCGGGGCTCGGCTGCAGAGGCGGTCGCTCGTTTGTTCTGCCAGCCACTTGTTGCAGAGTTCAGCGGTTCTCGTTCCCAGCAGGTCTTTCTTCGTACTTTGTGGATGGTTTTGGTTTGTCCTTAACAGGCCGCAGGCCGTAGCCGGCCAGCTCAGCGTTAGCTTACTGTGCTGACTCCTGTCTCTCGCTCTGCTACCTCTGGACTCAGGTAACCGTGACATTCCTCAGCTTGACCCTGGGGTCAGGAGAAACGGGAAACCCTTCCAGCTCTGCTGTCATGAATGTCTCATAACATATTGTTGTGACATGGTGACGGCTTCAACAGATATGTTAAAACATATTTTTCAATAAAAGGTTCCATGTTCCAGCATTAAATATGCTCCAGAGCAAACCATGATCAGTGTTACAGCAATTATTAATTCATCACATTTATGTGATGCAGCTTATAGAGTCGGTTCAGCCCACCTTCAATCTGTTCGGCTCAACGAAGGTCTCTCCCACACGATAAAACCACTGACACAATTTAAAAAGACAAACTGCTTTGCTTCCATTTTGTGCAGACTATGGCTTTTAATAACTAGTGTTTCTGTCAGAATAGAATAAATTAAACAGAATTGAAGATTGTCACAGTTTTTGTCTGTAGCTCAAATGGCGGCACCATCTTGTGACGTAATCAGGCTAAGACAAACCTGATTGTTACACAGAAGTGGAGGAAGTTGAGTGATTTCAGCAAAGACCTGAGGAATTTATCTGCAGCTCTGGAGGAACAAGCTTGATGCAGTGATGAAGTCCTACTGAAGGGCTGCAACCCCTTTTTTTCTGGGCCTTATTGTTCAGGAAGCAACAATGGCATGATTGTTTGGAATCAGAACCAAAAATGTTGAAAGGGAGACTATTTGAATGCGTAATTTCAAAAAGTGCAAAAACTCACCCAGAGTGGAAAACAGCAGGAGGGCAGAAAGTTGGACTTCAAAAAGTGACCAATCAGCAGAAAGGAGCTGGAGGAACACCTGAGGGAAGATACAGGAAATAAACACAGGGAATAAAGCAGGACCCTAAGCAAAGGCTACAGATGAACTCTAAAACATGAATGTAAACCCAAACAGAGAACTGAACACAGAAGAATCTCAGCACAAAGGAAGCACCACCATTTCCACCCCCAAATAATCCAAAACCAATAAAACAACTTCTGGGTCATTTCAGAATCTGTGGAGGGAACCAGAGATTAGTGTGATGGCAGAGAGGTCTTCCAACCGTTGCTTCCAATCAGAAATCAACTCATTGACTCAGTTAAATCAAAGCCTCAGCCTGCAGCAGTCAACCAGCCCAGTTCGGTCCACGTTAGCTCAATCCCAGACTGTCTACCCAGAAAAGTCCTGTTTGTTCGGGGAGGAGTGAAAACATAATCGACCCAAAAAAGGTTTGAAAGCCAAGAGGATAGCAGATTGCTCCAAAAACAGAAAGTACACTACAGAACAGGGCATTCTGGGTAAAAACAACCAAAATAAACATGCTAGCTTAGCACTAGCATCAGAAATGTCTTGTGGTCTTTAGCCAAAGACAAAATATAAATCCTTAAACTGCTATAATCTGACGCCTCCATCTTGTTTCCATCTGCTGAAGCAGGAAATTGCTGTCAGTGTCTTCAGAGGTTTTTTGTGCCGTTTCCTTCAGTGGTTCTTGATGCAGCGCCCCCACAGGCCAGGAGGGGAACAGGCTGGTTTGACTTAGAGCAGAGAGAAAGAACCACAGCAGCTGGAGGTGGAGCAGATGATGGAGTTTGATCCTAATAGGACTGATTCTACTGGACCTGCAGGAGGGAAACATCCTGAATCATTTGGGTTAAACTGCTGAGATGAAATCTCAGATTCACTGAGGTAAAAACTCTCTGTTCAAACAGGCAGTAACCTGGCATGTTCACTGTGTGTGTGTGTGTGTGTGTGTGTGTGTGTGTGTGTGTGTGTGTGTGTGTGTGTGTGTGTGTGTGTGTGTGTGTGTGTGTGTGTGGTTTTCCTGTAGAGCCTTGATGAAACATGGATCACGTTTTTGTTCCGGTCTCATAAATCAAAGCTTTGTGGGCTTTGATGTGGTTTTCTTTTGCAGTGAGGACTTTGGCTTTATGATGAGTATCTGTCTGTGTGCATGTGTGTGTGTGCGTCTGTGTGTGTGTGTGCGTCTGTGTGTGTGTGTGCGTCTGTGTGTGTGTGTGCGTCTGTGTGTGTGTGCGTCTGTGTGTGTGCGTTTGGGGGGAGGGCTACTGTCTGTGAACCTCCTGTCACAGTTTGTGTTGGTATGTTCATGCAGAGAGATGTGTTTATTTGTATTTCTGGGTCTTCTGCTTGGTTCAGTGATTAAAGATGAAAGTTTTGCTGACTGTGGCAAACATTCAGCTGCAGAGGAGGAACGTCTCCAAAGCTCGTAAGGTTTCAATGTGTGCTAATGCTAATACCGCCAAACATCAGCTTACTGTCTGTCTTTTCCTACATCTCATCAGTTATAACATTTTTGGAGAACTGTATTGTTTTTTAGCCAATGCTAGCTAACTAACTAACTAACTAACTAACTAACTAACTAACTAACTAACTAACTAACTAACTAACTAACTAACTAACTTTGTCCTTCAGGATTGACACTATTCAAAGTTCAACAGTGACCGACTCCTGTAGATTCAACGTATTTTGGTTTAAACTTTTTACTTTTTATGAACATAGAAAGTAATCCTGGTTCAGTTCTCCCGTTTCCCTGCTCTGTGGTTTCAAACCTCCAGTCGGTCGTGGCTGCTGGTACTGATCCAGGTTCTGGCTCTGGTAGAGGTTTTTACTGTTAAAGGGAAGTTTTTTCTTTCTATTGTTGCCACATACATGCTCAGCATGAGGCATTTATGTAAAGTCAATACAAGCTTGTCTGCTGCCGCCCCCTGCTGGTCAGGAGGAGAGAACGCTGCTAGTCAACGACTCGATGCTCTGCTAAGTTTTCTTAAAAACATTTTAAACTAATTTGAATCATAAACTGAACATATTGCACTGATTGATAACTAGTAATCAATTGGAATTACTTTTTCTGTAAAGAGACTTGATTCAACATTTGTTGTGATTTGACACTATAGAAATAAAATGAATTGATTTCAAATATAAAGTATTGAGCTTCAGACTTGCAGATCTTTTCTAGGCATTTTTAAAATTTCTTCTATGTTTCTTTAGCAGGAGGAAATCATGGCCGTTTGCAGCTCAGACCAGACTTTTTCCAGAATGCAAGATATTAAACTCTTCATCCGATGAAGTTAAACTTTTCCAGATTTTGAAAATAGGACAGCAGTTTCCAATTTTCCTTTAAAGTTTTTCAAGATGGGAAATATTCCTAATTTGATGTGTTTTGTAGATTATTTCATCGTCAGTCTCATCATTTGATTTTTGCAGTTTTAGAAATGCTGTGATGTCAGCGTACTGCCACAAGAGGGCGCCAGAGGCGAGCTCTAAACTTTAGTAAACTATAATGAAGCAACAAAGGAAGAAACAATGTATACTTTTAATGAAATCGACAGAAAACAAAACTCTTTTTTTTAATTCGCATAAAAATGTTTTTTTTCAGCTCCAGAAAAAAAAGTTAAAAGTTCTCCTGAAACTTAACTTGTTCATAAAAACTACAGACAGATGAAAGTTGATGTTAGATTTTAGAAATAGTATTGTTTCACTTACATAAACTCAAACCTGGTTATTATTTTATTGTAATGATGATTTGTTGTAGTAATTTTATTTCTCTTTAAGTGGTTATTCATGGTTATTGGGAAACATCTGAATGTGCCGTTATGACCATGAAAACTTCCAGGATTCGATTATTTACTAAGCATTGTTAAAAAATGCTGAGTTTATAAGAATCCTAAATATTTACCGACTTACGCAGCGTTTATCTTCTATTCCCGACCACAGACATGATCCTGCAGATTATGATTAGCTTGGCCTAATTTACTGGCTCTGACCTCTGCTGACCAGCTGATTTCTGAATCCAGATTAGAGCTGAACATGAACCGCAGTCAGAGTTCTTCATGTCTGGCTCGTTCCCTCTAACAGAAACACTTTTTCCAGCTCTTTTTCTCTGTGAGTGCAGCTTCGTTGGCTGATTTCTGACTCCGCCGGTTCATCTGGTGCAGAATTAGGAGGAACAGAGCAGAGACAATGAGGGCCACTCCGGACATGAGGAAGCCCGTCCCGTAGTTCTCCATCTTGTCAATGAAGAAACCTGAACGGAAAGCAGAAATAAGAAGTTTATCAGGAATTATTTAAACCTGAAATGCAAATATACCTACTGCATAATGTTGCTAACCAGCAGGAAAAAGAACACAGATGGAAGCTGTCCTACTTAATGAGGAGGACTGTGAAGTTCAAAGTCTGAGAAATACATAGCCTCTGTGTCAGACAGTTAAAAATAGGAGCTCATTGTCTATATTTGTAGTCTTTCAGAACCAGATTAATCTGAAACCAACTTGACCCCAAGAGACACAAATAAAATATCAAAGTCTGCAGCACTTCTGAAAAAATTTAAAGCAAACAATAAAACAAGGAGAAACTGATGAGAGACAGAAGCGTTTCAGCAGGAAGTCCAGCTGAAAGCGGCTGAGATGACGGCTGTGGTTTGAATCAGGAACTTTCTGCTCCGTAAAGCTGTTATATTATGTTTCCATTTGTTTTTTTCTGCTTCATATTTTCAAAAATCCAACTAAACTTTTACTTCTAATTAAAGGAATCGATAAGGTTTGTGGGAAGGAAAATCCATTTAGCAGCATGAGTGAACATTTAGAAAGCCAACAGCCATGAAATTAACACTGCAGCTTTTGATTATTTCAAACTGTGATCCTGTGAGACGTTTGACAGAATCATGAAGTAAAAGTCGCTGCTACATCTCAGAGTTGCGACAGGATCCAGTTTTACTGGATGATGAAGCTAAAAGCTGGATGAAGCCTTTTATTTACTCCATCAAAATGTAATGAAATTCTGTAAAAGAGTGAAGGTACTTCAAACATTGAACTGGAGATGGTTCCTGTTTGTAAAGGTACAAGTAAAAGAATAACAGCAGTAATTTAGGTTATTTGGCTTGTGACAAGAAAAAAGTTCCAGTTTATTTTTAAAAGTTACATTTTCACCATGTTAATTAATTTATAAATGTCAAAATCAGCAAACTAAATATGCAGTGAAACTCAACCAAGCTAAACAACCAAACCGGAAGTGGACGACCAAAATAAAAGCTATCTCAGAGCTAAATATTTAGCATGCCAACTAAATATTAAGATAAATATGTAGTTTGCAAGCTACATATTTAGCTCCAACTTCTAATTTAGCTTGATGACTAAGCACACGGTTTGGCGCTAGATAGCATCTTGCTAACTAGCTCGGATAGGAAGGCCGCAGCCATCGGGGCTTACCAGCGATGGGCGGCCCCAGCAGGCCTCCGCTGCTGCGGATCAGCATGAAGAAACCCAGCGCGCTGCCCAGCCGCTCCACGCCCACCACCTCCGGCAGCACCGTGATATGGACGGCCACCGTGGCGCCGTACACCAGGCCGTGGGCGGCGCTGAACGCCACCAGCTCCGGGAAGGTGGAGGCCAGCGGGCACAGCAGCAGCACGGTGCCGAGCAGAACCACGGTGGCGGTGAGCTGCTGGACCTGGCCAGAGAGAAAACAGCCCAACTTCCCGTCATGATGCTTAGATCGACACAGGAATATTTTAATGTCTAGGAGAAATCTGCTACAGGAGGAGTCACCGGAAGTGGAATATTTAGCTAGCTCAGAGCTAAATATTTAGCTTGCTAATTAATTACTAAATTAATTAGCTTCAGAAGGAACATTTTAATGTGAAGATAAAATCTGTTAAAGGAAGGGTCTATATTTTCACCATGTCATCCATAACATGGTGATTCACAGCCAGCAAGCTAAAAATGTAGCTAGCATATTTAGCTAAAATTAAAAGTTTTAGTAAGGTCCCAAAAACCGGAAATGTACCTCTGTAAATAACAGCTGGATCTTCTGAGAAAGCTACACATTTAATTTATAAATAACTTTCAAATTAAATATTTGGCTAGACTAAATGCATATCTAGCTCAAAGCTAATTATTTAGCTTGCTTCTAAATTTTTAAGTTTAAATTAAATACTTGGTTTAGTTTCAGACTTGATGTTTAGCTTGTAAGCTAAACTTAGAGCCATAGATTCAGTTTGAAGACAAATATTTTGTATTTAAATATTTAATATGTTTGTAGAAAAAGCCAAAAAAATAATTTGAGTCTTGTTTAATTCTCAATGCCTTCTAATCAAAATCAATAATAGAATGCAGGACAACTACAGGTGAGGTGTCTTCTCACCTCACCTTCTGCCCTTCACAATAAGAGTATACATTCAGGTGTGAAATATATACATTGAATCCGCCACAACGTAATATTTACATTGCGACAGACTGGTGACCTGTCCAGGGTGACCCCGCTCTCACCCGGAACATTAGCTGGAGAGACACCAGCACCTCCCGACCCCTCTGGGGTCAAGGGTGTTAGAAAATGGATGGATGGATATTTACATATAACCAAAATATTTAGCTATGTGCTAAATATTTATCTTTATAACTAAGCATTTAGTTTGGAGCTAAACATTTAGTGTAGTTTCTGTAGGTTTACAGATAAGAAGTGATTTGAAAAAGTGTCCCCCCTCCCCGATCTGTTTCTGCTTGCATCCCATGATGCTGAGCGTACCGTCTGAATCAGCCTCAGGTTCGCCACCCAGCCGAAGAAGACTCTGCCGAAGAGGTCAAGCACTGCAGAGATGGACAGCAAGGCCGCCGCCTGGTACTCGCTCAACCCCTGGCTGCGAGCGTACGGAACCAGGAAGAGCGACGGCGCGAAGAACCCGAGTGCCGCAAACACTCCGAACATGGAGTAGACCATGAAGCGGCCATTAGTGATGAGCGTGTAGTCGACATAGTGCTGGACTCTAGTCCTCAGTTGGGTCTTCTTTGGACCGGATGAAGAGTTCCCGGTCACACTGGACACCTCATCAGAAACTTCAGCACAATCGTTCACCGTTTCCTGATCGGGCATTTCCAGAACGTTCAGTTCACTTTCCAATCGAAAGCCCAGCTTGGTTTCCTCCAGGTCTCCTTTCTGGAGGCTCTCCTCTTCTTTGACCTTCCTGATAACGTTAGCATCTGTTGGGGCTCTCAGGGGCCGGAGCAGCATGCCGCACACACACAAGTTGAGCTGCAGCCCCCCCAGCACGAGCAGCGCGCCCCTCCAGGAGAAGCTGTCGATCAGCAGCTGGAACAGCGGCGTGAGGCTGAACGTCAGGATGCATTCTCCAGCGCTCGCCAAGGCGTTGGCGACCGGTCGCCTCTTGTCGAAGTACTTGCCCAGCATGGTGACGGTGGGGGTCCAGGTGAGGGCATAGCCGAAACCTGCAGCAGTCAAACGGATCAGGAGCCAAACCCACCAGAGCAGGACCTCCTCTTTGTTTTTGCTTCACTCACCGTTTAGGAAACCCACAGTTATGTAGAGTTCAGTCAGACTGCGGGCCAAAGTGCCGAATGCGACAGCGGCGCTGCAGATCAGGCCGCCCGAGATTACCACAGCGCGATGGCTGAAGCGCGCAGTCAGAGCGGAGGAGACCGGGGCTGGAACAGAAACACCAACATGTGGAGAAACGCTAACATTTAGCTTTCACTTGAAAAGTAGGAAGAATGCAGTGAGACTTTCTGCTCAAAGAAAATTTATTGGACTTTTCTTTTTAAAAAACAAGAAGAGAAAACCTCCAAGACTTTGACAGGCTGTATTTCACTCTGGATTCAGAGACTCATAAAGAATTGGTTCACTCACAAACTTTTCATGTTCATCATCAGAAAAAAAGAAGAAATTTCTGAGTTTGAAAAGTAGAAAATGTGCTTGAAAAACGATTAAATTTTGGGATTAATTTATGAGTTTCAAAAGACAAAATAATGTGACTTTTGACACTCAGGAGTTTCCAAGTTTTTTCTGGAAAATTCAGATTAATCTCAAAATTTCTGAGTTTTTTGGCAGAAATGTTCTTTTCCTCTTTTATTTTTCTGTCTTAGCCCTCATACTCCGTCATTCTTTCCTCTATTTTCAGATGATGAAGTGGTTTCCTGGAGGAAAGGGCGGAGCTGCTGGACAGTTACCTGCCATGTGAATGGTCGCCACGGCGATGGAGGTGATCCATGATGTTCCTGCTGCTGTGGTGTCAAAGTGCTGCTGGATCTCAACAAAAAATACACCGAACGACTTGATCACACCGAAGGTCAGGCCGAAGACAAAGAAGCAGGAGAGCAGGATGAGCCAAGCGTAGCCGGCGTCTGGCGCCGCGGCGTCCCGCCTCTTCCCTCTCTTCTCCGGAGGATCCATGCTGACCAGCTGGGGTTCCTGCAACACTTTAACACATAAACACAAACAACTGGATGTTATTTCTTCAGCCTCATATTCTAATACGTTGAGTGGAAAGCGTTCCCTTCGTACCCCTCGGCCCTTTCTGTTCCCTCTGGAAGTCGCCATGTGTCAGAAGAAACTTTCACTCATCAGCTCTGAATGAAGAGCGAGGAAGGCTGGTGGGGACATCTGACCTCCCCACTGACGGGGCAAAAGAAAGCGGACACCTTTTCCAACAAGGCAGGCTGCAACACATGACTGGCTGTCAGCGGGACCGGACCGGAGCGGACCGGACCGGACCGGAGTGGACCGGACCGGAGTGGACCGGACCGGACCGGAGCGGACCGGAGTGGACCGGAGTGGACCGGACCGGACCGGACCGGACCGGACCGGAGCGGACCGGACCGGAGCGGACCGGACCGGAGCGGACCGGAGCGGACCGGACCGGACCGGACCGGACCGGAGCGGACCGGACCGGAGCGGACCGGACCGGAGTGGACCGGACCGGACCGGACCGGAGCGGAGCGGACCCCCTCGCCTCTAGGATGGTATTTATAAAATCAGCACGACCTGCCAGGACTTTAAACTTCATTCATTCATTGTCTCTCTGTGGATCTCTGAACTCACCTCAGGGTTATTATGCAACCAGATTAAATGTGAATCAGTTCACTGAGTTCTGCACAGAATCAGCTCATAAAGAAAAGACTTTAAATAAAAATGAGACCTAAGCCTCCACAGAGCTGTGAGCCCAGTGTTTTCTGTCTGTTTGGAAACAAACCTAAACCAGCAGGAGCATGCTGTCTCCAAAAGCTGGACGGGTTTCCCAGGCAACAGTAATCAGAATAACAGTGTTGCTGCAGGAGTGTTTGCAGAGCAGCAAGGAGCTGATTGTGGGATATTCGCTTCAAAAATATTTACATGTTTAATGTAGTAACAGGCTCTGAAAACAAAGTCCAGCCACAAACCATCATCATCATCACATTCCAACCAGCAACCTCAGAAAGGAAAACGATAACAGCACCAGGAATGGGCCTAGTCAAAGTACTGACCTAAATCTGACGGAGAGGTTGAGCCAAGACTTGAACGTCCACATGTTGTCCATACAGGTTCTGCATGGAAGAATCCATAAAATAAGGATTTCTAGACATGCAGCGCTGGTGGAGACGAACCCAGAACTGGAGCTAAAGGCAGTTCTATACAAACGTACACCGCACTTTTCAGATTTTTATTTATTAAAATAAAAATGTGGGTCACTTTCTTCCATTTCATTAATATGAACAGCCTTCTATTGCTTTGTCACATAAAATCTCAATAATAATTGCATGAATATGGTGAAATTCAGCAGGTTTGAGTCATTTTTAAACTCTGAGTTTATATTTTACATAAACCTGCTGCTGATGTAATTACTGTCCTGCACAGTAGAGATTCAATCTGTCATTATTAACATGCTTTTCCTGGGTGTTTTTCTTTTGAAGCAGATCTAAATTTTCCAGCAGGAACAATCTGAACTCTTCCACTGGCAGTTAATTTACAGACGAGCTAAAAACCTAGATGTGTAAAGAGGAAGTGGATTCTGCTGAAGCAGCAAAACGTGGCGAGAGGAAAAACTAAAACGTCTTTATTTACGCCAGGTGAATCTTTAACCGCTGCAAAGGCTGTTAGATGTTTTAAATAGACAATTAAACTAAATAAATACCAGGATGAGAATTATTGACCAAATTAAAGGATAAAATCAGAGGATCTGATTGGTCCAGATGTTCCTTCTGTTACCGGTACCAGACTTAGGGGAATGTTGAGTTTTGACAACATGGGACAACTGTCTGGTTAAAGAAGACGCCTGCGCAGTCAGCTCTTTAATTGCAGTACGATTAGCTCACAACTCGATGTCAACGTTGAGTTGCTTTGAGTCAGTATTTTCAAGTTGAACTGCTCCTACAGTCGCAGGTCGAGTCTTTGATGCTAATCCAAAACGTCTCAGTCTCTCTGCTTCTTCACCTGTAGACTTTGTGATCTGTTCTAACAGGAAGTCATCACTAACCTGCAAGTCACCAAGGAAAGGTTAAAGGTCATGCATTACGTAACAGTTTTTCTCATTCAATCCTTGGTACAGTGTGTGAAGAAATGTAACCTGTACCAGTTTCTTATCATAGCTAGGATCTGCTCCAGGTTGCTCTGACTCAGCACTATTTTTACCTCTGGTATGTGAGTGTAGGAACCTATTAAGCTCATTGATGTTTAAATCACATTTGTTAGATAAAATTTATTTGAATGTACCTGGCTTAATTATCTTGAAGATTGTGCAAATTGTTTCCGTCTCGGTAAAACCTTCCTGCAGCACTTCATCTATTTGTTGCATAGATTACTGACGCATCAGAAACCAGATTTGTCCACCATGAAGCTTAAAGTCTCCCTGGAAATCAAGCTGCAACATCATTTCCCCTCAACACCTCGTCTCCTACTCTGGAAGAGCGTCTCCTCTTACCAATTTCACTTGCTGTCTGTGGGATGTCAGCAGTGCAGCCTCCTGCTTTCTGTATTGCCTGCAAGGAAATGTCTGCTTCTGTCTGCAGGCCTGAATCGATGAGGTCCAGCTGAAGAGAGGCAGGACAACCAGTCCAACCAGCTGACATATTGTTGGTTCTAGACATCAGCGGTGAGCAGGTTACCAACCAGTTCATCCAAAAGGAGGAACTGAGCCATGCCTTCATCCTCCGACGCTTTCAGTTTTTCACTTTTATCAAAGTCAACAATCAAATCATGCAGTTCTGGTTCACTGAAATCATGACCATGAATGGCACTTCCATGGAGGTCACAACTGTCTGCAGCTGCTCTGTACTCAGTGTACAAAGTTTTTTCTGTATCTTGAGTATGAGAGCTCGCCGTGGATTGATGGTAGCCATGCTAGCATTTCTCAGGTTGCCTTGCCTCTCTGGATGACACACTCAATGCAGCCTCGGGAACCGTCTCTCTTTGTCTCCACGCCAGCCTTTCCTGGCAACACACTTGGTATCCCGGACGAGCCCCCAGTTGTTACCAGTACCAGATCTAGAGGAATCTGGTACTGATTCTTCCAGATGAAACCAAGGAATCATCTTGGTTGCAGATGAATCCTGTGCAACCAAGATCTGTGTATCACAGAAGAAGCAAGTTGAAACAATGTTACTCTGGTCAAAGCTCGTTTATTCTGAGCCGTGCATGCTCAGAACCAGGAAACTCGCTCTCCATGTTAGACCCACAACGGCACAAGAGCGCCCCCACTGGCAAGAAGGCACATGCACACAACAAACACGTCTATATACAGAAGAAAAGAAGAAGAAAAAAACGAAGATAAAAGACAAGACCAATTCTGATTCAAAAATAGGGAGTGTATTAATATATATATTTTACTTTTTCTCAACAGTAAGTTGGATTCTCAATCTACTACACTTCCAGAACCTGCCGGTACCAGATGGGAGACTTCTGGTTCTGGAGGATGAAAACTTTCCTTTCTGATAAAGGTTATCCTGTCATTAAGTTGCTAGAGGTCAAACTTTCTTCTCTTACTGCTCTCCAATTTGCATTATTTGTTGTTATTTAAACCGTTAACTTCATGTTTTCTGCTGTTTTCTCTAAAGCTGCTCCTGGTCTGACGTTGTGTTTGCTGCCATCAGCTCATCGTTCTTCCTCTCCTGCTGTTAACATTTTACTTTTTTAACATAGAAACTTCTCCTGTTTCAGTTCTTCTGTTTCTCTGACCTCCAGTCAGTCAAGGCAGATGGCCACTGGTACTGACCCGTGTTCTGGTTGTGTCGCAGGTTTCTTCCCGCTACAGGGGAGTTTTTCCTCTCCACTGTCCCCTGTGCATGCTCACTATGAGGAATGGCTGTAAAGTTGACGACAACTCAAGCAATTGTTTGGTCCAAGTAACTGTTTTTTTAATGTCGTTTTGTATTTAACAGAAACACTGTAATCCAATAAACTTTTACATCTTCAGAATATTGACGGCATTTAGACTGGATGCCCAGCTGGGTTTCTTTAGATAGAAACTTTTTAAACTAATTTAAATAATAAACTAAACGTAATGCACTGACTGGAATTACTTTTATTTTGTAAAGTTCCTCAAAACGACGTTTGTTGTAAATTTTCTCTGCAGAAATAAACCGAATTGCAAATGGAGAGGTGCATATTCAGATTTATATAGATTCATAACAGAGAACAACTAAGATTAAACTTTGAATGGACAGGAGTTTCTTCATTAAGAATTGAAGCTGCCAATTGGAGAGATTCATGCTCTGTACCTGCATAATAACTGGTTACCTGCAGTGTTGGGTCACTTGGCGGCCATCTTGCTCCTGCAGCAGTCAGCTTTCCAGTTCGGTGTTGGGCCGTCTAACGGAGACGTCTCTCACCCAGAAAACGCTGCAACATGTCAGCCGACAGCAACAACTCGGTTAAATAAAATCCTGATGCAACATGTGAGCCAAGTCTGACCTTTGAACCCCATTTTTTCCAGGATTCCTGGGTCTGTCGACATGCAGGCGTAGGTCAAAGTCCCGTCAGACTCTGAGTAAACTTGTGTGATTGAGTCAGCGTGTGATTCACGGTCGAGATCAAGAGAAAGAGGTTTTATCATCTCTGACGGCTCCAATGATTAAAAGTTTAAAACTTATCATGAAGGTCAACTGCAAAAAATACTAAATCTAACAAAGTATGTTTGGTCTAGTTCATGGTGCAAACACTTGAGTACACTTTAAATAAGACAAATTTAACTTGAAAGTATAGGAGAATGTTTAATCCCTTAATATTGATACTAAAATGGAAAAACGTTTTATTGTAAGTGAAAAAAATCTGCCAATGAAACCAAT
Source organism: Poeciliopsis prolifica (assembly GCF_027474105.1). Classification (NCBI taxonomy): domain Eukaryota; kingdom Metazoa; phylum Chordata; class Actinopteri; order Cyprinodontiformes; family Poeciliidae; genus Poeciliopsis; species Poeciliopsis prolifica. Next base: position 1,026,359 of record NW_026562376.1, on the reverse strand, counting down.
ACTTTTCAATTTTAAGGAATTGTTGACCTAATTTGAAAAGTTATTTGAGAGCTGATTTTGTCTTTTTCAATTGTATTGAGATAAAAAAAAGATTAATCCATCCATTGAGATATTTGTACAAAAACCAACAAAAAAGACTTTTGTGTTTTTACAGTGTAATGATCCATTTGTCCCTCAGTTCAGAAAAATAAAATAGATTTATATTAGTTTATATTACCGTTTTTATTCAGTTGACTAAAATGTTTTCAGTTATTTTTATTAGTTTTAGTTTACAACCTTGGTCAGGATTTTTCCCTTTTTGTCATTCAGAGCCTGAAAATCATGAACATGTTTTCTGATCTGAACTATTGATCCAGATTTTTGTGGAAACTGAAGGGTTCATGACCTTCCTCGTGTTTCCATTCATTTATGAGACATGAACTGGGATCTGGAACGTTCTGCTGTAGGAACGTCACGGTTCACTGAGGAAACAACAAACATCTGTTTTCTACGGGTTGGTGAGTTTACGAGAAGTTCAAAGGTTTTGGGCAAAGTTCGGACGTAAACCCGAGTCAGCAGCTTCCGGGCCGCATGTTGTTCTTCTTGCTCTGCTGATCAGATTAAATATTACAGATAATGACTCAATTCTGTGTTATTATGAATCCACAGCCCTCAGAAACTCCTACAAACTAGCTCTCCCTGCTGCCGTGGAACCGGCCACAGCGGAGCGATTCCACCCAAACCTTTCACTCCGACCACAGGGTCCGGTTCTGCGGCTCAGATCTGGGTCCGGTTCTGCGGCTCGGAGCCGGGTGTAGTTCTGCGGATCTGGGTCCGGTTCTGCTGGGTCCAGAGGGACTGCACCATGTGTGGAATTGAATGATATCAGTTTTCAAAGCGTCTGAAGGTTCATGTCGCAGTGACGTTCTCACAGAAGCCATTATTGCTACTGAATGAACGTCCAAAAGAAAAATTAGACTTCAGCAGAAAATCAGAACTGAGCATCAAGCCTCATGTCTCTCCTTGTTAAGAAGATATTTAACAGACCATAAAATGGCGTTCTGGAGTTTTAACAGTTAATTATGTCTCAGGATTCTTCAGTCTGGCGGCTCAGAGAAACGCAGACAGAAATATGAGGAAAGCTGAATAAAACAATCAATCCTCCTTCTCTGCATCGTTCAGAACAACATGGACCTGCCGGGACGTTTCCACCCTGCAGTCAATCAATTGGACTGCAGAAGAAGAAACGTTGCTTTCGATGCAGATATCTGAACCAATAATGGTGGCAAAGAAACAAAATGTTTCTAATAATGAATGGAAGCATCAGAGGCGACGTTCACACTGCAGGCCTCAACGCAAACTTTCAGCTAAATTGATTTAATTTTTCTGTTGTTCAAACAAACAAACAAACAAACATGCCTTGTTCTGATGTTGCCTTGGAGACGGTATTTTAATGTGGAAAACAGCACAACAAAGAGAAAACTGCCAACATTTAACCGCCTCGTCTTTGGTGAAGGAAAACATTTGGACTCATTTTGTTGTGGAAAACAAACCTGGAACGTTGCTTTGATCCATGTTTGTCTGATTTAAAGTTGCAGCAACACGTCACATGTTGACAAGTTGCAGGATGTAATCAAAGCAACAAAACACAAACAGGCTGAATCTCAGCAACCTGATCGTTACTGTGAACACCGACAAGCAGGCGTGTGAGTGTGTGTGGGGGTGTGTGTGGGTGTGTGGGTGTGTGTGTGGGTGTGTGTGTGTGTGTGTGTGTGTGTGAGTGTGTGGATCTGGGTGTGTGTGTGTGAGTGTGTGTGTGTGTGTGTGTGTGTGTGTGTGTGTGTGTGTGTGTGTGTGGATCTGGGTGTGTGTGTGTGGGTGTGTGTGTGTGTGTGTGTGTGTGTGTGTGTGTGAGTGTGTGTGTGTGGGTGTGTGTGTGTGAGTGTGTGTGTGTGTGTGTGGATCTGGGTGTGTGTGTGTGTGTGTGTGTGTGTGTGTGTGTGTGTGTGTGTGTGTGAGTGTGTGTGTGTGTGGGTGTGTGTGTGTGAGTGTGTGTGTGAGTGTGTGTGTGTGTGTGTGTGTGTGTGTGTGTGTGTGTGTGTGTGTGCGTGTGTGTGTGTGTGTGTGTGTGTGTGTGTGTGTGCGTGTGTGTGTGTGTGTGTGTGTGTGTGTGGATCTGGGTGTGTGTGTGTGGGTGTGTGTGTGTGTGTGTGTGTGTGTGTGTGTGTGTGTGTGTGTGTGGATCTGGGTGTGTGTGTGTGGGTGTGTGTGTGTGTGTGTGTGTGTGTGTGTGTGTGTGAGTGTGTGAGTGTGTGTGTGTGTGGGTGTGTGTGTGAGTGTGTGTGTATGTGTGGGGTGTGTGTGTGTGTGTGTGTGTGTGTGTGTGTGTGTGTGTGTGTGTGTGTGTGTGTGTGTGTGTGTGGATCTGGGTGTGTGTGTGTGACATCATCAGTGATTGAGTGATGATTCAAGGTCATGGTGGTAATTAGAGTCGGCTGGACGTCGGCGTGAAGCGTCTGCTGAATTATCGTGTTCTACGGATCGTCTTCGTTTTGTCTTCTGTTGTTGTGATTCTTTATCACAATTATATTTTTTGTAGTAGGTTTATTAATCATTTCTAAACTGAATCTAATTTTCCTCTCATCATGCTTTTATGTTTTGTGATATTTTTAGAGAGCAGCTGAAACACCAGCCTTTCACTATTTATTATCTGTCTGTCTGTTTAAAGTTGAGTTTTGGACATAAGAATAACAAGAGCAGAACTGGAGGTGAAACACTAGTTGCACAAGATGTTATAATAAAACAGACAAGAATATGGAGGGAGAACAGATCGTTTCACAGACGGAAGGTTCTGGAGAACGACCCGGCTGAACCCATTATTATCTCGGCTGTAGGAGGAAAATAACATTGGGACCAACTCGACCCGGTGTACTCTCCCTCCGGTACCGCAGAACAATAAAAGTCTTTCTGCTAACAATCACCACCGTTGGGGGCAACAGGAAGGAAAGTGAAGGACATCATGTTGGTGCAAAGCTAAAAAACACTAAATGATAATAACTCCAGATTCGCTGTAAGCATTTTTACTCTTCAGGGATCAGAATAAAGCGTCTCTGCAATATGCTGCAAAAACAGGCCACTATATTCATAGACAGATGGGGCCACATTAACTTTCATCTACATTTTTATTTTATTTATTGTATGATGGATCAATACAGAGCATCAGTGCAATGAAAGCAAAATTATATTTTCTTTTATTCTTTTCAAGTGAAAACTGAAAATTGTTCCACCTTTACTCTGATCCCCTTAATAAAACTGAACCATAATCTGTCAGTAAACCATTTCATTTATTCTCAGTTCTAATCCAGATGTTCTGGTTCTGCTCTCTGCAGTCAATCAGAGAAACCCAACAGAATCTGAACAAATACAATACAGTCTTCTTTAATTCATCTGCTCCAGTGAAATATTTGGTCCACAAGTTTAACATCTCCGATCCAACATAATCTGCAGCTTTAAAATTTCCTTCAGATGCGTCTAAATGTCTGACAAACCTTTCATCATAAAGATCACAGAACATGTAAGGGGCTAATTTTCTAATACTAATTTCAATCTCTGGTTCTGCCATTTACTGAGCGTTATTTCTGTTAGCGGTCGTCGTTAATGACGGACGCCTTGCTTCGCTCATGTTGAGATTAACTTTCTGTTTCCTCTCCTCAGATAACTGGAGCTGCAGAGAAACCATGGAGAGTAACAGAGCTGGTCTGAATCCAAACGCATCATGCATCCTGTTACAGAGCTAAAATTCCTCCTGGCTTCAGATGTTTCCAGATAGAGACTCCGTCCTCCTCTTTATCTGCCTGATAGCTAATCCATGCAGCTTCTCCTCGTTTCTCAGATTATAGCGATCCAGCTTCACTTCTTGTACATTACTGCCAAACTGCACGTCTCCCCCTGAACACTCACACTGTTTTCCTTTGTTCTCCTCTTAATTGGTGCTGCAGAAGCGTCACAACATCTGCACTGAAGGTCAAGCTCCCGTTTCATTTCACTTCCTTAAATTGGCTGCTCCTGCTTTTCTGTGAGACTCATTGAACTGAATAAATTCTTCATTTCAGTTTAAGCCTCCTGCTCTCCATCTAAATGGAGTCTGTAGGGATTTTTGTTCTGACAGTCAGACTCTGAATGGTTTAATTGGCTCCTCATCTAATCAGGAATCTAGTGATGTGCGTCCAGTGCAAAGCCAGCAGAGGAGAGCAAACACTGATCGTATCTCACAACAAGGAGAGGAAACGAAGGACGTTTAGGACAAAATGAGTCTGGCTGCTCACATTACCCGATGAAACCATGAAACATGAAACCATGAAACATGAGACCATGAAACATAAAACCATGAAACATGAGACCATGAAACATGAAACCATGAAACATGAAACCATGAAACATGAAACCATGAAACATGAAACCATGAAACATGAGACCATGAAACATAAAACCATGAAACATGAAACCATGAAACATGAAACCATGAAACATGAGACCATGAAACATAAAACCATGAAACATGAGACCATGAAACATGAAACCATGAAACATGAGACCATGAAACATGAAACCATGAAACATGAAACCATGAAACATGAAACCATGAAACATGAGACCATGAAACATGAAACCATGAAACATGAAACCGTGAAACATGAAACCATGAAACATGAAACCGTGAAACATGAAACCATGAAACATGAAACCGTGAAACATGAAACCATGAAACATAAAACCATGAAACATGAAACCATGAAACATAAAACCATGAAACATGAAACCATGAAACATGAAACCATGAAACATAAAACCATGAAACATAAAACCATGAAACATGAAACCATGAAACATAAAACCATGAAACATGAAACCATGAAACATGAGACCATGAAACATAAAACCATGAAACATGAAACCATGAAACATGAAACCATGAAACATGAAACCATGAAACATGAAACCGTGAAACATGAAACCGTGAAACATGAGACCGTGAAACATGAAACCATGAAACATGAAACCGTGAAACATGAAACCATGAAACATGAAACCATGAAACATGAAACCGTGAAACATGAAACCATGAAACATGAAACCATGAAACATGAAACCGTGAAACATGAAACCGTGAAACATGAAACCATGAAACATGAAACCATGAAACATGAAACCATGAAACATGAAACCGTGAAACATGAAACCGTGAAACATGAAACCATGAAACATGAAACCATGAAACATGAGACCATGAAACATAAAACCATGAAACATGAGACCATGAAACATGAAACCATGAAACATGAAACCATGAAACATGAAACCATGAAACATGAAACCGTGAAACATGAAACCGTGAAACATGAGACCATGAAACATGAAACCATGAAACATGAAACCGTGAAACATGAGACCATGAAACATAAAACCATGAAACATGAAACCATGAAACATGAAACCGTGAAACATGAAACCATGAAACATGAAACCGTGAAACATGAAACCATGAAACATGAAACCGTGAAACATGAAACCATGAAACATGAAACCATGAAACATGAAACCGTGAAACATGAGACCATGAAACATAAAACCATGAAACATGAGACCATGAAACATAAAACCATGAAACATGAGACCATGAAACATGAAACCATGAAACATGAAACATGAAACATGAAACCATGAAACATGAAACCATGAAACATGAAACCATGAAACATGAGACCATGAAACATAAAACCATGAAACATGAGACCATGAAACATAAAACCATGAAACATGAAACCGTGAAACATGAAACCATGAAACATGAAACCGTGAAACATGAGACCATGAAACATGAAACCATGAAACATGAAACCATGAAACATGAAACCATGAAACATGAGACCATGAAACATAAAACCATGAAACATGAGACGAGGGGAAATCGTTTGCACCTGTAAAACCACATGCAGGAATTTAAATGATTTAAATATCACCAATTAGCACCATAATAACTTATCATCAGAATATTAAATATTTATTTAGCAAGTATTTATCTTCAAACGTTTAACTAAATATTAGCTTCAGACTAATTATTGCGAATATTTGACTGCAATGTAAACTAAAATGGAGCAGCATCAGATTTTAGTGGTTGGAGGTAAGAAACACCAGCCATTTCTCCCGCTAGCACTTGGCTAGTTCATTGCTTTGTTTGTATTTACCCAGAATGCCCTGCTCTGTAGTTCACTTCCTGCTTTTGGAGCGGTCTCCAGTCCGCTTGGCATTCACATGCATTCAAACTGAGCTGCAGTTCAGTTCAACCAAACCCAACTGAATTCACTCCGTTGGTTCGATTAGCGTTCAGACCTCCCCAAACCGGAGTTTGACTCAAATGGAGAAAACAGGATTTGTTGTATATTAGAAATGTTAAGAATTAACAAAAAAATCAATCTGTTTGATGCTAGAGTTTTGTTCTACAACAAAATCATTTTTGTACATATTTTAAATTAAACTCAATGATTGCATTTGAGTCAATTCTAATTATTCTCATTAGAATAAACTTCAGTATCATTAGCAACCACATTCTGGATTTCCTTCCTGCTGACCAGATTTGCTTGTTTGGGTCTAATTGATGCCGTTTCACTAATGCCTCCCCCAGGTGATGCCTCCCCCAGGTGATACAGGTGATACCTCCCCCAGGTGATGCCTCCCCCAGGTGACGCCTCCCCCAGGTGAAGCCTCCCCCAGGTGATACCTCCCCAGGTGATACCTCCCCCAGGTGATACCTCCCCCAGGTGACGCCTCTCCCAGGTGATGCCTCCCCCAGGTGACGCCTCTCCCAGGTGATGCCTCCCCCAGGTGACGCCTCCCCCAGGTGACGCCTCCCCCAGGTGAAGCCTCCCCCAGGTGATGCCTCCTAGTGTGTAGAGCCATACTCCCAGTATAAGAGTCGGCACTGAAGCTGCATTTTGCTGAGGATCAGTGTTTCATCTGATATTAACTGGAACAGCAGCAGGAGAAAAGCTTGAGGAGGAACGAAGCAGCTGCTCTTCGTCACGTTTCCCTTCAGGTGCTTTCGCCGACTCTCTCCAGGGGTCATGGGGTCAGGGCTGAAGGACCCTTAACGTCGAGGCCTGGACTCACTGTGAATCTTTCAGATCAGACTGAGCTGCTGCTGATGAACCGCCACCAGCCAGACGGGATGAAAGAAGAGCTGGCTGTGAATTTTAAACGTTGAGCATAAAGCTGCTTCTCGTCCTCCTGGGACATCAGATTGTTGCAGACTGGCAGCACTTCAAAGAGTAATTACAGACAAAAAACAGATTACTCAACACACTTCCACAGTATGCTTACACTAAAGCTCTAAAATCTGGGTGAAGATTCACATTTCGGATGTTTCCCCATCATTGTGACCTTGTGTTGAAATCTGAAACGGCGTGGACAAAGCCTAGCAGGGAGGAGAATAAAGCAGTGTTGATGCTCATTAGGCTGGATAAGATGACACAGCCTTCCCTGATTAGTATGCCGCAGCGACACACACTGCGCAGGAGCGAGCTGCTCCTACTGAGGCAGCACAAACCAAACTTCACTTTGTTCCTAAATGTCCAGAAAAGCAGCAGGTCTTTCTGTCTCCTATTTATATCAACCCTCTATCACAGTGGCACTAATTGGGAATATTTTAAACACCTGGGTTGTAATAACTTTGGGTTTTTCATGATATTGCTTTGTAACTTTCTGTCTAATTCAGTTAGTTTTAGTTTTTAGAGTTTGTTTAATAGTTTTTATTAGGTAAATATTGTTTGGTTGTGGTTTAGTTTTTTCATACTAAAGGCTAATTTTTAGGTGCAGAATTAAAAAAGCACAAAGTATTACATAGAATACTCAACAGGAGAAATCGTTGTCAGAAATTAGCTTTATAAATGCCCGGTTTGCTTCCAGTTGGTTAAATTATTTATTTCACTCGAAAATATTTTCTCAATTTCAGTTTTTTTTCTTTCATTAGTTTTAGTAAATTATAATAATTCTGATGATCACATACCATGCTGCTAAACGCTGCCTTTTTTCTCAAGTCTGAACAGTTCATGTTCAGCATATGTGGGGTCTGCAGAAATGTTAGCTCCCCTTTCATATAGATAGACTATTTTAGGACACTCAAAGAAGTTTTATGGAGAGAAAGTCAGCCTTGATGATCTTCCATAAGTACCACCGTTTTTCATAAAGCACTTTAAAAACACCAAGAAAACAACAAGCATTCAAAATAGAAAGGACAAACGAAAAACAAGATCATTGAGATGCTAAAACTTAAGGAAGAGTAAATGTCATGATTTGTGGTAGTTGAGTGGTGAGGCAGACACAGGTTATGGAGAGTAGATGGAGATTTAGGCTTCAGATCTCTCCTCCGTTGCTTAGCAAGTGATGACATTCATGCAGAGTTTTAACTTCCACACACAGGCTAACAACTCGACACATGCAAGTTGAAAAATGTTCAGCTTTTGTCAGGATTCCCCATCATCCACTATATTTAGACTTGAATTTGATTTGGCTTCAGTGAGAACAGAAGTGGGGCGAGGACACGGCCCTGGGGGACGCCGGAGCTTTTAGCCAATCAGTGCAGCTGCAGATTTATGTTTGCTCGGCTCTTCACCACATGAACGCTCTGAAAACGACAAACATGTCCAAGTTTGTCTCCTTCATCAGAGGGCCTTCCTACACCCACATTACAGGAACTATGTATTTATGCTGTGACCTCTGACCTCCAGACAGGATGATGCTGTGACCTCTGACCTGCAGACAGGATGAGCAGGAAATCCTCCCACCTAAACATCACCATCATAAATGTGTGGGCGTGCAGCAGCAGCACTAAGCTGAATATGTGAGACATTCACCTTGAAAGAGGAAAAAGTTCCTAAACTCTGGATTGATCCGTTTTAACGGCTGCAATAAACAGGAAGCTGAAATGTGTGCAGCCATGTTTGACTGATAAATGACTCGACTTCACAGCTTCAGCTCAGCAGGCATTTAAATTACAGAAACAGTTTGAAAAGAAAAATAAATACCAACTTGAAGAAATCTGTGCTGAAGTTCCAGAAGGACGTGGGCGGTTTCTGGTCGGGAAGTGGAGCCGTCGTTTCAGCCGAGTCGCGTCGGACCTGCTGGAAAAACTGAAACAGCTGGAAATCCAGCAGAAACTGCCGCTTTATCTGGACAGTTTTAATATAAAATAATACGCTTATTATAGTTTAAATTCAAACTGAAACATACACGAATTTGAATCAAATCAGCTTCACATTATTTTGTGAAGCTGATTTTATTTTCTTTCATGGAGACATTTATTTCATGTTTTTATAAATTATTTAATAACAGTGTTTATTTACTTTTTTAAAACAAAAGGCTCAAAAAAATGACCGTCACCATCAATAAATAGAGAACTTGCTGCAGTTTTACAAAGCCTGCTTGTTACTGCCCCCTGTTGGTGTGACTGTAGAACTACATTAACCACAGAACATCTATTATTAAAGTTCTAACTTCTATTTTAAAAATATAAAGATATGATTTGTACATATGTGCTAAAACTGTCACCAGGAAATGAACCACGCCCCGTCAAACCCAACCAATCAGAACCAAGAGGAGGGTCGTAACGTTGTCAATCAACGTCATGTTCATGCTGCTAAATGTGCTAATGGAAGAGGAAAACCATTTATCTGTGGCTATGCTAACTAGCCTTAGCGGTCAGGATTGGCTGACGGGAAAAAGTTAGCAGCGCCACATGAAATGGTGACTGACAACGCTAAGACCCGCCTCCTGAGTCTGATTGGTTGGCTGGGACACAACAGAGGAGCTCCATTTTTTCACAGATTATCTCTCAAACATCACAACATGGTGACAGCTTCAACAAAATAAAGTCTTCATAGTTCAACTGTCCAGCATGAAGACCGACTCTCAGTCTATAATCCATCACATTTGATCATGAAAAGAAGAATTACGTCACTGCGCCATATGCTAGCTGCTGCACCACTGCTCCCAGTAATCCCATCACAGCTCAGCCAATGAAACCCAACACCGCAGTGTTTGGACCCAAGTCACTTAGACGTCAAAACAAACGCATGAAGCCGAGTTTCAGGCTAAAACCTGAGCATGTGAGGGTTATAATCCCAACTTTAATCTAGATTACAGCCACATCTGGCATGTCCCTACATATCCCTGCTGCCTTCCTACTCTGCACCGCTCCGGAGAATCATTTGATCAGCCTGAAGGCAGCGGTGGGTCGAACCGGACCCCCTGCTGGGCTGCAGGGCACAGAAAGCTCCCCATAAACCCTGGAGACGGCGGCCTGCGGCCCGCTGAACTCCCAGCATGCCAGCTGCTTCAAGTTCTTCATTTCCAGCTGAAGGAATGTGACGGAGCATCGGCGGCGAGCCAAAAGATTAAACCTCCAAACTCAGAGAAACCAAAACAACCAGAACCCAGAAAACAGATTTCTTTCAGATTATCAGGAGAGCTTTTATTTGGAGCATCGCAAAGTACATTTCACAGTTCTTCGCACTCATGCACGCTCCTTGTCTGAAACAAAAACTCCCCTTTTCATCTCCATCCTTTTAATCCCTAATTACAAAATTACAGTAGGGATCATCCTGCAGAACAGAGCTCTGGAAAACTACTTAGTGCTCACAGATTGCTTTGAGTTTCCTTCTCAGTCACACTTCAGTGTTTGAGATCATCACATTTTAACACCAGACAGAAAAAAACGGTTTAATTAAGAGAAAAGCAATCAGAACTAATCTGCTCCTTTTCATTCATAAATTAACTAAAAATAACTTCGTTTCACCCGCCTGAGCCAGGCGGGATTACAGTCTGACCGAGACAATAGTTTAGGGAAAACATTAAAACGTTTAATCAGCTGAAAGGCTGTCTCCAATTAATTAATCAGAAAAATATAAGCCACATTTTTCATTTAAAATCATTTCCAGCATCTAATCAGATGGTTTGTAGAAGCGGCTTTGTCATCCATCATTGTTAGCGGATTTAGCCTGTGCCCCAGATATACGGGCGTACCAGAAACGCACAGATCCTAAGGTTCCACTCAGTACCTCTAAGAAAAAAAGGTGAATACTTTTCTAATACATTGTTTTATATAATAAAATCTATAGATATTTGGTTGAAATGAATAACAACACAAAGTAGGTTTGATAATCTCAAACAGCAAGAAGTCATTAACAACTCACCCAGAAAAACAGAACCAGAACCAGAACCACTGCTGACCCAAACGACCCACAGGCCTGTCTCACATTTTCCAAATATTCTCTGGACGGTTCAGATGAAAATGGTTCTGGAAGGTACCGATAGCGGCCGGACTTCTGGGATCCGAACCGTTCACTTCAAATGATCCGTTTTTAAAAGCCATTTTATCCCAAATAAATGTCTTTTGAATCAATTACTGTAAAAAACGGACCTACAGAAAACAAACCTCAATCAGAAACATCAGATATCATGCAGTTTTTCACAAAGGTTGAGCTTTAGTGACATTTTAACATGGAAACAAAATGTAACAAAAAGTGAGCAGCTTAAAAACAAATGAACTCATAAAGAACAAAGAACTGTTCTCACTAACCGGATCGAGTCGCATCGATTAGGATGAAGATAAAAATATTCAGATTGTTCGTTAACGACAAACTGACGGCTCACCTGCAGCCAAGCAAACGTTTTATCTCATCTTCAACATAAATGTTTTGACGATCTGAAACATTTAAGTGTGACAAAAAAGCAGAAACAAAACAACACTAGGGGGCGCTGATTGTAAAGTTACACAATAAAATTTACAGCAATGTTTTGATTTAAATAGTCTGTCATAAAAAATGAGTGTTCATTTTTCAAATTTATATTTTCATCATGTTGTTCATTCATTTATAAATATATAATTCCAAACTTAACATGTAATTTATGAGCTAAATGGTGAATCATATCTTTTGTTTGGATCTATGACATTTATAAATTAGCTGTTTTCTGTACATACACTAAACTGTTGCTGTTAACTTTTTACAGTGTAACTGTCCAAACTGAACCTAGCCGTTTCCATCAGTTATTTATTAGATCTATCAGATAAACAGAGAACAGATATATGTTACATTGGGTTATAATGTTTCATCATCTCTGCTCAGAACATGGCTTCAAGCTTCTCATGTATAAACTACGAGCTGAACTTCTTTGTATTCATGGCAGGAGGGCTGAGTGTGAAACAGTTTTAGTTCATACTTTATGCAGCACATTGAACAGAATGAAAACTCCTGCAGTCAGTTCACAGTGGAAGGAGAAGCGACTTTGGGTTTAATATTGCAGGTTAATGGAAGCAGCGTGTTTGGAATGTTGCTGCAGAGGCCTTCAGGTCTCACAGGAAGCATCCAGTTTAAAGGGTCGATTCTTTTTACAGTCTCTCTTCACCAGTAAAAGCATCAAAAACCAGAAATACAAAGAAAAAAGAAAAACTTTTATTTGTATCCAAAATAATGTGAATGCCAGAACTGGGCAGTCAGGCTTTTGGGTATTAGTCCCTTGGTAATTGCTGTGTTTTAAAGCTGCAGTTGTAACTTTTATTAAAAATACATTCTTCACATATTTGTTAAAACTGTCAGATTATAAAAGGCAGATAATCTGTGAACAAAAGAAAAAGTTGGTCCTGCTTATCAGAAACAACCAAAGACAGGGAGCGGGTCTTAGTGCTGTCAATCATGCTCATGCTCACAACTTGGGGCTTTCGCATTGCTATGTTACAACGTAGCCATATATGCTAAGGCTAGTTTTTACTGAAAGGCTTTTGCACTGGGATGATGTGCTATTGAGCCGTATCAAAACATGAACCACAGCCGGATGTTACTACTGTTAGAAACGCCAAAGAAGACAACAGGAAGTGGTTTTCTTTGTTTGTTTTGGTGCAGCCGGCTCCACTAGAGCATCACAACATCCGTTCATAAAAAGTTGAGTCGTTCCAACATGTTCAATCCATAATTCTCCTGTAAAATGGCCGACTTCAATTTTTCCAAAACGCCGCATAAGTAGCCGCTCCCGAGAAGGCGGGGCTTGTTGCTGAGTAAAACGCCAACATCTCCTCTGATTGGCTGATAGATGATGAGCGCTAGCAGCTGAATTATGACATCCGTCGCTGCCATTAACGACTTATTGAATGAACAAATTTATTCGTGGATGATTTGAATTTAATTTCTCATATAAAGCTGCAGCATATGATTTTTTTATAAAGAAATGTTTTTTAATTTGTCAAAGTTGTCTCCATGTCATGACAGTTTATGAGACCGATAATCTGAACAGACTGATTTTTTGTTCAAAAACAACCAATCAGAGCTTGGAGGAGGGGCTTAGCGCTGCCAATCAATGCCAAATGTGCTAATGCCGAAACAACTTGCAGTTCCAGCACCATCATTATCATTGATGGCTAAGCTAACTAGCATTAGCATTCATGTCAGGATCTGGTGACATGACTGTGATTGACAGCAGTAAGACCCGCCTCCTGGCTCTGATTGGTTGTTTCTAGTTGGTAGAAAACAGAGGAACTTCATTATTTCACAGATTATCTGTCTGATATGGTCACAACATGCTGACAATTTCAACAAATAAAATGATATTTTATGTAAAAGTTACAAATTGCAGCTTCAATGAAAACAAAAATAATGAAATTGTATCTTTTCGACATGAGCAAAATATAGACAAAGATTTCTCACATTTGAAATAGAAACGCAACAACTGTCGCAACATGGAGACAGTTTTATGAAATATATCAAAGCCCAAACATGTATTTTTATTAAAGCTGCAAACTGCAGCTTTAAAGAACCTTCAGAAAGCCGCAGGTGGAAGACTGTGGTTGTTGGCCTCCTGGAGCAGCGCCTCCATGCAGAGCTCCTTGGTTTGGCCCGGAGGCCCAGCAGGGGGCGCCCTCGCCGCCTGCTCCTCCCGCTGCGGCTCCGCAGCGCCCCCCGTGGCAGCGGCGGCCGCTGCAGCCGCCACCTCCTCCTTGAAGAGCCGGTCGTGCTCCATCTTCAGCTCCTGGTAGGAGCGCGAGAACATGTGGAAGATGGAGGTGGCGGGGAACGCCATGATCAGAATCCCGCTCAGGATGCTGCTCAGCGCCACCACCTGGCCGGGGATGGAGCGCGGCACCATGTCGCCGTACCCCACCGTCGTCATGGAGATGATGGCCCACCAGTAGGAGGCGGGGATGCTGCTGAAGTCGTGCGGGCCGGTGAGCTCGCTCTCGGCCAGGTGGACCAGCGGGGAGAAGAGCGTGACGGCGACGCAGAGGAAGAGCAGCAGCAGGCCGAACTCCCGCGTGCTGCGGCGCACCGTCAGACCCAGAACCTGCAGGCCGAGCGAGTGGCGCGCGAGCCGCATGACGTACAGGATCCGCAGCGCGCGCAGGATCCGCAGCACCAGCCCCAGCTTGTCCAGGTAGCCCTTACCTGAGGCAGCAGGGAGAACCAACATCACCAACAGTTATTTAGTCCAGCAGAGAGGAAAACGGGAGTGAAAATCAGATTTTCACCATTTAATTCAAACTTTTAGAAATGACAACATATTTAAAATGCTAAATATTTAGTTTACAAACGAAATATTTATCATCCCAAAGTCATATTTACATTCTTACATTTATAAATATGTAAATAAATGATTGAGTCTGAGCTAAATATTTAGATTGAAATATTTAGATTGAAAGCTAAATATTTCAATCTAAATATTTAGTTCCCAGAATAAATAAACATTTAGCTTGTTCATTAAATTTTTAGTTAGAAAACCACATATTAGTTGGCAAACTAAATATTTAGCTTCCTTACTCAATATTTAATTGAAAGTTAAATATTTAGGTTATTAATTGAACTTTTATAAATGGTGAAAATGTGCCTTTGAAAAATAAACATGTTTTTTGCAGAAAAGCTAAATGAACCAATTACGGCTGTTGTTTCCTGCTGGGTTGTTTTCCTGACCCGTCTCACCTCCACCGGGCCGGTCCGACTCCCGGTTCTGGTCCTCCTCGCTCACCACCAGGGAAACGTAGTAGGGCAGGATGGCCATGGCGTCGATGATGTTGAGCGGCCCGCGCAGGAAGTCCAGCTTGCTGCGGGCCTGGACGAAGCGCAGCACAAACTCCAGGGAGAACCAGGCCACACACACCGTCTCGATGATGAACATGTTGTAGCATTTGGAGGAACATTCGCCCTGAGGATCCAGAGATGGAAGAGGAGGGGAGCCAGGGACGACAGCGAGGAAGACGGATGGGGGACAGGAAGACAAAAGTCCTGAGGTCAGATAATCATCCATTAATAAATCATGAGTTACCAAAGCTCTGCAGCTGCACTGAGCGACATCACACCCACACAATCCGTCATTTATTTAATTGAGAAGACTTCAGAGATCAATGCAGGCGTTTGTGGAAGCTGCAGCAAACCCAGCCGGGTTTCCTCCGACTGCAACAAAATAATAAAATCCATCAGTTATGAAAAATTTCAGGCTTTGCAGCATCAAACTAGTTTCTAGGTTTGCATTTATTGTTGCACTTGGTCACAAAGCTTCGCTGCTGCAACCTGATTTCACCAGTTTGGTAAAAATTTGGTAAAAGTTTATTTTTAGATGCTGTTGTATTTTGTACAGCTTTGGCTTATTGCTCTGAATGTGTTGCTATTTTCAGCAGGCGGCTTTTCTTTATATGTACCAGTTAACTGGAGCCACATGCACCTGTTAAAACACATTCAGGCAAGGCGCAACGGGGTGATGCTGCTCAGGGGCCACACAGGGGCCACTCAGGGGCCACACAGGGGCCACTCAGGTGCCACACAGGGGCCACTCAGGGGCCACACAGGGGCCACTCAGGGGCCACTCAGGGGCCACACAGGGGCCACTCAGGGGCCACTCAGGGGCCACTCATGGGCCACTCAGGGGCCACTCATGGGCCACTCAGGGGCCACACAGGGGCCACTCATGGGCCACACAGGGGCCACTCAGGGGCCACTCATGGGCCACTCATGGGCCACTCATGGGCCACTCAGGGGCCACACAGGGGCCACTCAGGGGCCACACAGGGGCCACTCAGGGGCCACTCATGGGCCACTCAGGGGCCACACAGGGGCCACTCAGGGGCCACACAGGGGCCACACAGGGGCCACTCATGGGCCACTCAGGGGCCACTCATGGGCCACTCAGGGGCCACACAGGGGCCACTCATGGGCCACTCATGGGTCACTCATGGGCCACTCAGGGGCCACACAGGGGCGACGCAGGGCCACTCAGGGGCCACTCAGGGGCCACACAGGGGCCACTCAGGGGCCACACAGGGGCGACGCAGGGCCACTCAGGGGCCACTCAGGGGCCACACAGGTCCGGTCCATGAAGAACCGGGTCAGAGACACGGAGCCGCCCTGCAGACCAATGGATCAGAAAATGATCAAAGATCTGATCTATTGTATCTTTTAGTGCAAGTTTGTTGTGTAAATGAAATATTAATAAAAATCTGCAGTTTGAAGTCTTTTTTCCCAGATCCTCCTCTCATCCCTCCTCCATCTTCCCATCCTTTTGTCATTGCATTCAGTCTGCATTTGTCTTTTTCTCCTCCGTCTCCCCTCTGTTTATTGCCACCTCTCCATCGCTCATTCTGTTTGCTCTGCGGTCGCCCGCTGTCCTCCATCACTCTGTAAAACAGACGTCTCTTCACACCTCCTGCTCGCGTCCTCTGTGCCGTTTGCTCGTCTCAATGTGACGCTGCTGTTGTTGCGGCTCTGCAGACCAACACATGGCTGCAGGATGCTGACATTAATCTGTTTGTATTCTTAAACAACATCAGGTTACGTCACATTTCATCCAAACCAGGATGAAGGACGTTGCTTAACGCTCCACCTCCGAAGGATTTTCACTCTTGTTCTGGCATCTGGTCTGGGAACTTTGGATGAAAAATATATTCACTGCCTCCTTATTAGGTACAGCCAGCCTGCTGTTTGCCTACGCAAATGTTCTCACTGCAGCAGAAACGGACTGATTCTGACCTTTTCACCAAATAAAAATCCAACCTGTTCCTCTTCCACATGTGAAACTAAATCATATCTGGTAGTTTTCAAAGCGCCTGCAGTCGGAACGTCGCATTTTCTCCAGCATGAGTCAAAACTCCGCAGCAGAATCCAGACTGTAAATCTAAACTACGGTGATGAAAGAGTCAGTGAACGCATCACATCCCAACCGACCACTGCTGGTCCAAACAGAACCAGAGAAGATTCAACATTTTTATTAACTTAAACAGCTCAGAGTTTTTAAAATGGCCAAAAACTCAACGATTTTGACCATTTTACAGAAAATTTGCAGCAAAGTTACAATTATGGATTAGCATTAAAAAAAAACCTGAATTTTAAGCTAAAAACTGGAGGGACTGAACAGATCAGAGCAGCTGCACAGCATGCCGCCCCGGGCGGATTAGCGCTCTGGAAGGAGAGCCTTATTAGCACCCCACTGATGAATTAGGAAATTATTTACACGTCTTTCATTTTTCTATGAAAGACGACAAAACAAAAACAGCGTCTGAATTATTAAAACTGCCTTCAAACTATTCTGGTGGCAGGAGAACAGAAAACATTTCCAGCTGTGTCTGAATATATTTAACTTTGCTCATATTAACAGATTTATAGTTGATTTTAAGTTGTGGTTGTGGATTCCTGCAGGTGATTTCTGTGTTAAGGTGGATTTATTGCTTTATGCGCCGCTGTCGGTTCTGCTGCCCACTGAGTGAAAAACGGACCAGATCCGAACAGATTTCTCCAGACGAACCAACCGGGGAATATTTAGTTTAGAAACTGCGATCGATTCGAAGGTTTAAAGGTTCCAGAGTTTCTGCTTCAATAAATCAGACTGAGCTGTTAACCTTTACTCCTCTGCTCCTCAATCTTCCCTGGATTGTTTCCTCTGCCAGGCCGCCTTATTAATCTGAGACGTTTTCATTTATTCCCCTCGTTGATGCTCCTCCCGCTGACAAGTAGGCTCCATCAGGGCTGCCTGAAATTTGCCTGACCTCTGCAGAGGCGGCCATTTTGTTACGGCTGCAGCTCGTCACAGCTGCGTTCAGTCCAGTTTGAAAATAAAAGCAACCACAGAGATGATACCCAAACCCTGACCTTATCACCTCTGGACGAGTCCCTCAGGAAGTGACATCACATTTCATCCAGGCAGCTTCCTGTGTGGCGTCAAATTAAGACAAAAACCACCAGGAGGGGAAGAACATTATGAAAGACAACGCCTGAAAAACAACAAAAGATACATTTCTACATCAACTGCAGGATTTTGGTATGAAATATTAATACTAAGGATTCATTAAGAGAAAAATGTTTTTTAAGTTACAAGAATAAAGTCACAATATCGGCATAAAAGTCTTAAAATTAGGGGAAAAAAGTGATTTTAATGAGAAAGAGGTTTGGAAAGTAACTCAGATCTGAGGTTCAGTCTTTCTGCTTCGTTCTTTGAAATAATTGTTTAACATTTATTCATTGCAAACGCTTAACTTCACAAAATGTTCAACATTTTAATTGATTATTTTTGGTATTGGGGAAAATGAAGTCTGTATTGTGGTACATTTATGGCTTTGTTGTTATGATATTACAATTTTATTGTTTTATTATCAGCACTAAGAAAATATTGCAGAACTATAATTTACCCAACAACATAAAAACTCAGAAAGACAGAACCCTGAAAAACATATTTAGACATTTTAACAGCAAAAACAAGTTGATGTGGGTTTATATAGTTATATAGTTTGTAAAACAGACGATTCAGAAACAAACGTGATATTAAAGGTCGACCTAAAACATCCCCATGGTTTATTTTCAGCAGTCGAGTTTTTCTCTCCTTATTTACATCCAAACATGCAATAATTATGTCTGAAAGGTTCTTCAGATTCATCGTGATGAATTGATTGATGAGATGATCAATAATCGATTGCTAACTGGAAAATGGAGACTCAGAAAAAGGTCATTTGACTGGAGCTGCATCCTTAAGAGTCTAATAAACAAAAGCTGTTTATTCGCAGTAAAATGTTTTGCTTGAAAAGTTAATTATTTGCATTTTTAATGTATTTCTACCAAAATGATTTAAATGAAAAATCTGCAGAATGTTGAGGTTTTGTAATTTGATAAATTGTCAGAATGATCGATTTCTAAAGTATTAATTAGCTTCAGTGAACCAGTTCTGGATGGACCAGTTAGCTCAGTACTGGTTCTGTGTGAACTGGACCATGTGTTGTTCCTGCATCCAGCGTCGTTAGCGCAGCGTCGTTAGCGCAGCGTCTAGCGCAGCGTCGTTAGCGCAGCTGTGATGATTCAGCAGCCCGACTGGAAACGAGAACAACAGAAATGATGACATTTCGCTTCTCAGTGAGTTTTTTACTTTGCAGCCGACCTTGAACAATCCTCTCAGCTCTGCACAGGTTTGCTTCAGATGAGAGGAAAGACGGAACGGGACCAGAGGACGGCTGGGAAACAGGAACCTGTTTCTGAGCCACTCATGCGATATTAAAGAGCAAGAATCAAGTGACAACTTCATCTGTCACTTCGCTGCTCTCCAGTTACCAGATTTCTGCAGGCAAACATAATAAAGCGAGCAGCAGGCGAGCTGCAGCTGTGAAGGTGAGATAAACAACAGCAGCTCAGAAACACACTGAGCATTAAGACGTCCAGCTGCTGGTCCAGCAGAAACGCCTCACAGAGGAGAAATGATCAGACCACAAGGCTGAAGAACGTATTGAAACCTTTCCTCTGCCGATATCAATTATTGATTCGTTTTCTCTATTGAATATCTGAAATTCTGAAACTGTTGGCGTGAAGCTTCCTGTTTCAGAACCTGGTTTATTTTTAAACATTATGGCAAAACTTCAAACTGCTGCAAGCTACTCAGCGGGTTGCTGCCAGGCAACCGAAGACAGAGCCAGTTGGTTGAAGCTGCCCAGGTAGTTTCGGCTTTTCCTCCGCCTACATCCCCCAGAATGCCGTGCGGCTCTGGATCAGAGTTCAGTGAAATTATTGAGTATTCTTTTGATAATGATCTAAATTCTATAAGGATAAATATTATTGATTTATTGCCTACATATCAGACACAGGAAGAGATGAAGATCAGAACTTCATGAGGAAGAGGAGAAGCTCTGAGAAGATTCATGTCCCAGTAAAATCCACATATCGCCTCCAAATGTATTTATAAAGTCACTTCTTTAAATTAAACAATTGGAACCAAAATCTCCTCATTTAGTTTCTGAAATCCACGAGTTGAACTTTCATTGGTCATAAAAAACAAAAACTTTTACTTAAAGTGAAAGTTTAAGAAGCACATTTTGCTTTTAAGTAACATTTTACAGTGATAACTCTCAGTATCTGTAGTCTTGAATATATTAGGACCAACAGCACCAACCAATCGATCAATATATTGGAACAAGTGATTAGATGCAGTTTAGTTTTAAAAAGTCGTATTTTGATTTGTGTTTGTTGGGATGCGAGTGTGTATGCAGGTACAGGTGTGTTGATCAAAGGTGCTGCGATCCTATTGGCTGGGAGCCTGCAGAGGGAATGGTGTGTTTGTGTGATGTTTGTCTGCTGGGTGGAAACCTTGAGAAGCAGAGCAGCTGCTGTGATTGTATTTAACAGACAGTTATTAGTCTGTGCAGCTGCTTCACCTGCCTCACCATCACACCACCGCCTTCCTCTGTTGTTCCCCACAAGGCCACCAGGGGTCCCTGTGCGTTTCCTCATTAATCTGTTCCCACCTGCTCACGGTCATTAATTAGACTCTGAATATTAATAGACCTGTTTACCATGCTGCTGGTTTCTCTGCAGTCTCTAAGGCGACCAGCGGATGGTAGGACCATCAGTCTGTCCCGAACAGGTAGACCGGGAAAAAAAGGCCATGTTTCTCTGACGTCATCAAGTTTATTGAGAATATTGAGAATTAAAGGAAAGAGCACTGGCTTGGAGAAGAAATGATTCTTATTTTAGAACTTGTTAAATGTTTCAAAACAGGAAACAGCGCTCTGTTTACAGCGGTAAAGATGGCCGCCGTAGCGTTCTGTTTACTTCTGTAAAGATGGCCGCCGCAGCGTTCTGTTTACGGCTGTAAAGATGGCCGCCGCAGCGTTCTGTTTACGGCTGTAAAGATGGCCGCCGCAGCGTTCTGTTTACGGCTGTAAAGATGGCCGCTGTCTCTGGATGGGTTTTAAGGTTGTTGAGCGGCAGCGTCGTCAGCAGACGAAGCTGAAAGCTAAAAGCTAAAAGTCAACACTGATTGTTTTCCGGTTTCTAATGGCGCAGAGTTATGACTCATGTTGGATAAAATGCGACTGTCGCATGTGGAAGGCTACGTTCAGACAGCGGCCGGGTAAATCCAACCTTTTCTGAAAAATCACAACATGTAGACGATATTATAGTAAGACGTTGGGTGAAAACATAATTTTAAAGCATAATGAAAAACCAAACAATGAAAATGTGATCGGACTCTAAAATCTTTAAAAATCAGTGATTTTTCTGCCCTGCAGTTCCTCCCATCCAGACACGATCAGCTTTTCTGCTCCTCTTTCAATAATCCCGCTTGGCAGATGAAGGCAGCAGATAACCTGCGTGGAATCTGCTGGCGCTGCTACAGATGTTCGCCCACACAGAACCAGAAAACCCATCTGAATGCTAATTAACGGCTGGGAAGCATTCTGCTTTATGACACCTAATATAATATATAGAGTGTTTGTGCAGTCTGGCCACTGCAGGGTGAGTTGTTGGATCGTTTATAGGGAGAAGATTTTATATCAAAACTGTTTAAATTCATCATTCCTCTTGACCTCTATGGCAAGCCATTTTAACACAAAATCAGTTTCGTCTGGCTGCATTAATTACATTCCAGAAATCTAAAACTGAACTTTGACTAGACTTCAACACATTGACTTGTTAATAAAAAATATCTCATTTATTTGGAGTTTTCTTCAAATGAATTTTGATGAGTCAGAATTACAGTTATCCATTAGTTAGTTTTGCTTCCAAGATAACTGCAATTTATTTTGCACTAGTCAAATCTTATACATCTCCCATCTGAAAACAGACTCCAGGTACATTTAACACTGATGTTAATTACAGATTAACATAACAGATAATGTTAATCTGTAATTGACATTATGAGTAACCAAAGAAAAGCTCATGTCTCAGATTTACTTTATTTAATTGTTGAAATCTGAAATATGTTTCAGATAATAATTTATCGTATCAAATTGAAATTTCCAAAATACTTAATGTCAAATCTGATGTCATTTATAGTCGGTTAATTAAGAAATCTCTACTTCAGTTGTTGAGCTAAACGAATTCCAGCCATCTGGAAAGGAAATGTGGTAAAGCTGATATTATGTCAAAACAGCTTGCCATACATACACTTCAGTTATTTCTCCTCGAAACCCAAAAGGCCTTTCAGAGTTAACTCAGCCACATCACATCTAAATATGAGCATAAGTGTTGCTGAAATGGGAAATACATACCCAGATATTCATGAGTTGCTTTATTACTCTCCATATTTCACAATCTGCTGCTTTTCTGCCTCTCATTTCCTCCTTTACATTCTGAAATAAAATCCCTTCTACTGTGAGCCTCAGCAAATATTTTGACATTTAAATAAACTTTTACTGCATTATGTTTGATTAATTAGAGTAACATCATAAAGCAGATACAGAAACTCTAAACTAGAACATGATTTTATTCGCAGCTCCTTTCCTAAAAGCGGATCTATGATGAATGATTCTGTTTGGTCTCCAGGATTCAGCCGCTCATCAAGATGACATGATGAACGCAAACCAATAATCTGATCTTTGTTACAGCCTGAGACTCAGGTGTGGATGTGAATCACACAGAGTAATGCTAACACGACGCTATGCTAACACAATGCTAATGCTAGACTAATGCTACACTAACACAACGCTAACGCCACACACTCCTGCAGCTCGGACTGCTCTGCTGCTCCGAGCTGCAGCCAGACGCTCAGTCATGCTGCCAAGACCCGGCAGCAGAGAGATTGGGTAGCAAATCATATCGCCCCCTCAGAGACAGTCATTTTTAAAAGTTGCCTTGTTGATAATGAAATCCTACAGAAGCAGGAAAATGCATCCATAAACAGAAACTCAGATTTTATCAGTTCTTCAAGCAGCCGTCATGGTGGAGCATTAATATTCTCCATTAGTTCAGTAACTTTATAAAATCCTGCAGTGAGCCTCCATCATGACCAGGCTGACCTCTGACCCCATTAAACAGTTATTAGTGTGATCGTAACATTAATGAATGAATGAACTTTGCTGTTATGCACAATTTAAATGAGTTATTCACTGTAATTTGATTGAGGCGATAACTCCTGATGAAGACAAGAAGTTATCAGTTATCTGCGTAACTGCAGCAAAGGTAGCATCTATAAAACAATCTATTTGAATCCAGCGGGATACTCACATTAAGAAAATATAGAGAAATGTAACATAAGATTCAATTATTAGTGACCAAAACACTGAGACTGAAGCTGCTTTGAGTCGATGAAGGTTTTTATTGTTTTCTTGGAACCGATATGAACTTTTTAGCTTCATGTTTTCCTGAGGTGAAAATATTCAGGGCGCATTCGTAAAGTAAAATTCAAACATGAACAGCAATAATTTGGGTCAGAAAAATATAGATTAATTTCTCAAAGTCATATTTTCTCCATTTTATTTATTCATGTAGAAAATGTTTCAAACTACGCGGCTAATTAATTAGCAAGCTAAATATCCAGTTCATAACCTGAATAAATATTTAGCTAGCAAGCAAAAACTAAATATTTGATCAGCAAGTTTGC